>NW_005354385.1:6199047-6210415 GCF_000412655.1 Myotis brandtii | reverse complement strand
AAAAAAGTCTATTTTAGATGGCCCCAGCTCAGCCCCAGCCCCCCCCCCCACCCCCTCACACCCACACAGACGTTCTCCTATGCACTGGATGGAGTCAGGTAAATTGAGGCAGAACTGCCACACTGGACTAGGAAGCACAGCACTTTCCCTTGACCCCTTGACCTTCCTTCCCTGCCAGGGCCACGTCTACTTTTTGAGCTGCCCATAAATTTAAAACTAAAAAATTAAAAATTAGTGTAAAAAACGTTTATTTTTAAAACATAGTATATTTTTCTCTAGGGAAAAAAATTGTCATTTACATCTATTTCTTTGGTGGCTAGTATATTAAGGACCTGATTCGAGGAAAAATATTAACATAAAATACAGTTGTATTTTAATTAATTGTTGAGGCTATAACTCATCTATATCCCTGATGAAAATATATGATCATATGTTAGTTCTCTTGTGCTGTTTTTCCTACCTTCTGTTCTCAGCTTATCCATAAATTATTTACTCATGTACATGTTCCCTCATTCAATAATCATTCATAAAACCAGTTACTGAGCTAAACCCTGGGCAGGGGGCGGGGGCGTTGGATAGAGATGAGTAAATCATGGATTTTGCCTTTAAGGACTGCACAACCTAATGGGGAATAAACATGCAGAGAGATAATTATCTTAAAAATCTAAATGCAGTGATGACAAATGAACACAGCAATTTTAATGGAAGCTAAGGGAGCCCACTGGGGAGGGGGAGGTCTCAGAAAAGCATCCTGGAGGTAACACACCTCTTCTTCCAGGATGAGGAGGAATTAGGATGAGTGGATTAAAGAGCACATCGGGGTAGGAGTCTACATGATGTACTCAGGGAACTGGAGAGGTACAAGCTCTTAGCATAGCATGTGGGAGACAGCAGGGAGTGGTGAGACATGAAGCTGGAGGAACAGACAGGAGCCTGGCTTAGAGCCATCGAAATTCAGAGGGCCTTCAGTGGCTGGGCAGGACTGTGGATGAAATAGTAAGACAGCAAAAGATAAAGACCAGACCATTTCATCTTCCCCTTATTGACCATCAATTACGGTGACTCAGGCATTTCTTGACAATGTAGCTGACCCCTGAAGGAGCAGGTCTGGCCATGAAAGGAGTCAATGGTTTTATAAATGGACCGATTATTCTTAGGCTCTTACCCTCTGCCCTAGCAGTTTATTTTTAGTGTTTATAGAGGTACTAATGCTCACTAATGATTGCTACTTAAACAAATCATGATACATAAGATAATTATTTTTATCCTGGCAAAAGGGTAAACAGTAAATCTTTGATTTATATTCATGGGGCAACCAATGTCTTTAATTACTTTTCATTTTAAAAACTTATGATGAAACATGAGTTCTTAAAGAAGCTGATAAGCTGCTGCTTTTTAATGTTTTTTAGACTATTGATCACATTTGAATTGAGAACTTCTAAGATTAAAAGCACATCTGAGTAGTTCTTTTTTGATACAGGGTCCCTCCCTAAACTTTTTGCCGAGAAAAGCCAAATTTTACAATTCTTGGAGGCTATTGAGTAGGCAGATGATAGTAGTGGGTGTGTGTCTGTGTGTGTGTGTCCATATGTGTGTTTGAGCGTGCACCCACACGTGGAAAGATAGAGTGAGGTAGCTGCTTATGCAGAGCTAGACGGAAACCGAAGTAGAGTTTTGGCTAAACACCTTTTTACTTAAAGGGCATGTGGTTATATTAGGGTTTACACCCATTCCGATATGAACTTGATCCGAGAAATTGATTATTCTTTCAGTTTGTGAGCAGTTTCAGTAAGAAATTATTTCAGACAGGAAACGGTCTATTTCCATTCCTAGCCAGCGAATGGTTCTTGATGCCTAGCTTTCCTTGCTCCAGTTTCTCTGGTTGGGTTTCTTCAGATACCAAGTCCTCTTGGTCATCTTTCCCTTGCTGAGGCCGGTGATGTTTCCCTGGGATGTGAAGAATAACCATCTGTTAGCTAAAGACCTCGCCCTGATGTAAGGCAACTGGTACTTAAAGGAACAAACTGAACCCAATCCCCTTTCATCCTGTAAGGCATAATATTTGTGGCCATTTTGTAACATTATTGTTTTCTTTAGGGACCTGAATTAAAGAGAGCAGGTCGTCTACCCAAGACCTGCAAACACTTGGCTTTGACAATCAAATTATCCATTCCTTCAGCTTATGGGTTCTTTTCTGCTGCTGTCTGCAGAGTTGGACTTTCAGCTTAAAAGACCAGTGCACATATGGAAAATGTGTGTTGGATGGACTAATACGCAGTGTGCATTATCTGTAGCATATGAGAAATTGTGAATTGATAATACCATATATTGGCAAATGGAGTGACAGTGGGTGACAAGCAACTGGCTGGTGAGAACTCCAGTTTTAGGGAAGGAAATGCCTGGGCACGGTGGCTGAGCTTTCTGCTTCCTCCTCCTTTGGAGAATGGGTTGAATATTTTAGGTTCATCTGCAGGCCTATATTACATTTAATGGCACAGCATCCTGGCATGCACTAGTGCCATGCTGAGAGGCTGGCAGCCAAAATGAGCTGGCTCATGGTCCCACTTCATTATTTGATTGCAGACTATGAGGGGGAAATGATAGTATTCTAGTTCCTCTTTTTGGGAAAGTCTGCATTCCATTTCAGAATGTTTCATTGCCAGATATTGCCTAGCTTTCAAGTGTAGTTCCTCTCGTCCAACCCAGCAAAATAAGCCTGAAAGCCCAAGAAATGTGTTTACTTCCATTTCAGTCATTAAGATGTCGCCAGTTGTTACTGTCCTTATGTTGTGTCTCAAGGGTCACTGACTTATGGGATATTTCTGGATGTTTTTTAAAAACTTGGTTAGTAGAAGAAAACAGGAGATTGAATAGCATCAAATTTATTATGACAGTAACCAACAGGGCAACTGGAGTTAGCATCCTTGTAGCTTTTGTAAATTACTCAGTTGTTTGTCAATACTAATGGCAGAGTTCATTACTGGATTTTGATTGGAGTAACAGTGGCTCCATTTCAGCAGATAAATACTGAGGATTTGAATCTTTAGTAAAATTAATGACAGCTGGAGGAATTCCCAGCTGCACATGTTATTGGAAGCGCTTAACTACCCAATTAATCATGAATGGATGGATTCAGTGAAACACGAAATTCAATCTGCTTTTGCAGGGGTGGTTTCGGAAAAATTGGAGGCAAGCATTTTCCTCTACTGAATGCACCTCAGTAGTTGAGTGGCTAGTAAAATGCAATACATTCTTTTCTTAAAGAGCAATGCAAAGAAATGTTTGTCCCTCCCTCCCTACCTCTTCTACCTGTATATCAACCTACCTACAGATATTTATTATACACCTTCCATGAGCCAAGGCCATGTGCTTTTCTTAAAGAGCAATGCAAAGAAATGTTTGTCCCTACCTCTTCTCCTACCTACATACCAACCTACCTACAGACATTTATTATACACCTTCCATGAGCCAAGCCCATGTTTGGGGCACAAAGATGAAAAAGGTGCAGTACCTGCCCTGAGTAGTTATTGTCAGAAAGACAGAACAACTATGCATACAAATTATAACACAGTTTATGGATGGAATGGAGTTTGCCAGATGGACAAGGAGAGAAGAGGCTTTTCAAATGAGAGCACCCTGTACAAGGGCAGGGAGGAGCCTCCCCCGTCCCAGTCAACAAGTATTTCCTGAGTGCCTGCTATGTGCCACACACTGTGAGTTAAACATGTTTGGAAAAACTTGAGGTGCATATTCTGACCTGAGCATGTTGGAGGAGAAAGATGAAAGATGAACTTGGCTGTTGCCAAGAACAATTTAAGATACCATTTGAATAATGTTGCTCCCAGTTTTGTTCTTCTTTTCAAAGTAAATGAACATACATTTTGTTTTGTTTCGTTTTTAATCCTCACCCGAGGATATTTTTTCCATTGATTTTTCTTTAGAGAGAGGGTGGAAGTGGGGGGGCAGGGAGAGAGAGAGAGAGAGAGAGAGAGAGGAACATTGATATGAGAGAGACACATCGATTGATTGACTCCTACACACACCCCAACTGGAGCTGGGTAAGAGAACCCCATCCCAGATACGTGCCCTTGACCAGGAATCAAACCCGAGACTCTTTGGTGTGTAGGCCAACACTCTAAACACTGAACCACACCGACCAGAGCAACAGACATTTTCTTATTTCTGTTTTAGATTGATGTGGATTAGATAAAGAATAATGGGACAGTGTTTCTGAGTTGATTCAGTACATGTTTATACCGAATCTTAGTAAATATGCAAAGAAACATACTGAATAAATCACAAACTCAGCGTTCAAGGGCAGAAGTAGGCCAACTAGTGGCACAGAGAACTTAGTTTCTTATTTGGAAACTTCCAAATGGCTAGCACCTGGGCAGACAGCAAGAGAGGCATTGAAAACCCTCCTTTCTGAAAAGAGAGGCTATTAAAATATTTTTAAACCAGATAACAGCAACCAAGGGTTCAAAAGAACTACCTGTATACTTTTCTAAAGAAAATGAAGCTAAGTTTCATTCTAACAAATGTTAGAATACAATTTGATGAAAATTATTGTGTGTTTTTTAAAATTTCTACTTGCACCTCATCCAGCAGAGATTTTGAGATGACTTCAAAGACTACATACAGCCCCGCGAAAAAGTTAGTAGCAGATCAGAGTCATGGAAAATATAAATTGAAATAAGGGATCTATACCAAGAGGCAAGTTGGGACTTAGTTCTGAGCTTCCTGGTGGCTGAAGCAAAAAAAACACCCCAAAATATAATCAACTGTAGGCTTCTCATTGTCTGTAGGGAGAACACATGTCAGGACAGATCGTGACTTGATTTTTATTATCTAGGACACAGGATCCTAATATTTGTGAAGAACCCTTCTTCATTTAGTCATCTGAGGTAGAAGTTGCTTGTACCAGCCTGCCATGTGTTGAGGCACGTTGGCACGGGGGTGGGGAGAACGACTTTGCCAGGTCATCTAGGGGGCATTTTGTTGCAGTTTTCATGTGAGCTTCAGTTGGCATTCCATGAACACACAAGTGCTGGTGTTACCCACTCAGGAGAATGTTGCCAACTTCAGCTGGATTCCGCTTTGTTCTCATGAGGGCTGCTTGTGGACAACATGCACAGTGACTGGTTTTCTGGTAAAGTCTGGTGTTCTCTCAGCATGAGCTTCATTTCCCCTTCATATTTAGCATCTTTACAGCATTCTTGCTAAATGGTGAGAGGTCCTATTGTCGTTCCGGTTTTGTAATGGTGATAGAATTGGCAATAAATCCAAGTTCCCTGGAATTTGTTCAGCAAAGCCGTGGTTGCTTAAAATAAGAAATGTTTGTTTCTCAAATTCTTGTCCTCAACATTAATATAGGCCTCAGGCCCTCCCCAGTGAGGCATTTTGCTTGTCCATCCTTGTCCATTTTATGCCGTCTTTGGTTATAAATAACTTCTGGAACAAGTACCAGACCACATTTTAATAGCAATGTTCAAAATGCAATCCACATTCCTTTCTAAATGCTTGGTGATCTTTTCTTCTAGGAAGGATTATTTACTTATTTTAATTTTGCAAAACTGGAGGTGGTAGTGCCTTGAAGCCGAGCAGCTTAAGTTGGTAAAGAATCTTTTCACAAAGTAGGAAGTTAATATTGAGGATTTATTGGACTTGTTAGATAAGGAACTGCATGTATTTTAAAACTTTCCCAGCTTTACTATATTTTCTCTCATATCAGCTCTGATTTTTTTTTTTCTTGTTTCTGCTGAACTGAAGATATATCGAACCTGAGACCCTGCGGTGTGTGGGCCAGTGTTAGTTGATGAATTTAGCACATTTTTAAAAATATTTTTTTATTGATTTCAGAGAGGAAGGGAGAGGGAGAGATAGAAACATCAGTGCTGATGAGAAAGAATCATTGATTGGCTGCCTCCTGCACACCCCCTGCTGGGGATCGAGCCTACAACCCGGGCATATGCCCCCACTGGGAATCCAACCATAACCTCTTGGTTCATAGGTCGACGCTCAACCACTGAGCCACACTGGCCGGGCTTAACATGTATCTTTTAAAGAAAAACAAAACAAAAAAAAACCCTACAAAAAACTGTGAAAACTGCTCATCTTAAAGTTGAAAATGGTTGAACTAAAGGATCTCTTCCACCTCCTCTATCACATTTAGTTAGCATTTCATACAGCGCCGATGCCTAGCACATACTACACAATCAGTAAATTGTATGTGTTTCCTATACCCTGTCAACCATTTTTAGAATATGCTCATTGAACTGTGTTTCTGGGTTACCTTGGCCTCCCTTTCCCCCCTGCCACGTTTCCAGTCTCCCTGTTGGTCTCTCTGGCCACACAGAGCCTCCTAATGTTGCCTCCTCCACCCGAAACCCTCCCACCCAAGCACAGCATCTGCTCCCCCCGAGCCAGGGGCTGTGGACACCTCCTCCTGCTACCCCCAGGGCGGGTTGGGCTCTGCATTCACTCCCCTCTACAATTTTATTTCCAGCTACTGCTCCTCATGAACCGCTGAACATCTCACTCCCCAGCATGTCGGGCAAGGGGCTGCTTTCATGCCTGTGTTCCCACAGCCTCTGCCTTCTCTTGCAATGCCTGGCGACATGGTTCTGACCCCAGCCCGGCCTTCAGGTGAAGTCCTAGCCCTGCCTTCTTCATGCGGCTTACGTGGCTCAGCCATTTCGGACTGACCTCTACTGTGTCACAACTCCAAAGGCAGTAGGCCCACCCACACCACACCCACTCGCTGTGTTTTTTCTTAAATAACGTAGTTCTAGCACTGAATTGCCATTTTTCATTAACACGTATCTCACCTCAACTTCATTGTAAATGTTAAAAGGTATGACACATGCCTTTTCCATCTCTAAGTCCACAACTCCCACCCCAATACTGACAGGAGAGTTGCCAAACTTCATTGTTCTCCAAACATTTCTGTTATTTCCCTGCCCTTTGGCCTTGCTGGGGCTTTGGCTGTGCAGCCCATTCCTGGCAGCCCTGATAACACCCCATCTTCTCCCAAAGATCTTGTGTCCCTCCAAACAGAATTAACCTGCTCTATTCAGAACTGGACTTGCATTTTTGTTACAGCACCTCTCATGCTCTCCTTCATACTGTGGTTACTTGCGTAACTGTCTGCCCCGTCAAGAACATTAGGCAAATGTCTGTGGGTCCCCACCTTTCCAGGGCCCGTACACAGCACTGGTCTTCATTCTCTGCCTGTTATTAGGAGAGAACTCCTACTGTTGTGTCTACATTTGCCCTAAGTTTCCTATTAAAGTACTGAGTCTCCTACAACCCAGAGCGCATGCGCACGCAGCCCTGGAGAGGAAGTCACCCCGTGAAGGCTGCGGTTCTCAGGTGGCGCTCTCCCAACTGTGGGTCTCCCTGAGCCTTGCTGTGGTGGCATGGAGGGAATTTATATCCCCTAAAATACTGGGGGAGGAGAAGGGCTTTCAGGATGGGCCCAATGAGGACAAAGTTCTCTCACCAAATGGACAGCATGTCTCTCATGTGTTGATAACGAGCCCTATTTCTCTCTCGGGCTCTTGTCTTCACCTGAACGTGGAGTTTGCTCTACAGCCATTATCCTACCTAACAATGGAGATTATAGGACCATGGTACTCAACCATTTGTTAGCTTATTTCCAATCCAGCCATTTGAATTATATATGTATATGACTCGTGAATTTTTTCCTTATCTATTAAGAAGCAGAGTGATAACAAAAGACCTATTTTAATAAATTCACCAGAGCTTTAGAATGGGAATGCTTTTTTTAAAAAAAAAAAATTTAAGCATGTATTTCAAGGAAGCAAAAGGAGCAAGAAAATAGAAAAAGAAAACATAGCTAAGTAAGCGACCGCTACCTTATTTTCCTGAGTGAAATGACACAAGGGCACACTCTGTGGCCAGAGAGCTCACGTTCTGACTTTGGAAGGGAAAAGTGCCATCTCTCAGATGTGACTCTGAACCCATTTAGGAGTCCAGAGGCTTCTGAGGGGTTGGCTGGTCTTGTTGACAGGTCTGGCCCTTAAACCCACGGGGTGGGTCGGGTAGGCGAGGACATGACTGTGTTCTGGGGTTGGGGACTGACGGGAGCCCTGGCCCTCTTGGCTTGGCCCCTGGAGTCTTAAAGAGGAGGGCTCCGATATCAGTCTGGCCAATGGGCATGTCCTTGGAGCTGCCACAGTTCAGAGTGGAGAGTGAGTCAGCACCACAGGCCAAGGACAGCAGCTTTCTTCTTTGCTGCTCTCTAAAAAAAACAAAAAAAAACAAAACTGATCATCTTCAGGTTGTTCCCAAAGAGGGAATGCCTCCCGAGTAAACACAGCTTTTGCAGGCAGAAAAATTATGGAGGAATAATACCAACCTGATTCCTAAATTTCATTTTAGCCAATACCTTTAACTGTCCCCATCAAAGTTCTTACTAGATAGAGCCTTTAATGCCTCTTCACCTTGATTAATTCAAGCTTTATATCTACCCATTTTTTTAGGGAAGGGTTAAACACAGCACATTGGACTCACCCAAACACACAGGGCCAGGATAAGCCATGGAGTCAGCATGCTGGCTAGCCAGCCTTAGGCGGTTGCGCTGCCAACTGCTTACGCTGTTTGCCCTGAGTACATAATCTTCGTAGCAGTTTCATAAGTTAATATGCTCCTTTTCAGAAAGGAAACTGAACATAGCAAGATTGTCTTGTCCAAAAGCAAAGATCTAGTGAGTGGCAGCTTAGAATCGCAACCCAGGCATTCCAGCTTCAAAGCCCAACTCAGAACTGCTTATATGGGTCCAGATCGCATGCGAATAATCATTCTTTCTCCTTATGTTTCCTAATGAAAAATAAAGGTGATTAGAATAGATCATAGTATCTCTCCCAGACACATTCTAAACAATAATTATATCGTCTAACATTTTTTTCGTTTGGTCCAAAAGTTAATAAGAACAACAAAAATGAGCAGGTGTGGCTTTCCTCTCTGACTACTTTGGATATACAGTATTAATTAGCTAAGGGGTAAGCCTGAAGGAATGGAAGAGAAAATCCACAGGTTTGATAGTCACATCCTTAGTATTAGTTGATTGTATGTACTTTCATGCCAGCGCAAATGCATACTCCATCACCAAGTACTCGAAGACCGAATTCCTGGCACTATGAAGACATCTTTAAGAGCAGACCTCAGAGGAATCTTTGAGATCATTCAGGAGATGCTCCTGCCTCAGGTGTAAATCTTGGCTTCACCAGTTAATGGCTGGGTGACTTCGGGAATGCAGCTTGACCCTCTGTGATGTCTCAAGAGCTGTGGAGAGAAATCAAGTGAATGCACTGGAGAGAATATAGCATGCTCAGTAATTGTCAGTTCAATCTAAATGCAAAGAGAGTGAGAGAGAATGAGACAGAGAGAGGGGAGGCAGGGAGAGAGATTGATTTTATTTTCTTTATGCCTCCAGCCTCGGTTGTTTGCTCATGCAGCGCCTTACCAGCACCTCTTCTGGGCTTAGTTATTAGCTGTTAGCAAGGGCTATAGAGTCAGTCAGTCTTAAGTTCCCCACATATCACTGGTTGCATGACCTTGGGCACATTATTGGTGTCTGTAAGCCTTGTTTACTTCAGGGTGGATAATGAACTCTACCTCTTTAAGTTTTTAGCGACTAAATTGGATAATGTCTGAAAAGTGCTGTTTTATTCCAATTAAAGCCCTATTTCTAGTTCCAAAGGTTGAGCTAAGAATAAGTTCTTTTCCAATGAGCTCTAACACAGAATTATCAGATGGGAGTGAAGCTTGCTTTCATCTCCTCTCACCTCAGAACCCACTGGAGAGGAAGGGCACTACTCCAGGGATGGGTGTGGGCTCTGGCCATTTGGGACTGCAGATGGGTTGGTCCATGCCGATGGGGAGAGCTGGGCCCTGTGTAGTAGGTAGCAAGGCCCTGGAAACCTAAGGAGGGATAGCGAACACAGCAGCCTGAGGACAAGTTTGGTGACACCAGCTGCATGGCTCTTACCTAGAGAGCAAGTATTGTTTGTGTGCACAAGGGACCCACCATACCTCTCAAATATCCTCAAATTAGTCACTGTTCTGTAATTCAGAAATAGCCTTTGTACCTAAATTACACTACTACACTAAGTTACATCATCATATTTTTAACCTAAGACCTACAGGCTTCATAAATATAGGAGAATGGGGACCAAAGAGAAAAACTCATACTAACCAGCCTCTGTTAGGGCCCAGGCCTTTCACAGGACATATTATTCTCCAATGATCACAATGAATAAAACTGTTTAACCTTAACCATGGGACATAGTACATGCTCAAAAAATAATAGTGGTTATTTTGTTATGATGATGATTTTTATATTATAACTAAGGCCCGGTGCACGAATTCATGCATGGGTGGGGTCCAGCAGGCCTGCCCCAATGGGGGCCCACTGGGCCGGGCCAGCCTGGGGGAAGGGCCACAGGCGGTTGGCCAGCTGGCCCCACCCCCAATCGGGGTGCTGCGGGGTGCCGATTGGGGCCCGAGTCAGGCTGGTTGGCTGCCTCAGTGCAGTGCACGTCATAGCCACCAGTCATTCCAGTTGTTCTGGTCGTTCTGCCGTTCCGGTTGCTGGGCTTTTATATATATATATAGATGATCACTAATATTTAATGTTACAGAAGTTGTTAGGAAGCAGATATTATCAAATTGGTTCTGGGAAGTGTGAAATCAAAGCTGCCCAACCCAAAGAGGTATATAGGCAGCAAAAGCAACAACAAAAGGGAGGAAGAGGTGCTGCAGCTGGTGGAAGAAGTGGTTCTAGGGGTCGAGGCTGAGGTCAGGGCCAAACTGGAATCAAGGATTTAATAACTATTATGATCAAGGTTATGGAAATTACAACAGTGCCTATGGTGGTGATCAAAACTATAGTGGCTATGGCGGCTATGATTATACTCCGTAACTATGGGAACTATGGATGTGGACAGGGATATGCAGACTACAGTGGCCAATAGAGCACTTATGGCAAGGCGTCTCGAGGGGGAGGCAATCACCAAAACAACTATCAGCCACATTAAAGGAGGACATTGGAGAAAACAGGAGGAAATTGCTAACGTAACCCATCTGCAGGACGACGTTGAAGATTGATTGGTCTTCTGTTGCTCTACGATGATTATTTTGTAAAAGACGTTCTAGTGTATAAGACACAACTGTGTCCAGCTGTATATAGCCGCCCATTAGTTTTCTTTGTTTTTACCTTGTCTTTTGCTATCTGTGTTATGATTCAATGTGGATTTGTGTTTATACAAATTTTATTTGTATGATTTCATGTTAAACCTCAAATAAATGTTTCCTTATGTGATTGGAAAGAAAGAAAGAAAGAAAG
>NW_005354385.1:6197548-6198764 GCF_000412655.1 Myotis brandtii | reverse complement strand
TATTGATTGCATGCCCACCCACTGGGGATTGAGACTGCAACTTGGGCATGTGCCCTGACCGGGAATCGAACCGTGACCTGCTGGCTCATAGGTCAAAGCTCAACCACTGAGCCACGCAGGCTGAGCCTGCCGTTTCCTTTTTAACATCTCTGCTGAAACTAGAATTTGTGCAGCTCGAGCTGCTCCCCTTGAATGAAGACCTTGTGCTGTGGCTAATGCTTACAGTTGCCACCCAGACACTCACCTGTGTCACATGGATTGGTCAGAAGCTCTCATTAACCTTTCACCGGGCAATGCTGGTTCCTGGGGTGGCTGCTCCATGTCCCGTGATGTTATTCTATGCCTGTACATAGTAAAGCTTGACTGCTCGAGGCCAGCAGGTGGTCACTCACTGTTCCTTTCCAGTAGGAGAGGGAGCTCCATGATCTCACCACTCTACCATCAGGATAAAGTTCTTACTGATGCCAAGATGCTGTTACCCTTCAATCTCATGGAAGGGTTTTGATTTATTGCTAATTGCGTTCATTGATGTTGCACCTCTAACATACTTATTCAATACTAGAGGCCCGGTGCACAAATTCATGCACCAGTGGGGTCCCTTGGCCTGGCCTGTGGGATCGGGCCAAAACCAGCTCTCTGATATCCCCCAAGGGGTCCCGGATTGTGAGAGGGCACAGGCCAGGCCGAGGGAACCCACCGGTGCACGATTGGGGCCGAGGAGAGATGTGGGAGGTTGGCCAGCCGGCGAGGGACCACGGGAGGGCTCCAAGGCATGTCCATCCCATCTCGCTCAGTCCCGATCGGCCGGACCCCAGCAGCAAGCTAACCTACCATTCTGAGCATCTGCCCCCTGGTGGTCAGTGCACATTATAGAGACTGGTCAGCCAGTTGACTGTCTTCCCCCTGGTGGTCAGTGCACATCATAACGAGCAGTTGAGCAGCCTTAGCATATCATTAGCATATTATGCTTTGATTGGTTGTTCGGTTGTTCTGCTGTTCGGTCTATTTGCATATTACCCTTTTATTATATAGGACTAGAGGCCCGGTGCATAAAAATTTGTGCACTGGAGGGGGGTGTCCCTCAGCCCAGCTTGCCCCCTATCAAATACTGGGAGCCCTCAGGGGATGTCCTACTCCCTGCTCCCCTTGGGGAGCGGGCCTAAGCCACAGTCTGGCCTCCCTTTGTGGGAGGCGACCGGGCTGATCAGGGGAAGGC
>NW_005354385.1:6185258-6197531 GCF_000412655.1 Myotis brandtii | reverse complement strand
GGACAATAAGTAAAATTTCCCTTTGCTCTGGACGGTGTCAATCTCTTTCTCCAGGGGCTGTTCTTTGTACAAACAGCTTTGAAAGATAGTCTCAAACCCCCAGCTCCCCACCATCACCGGCTCCGCCCCTGCCCAGGCCTAATGCCTCTGACCAAGGCGTTAGGCCTGGGCAGGGGACCCCCAGCTCCCCGCCATCACTGGCTCTACCCCTGCCCAGGCCTAACACCTGTGGCAGAGGCATTAGGCCTGAGCAGGGGACCCCCAGCTCCCGCAATCATCGGATCCGCCCCTGCTCCCTGTGATCGCTGGCTCTGCCCCTGCTCCCCGCCATCCTGGGCTCCGCCACTGCCCAGGCCTAATGACTCTGACCTAGGCGTTAGGCTTGGGCAGGGGACCTCCAGCTCCCTGTCATCAGCGGCTCCGCCCCTGCTCCTCGTGATTGCTGGCTCCCTCCCTGCTCCCACCATGTCGGCTCCACCCTGCTCAGGCCAAATGCCTCTGACCAAGGTGTTAGGCCTGGGCAGGGGCCCTCCAGCTCCCTGACATCGCCGGCTCCTCCCTTGCTTCCCATGATCGCCAGCTCCGCCCATGCCCAGGCCTAATGCCTGTGGCCGAGGCGCATTAGGCCTGGGCAGGGGACCCCCAGCTCCCTGCGATTGCTGGCTCCACCCCTGCTCCCGGTGATCACAGGCTCTGCACCTGACCCAGCTCCCACAGTTTCTGGCTCTGCCCCTGCTCCCTGCCATCGCTGGCTCCCTCCCTGCTCCTCCACATCTCTGGCTCTGCTCCTGCCCAGGCCTAATGCCTGTGGCCGAGGCGTTAGGCCTGGGCAGGGGACCCCCAGTTTCCCGCCGCCATCAAGGATCGCTGGCTGGCTCCCGCCCTGCCCAGGCCTAATGCCTCAGTCCGTGGCTTGGCCCCTATGTATGCAAATTAACCGCCATCTTTGTTGGCAGTTAATTTGCATATTGCCCTGATTAGCCAATGGGAAGCGTAGCGGAGGTATGGTTAATTACCCTTTTTGTCTTTTATTAGATAGGATTAGCAGTTTTTGCCAGACAGCATCTCTATAAAGTAATCTTTGTCTTTTGTTCATTCCCAATGTATTAGGTTGAACCATATGTAATTCCAATTCTTATAGTAACTCAATATAGGATCTGCTTCCTGTTACCACTCTCATCACTGATTTAACTTGCAAATCTGCTCTTAACCTCCATTTCAACCTCTTTTTCACAAGGGCCTAAATGGCCATGGCTGACACAAATTTCCCTTCCATCTCCATCTGGGCCTTTTTGTCACCTCATTTTTCTCTCCGTGTCTCTGTCTCTCTCTATGTTAAAAGTATAGTTGGTGTACAATGTATATTATTTATGTTAGTTTCAGGTATACGATATAGTGATTTGACATTTTATGCCTTATAATGGTGATCACCCCACTAATTCTAGCAATCATCTGTCACCATGCAAATGTCACCTCCCTCTTTATACAATGAGGTCAATTGAAATTCTTCTGCTCTTATGGTATCACCATGAATGAGTTTCCTTTAAAGACCTATTAATGGAGATACAGCTGGAAAGAAATAGTATCTGAAATTGGGCAGTTACAGCAATTGCCAAACTAGTCAACATAACAAGAAGGGTGGGGTTGGCTAAGTTTCTCAATGAATATTACTTCATTTTAAATAAATTATGTAAAACAGTTCTAATAGAACCCATTAATTTGGATTCCACTAATCAGATAATTCAGACAAAGCCTGTACTGTTTTAAGCTCTATATTTCTATATAATTACTAGAGGCCCTCTTGCAATCTGGGACCCCTAGGGGGATGTCGGACTGCCGGTTTTGGCCCGATCCCCACAAGCCAGGCCGAGGGATCCCACTGGTGCATGAATCCGTGCACCGGGCCTCTAGTATGCATATAAGACCTTTGGTTAATCTCTTCCCGCCCTCCCCTCTCCCCACTTCCTTCTGAGATTCATCAGTCTGTTCCATGTTTCCATGTCTGTGTGTTGAGCATCTGCCCCCTGGTGGTCAGTGTGCATCATAGCTACTGGCCGAATGGTCGAACGAAAGGTTGCGTAGGCTTTTATATATATATAGATAATTTAATTATGAAAAAAATCTGTATGTAAGCAGTATAAACACAATTGGAGGAGTTATCACTTAAGAGAAAAAGAAAACTCTCAAGGGTACCTTAGAACCTCTAACCAATAACTAAAAGGCTGAGTAAAATCCTATCATTGAAGCAGAAGCTCAAATAAATCCGCAAACCAAAACCTTGATAATCTGGAGATGGCTTTTTGAAAGCATGTCTTCTGAAAAGCAGTCTGCAAGTCACTTTCTATGATCTCAGATGGCCAGTTCTTTACCTAAATCCATCATTCCAAATTAGTGAAATATTGGTTGTATGAGCAATGTTAACAAAATATTGCAGGATGTCATTTTGTTTTACTAAAGGCAACTAAAATGTTTGACATTTTAGTGTAAGTTTTTGTTTCAGATTTTGTAGAGGAAATTTTTAAAAAAAAGAATCGACCTATATCCCTGCCCCCTGCATAATGCCCTATGATAGTGACACGCAGGGACGCTCCTACTGTCTGAGCCTCAGGGGCCTCATCTGTAAAATGGGGATAATTGTGACCTACCTCATAGGCTTGATGTGATAATTAGTGATTTGCATTAAGCAGGAGATGAGTAAGCACTCAGACTCTACCCTTCCCTTTCTGAACTTTTCGGAACATACTCCTTTGCTGCCCTTGACTATTCGTTGTAGCCTAAGAACAAAACTTAGTTCAGTGGTGACTGAAGCCAAACTTTAGGTCTTCTGCCCAGTAAAAGTGGGCTGCAGATCTTGCCTTATTCTTTCAGCCAACATTTTTGAAAACCTCCTATTTATAAGAAACAGTACAAAATAGCTTAGAGCAAAGTCCAATAGTCGTCTTTTAGGCATAATTTCAAAAGCTCTTTGTCTGCCTAAGTGCTGGAATGTACACATCACCCAGGGCTTTGAATTAAGGCATTGAAAACCACAATTCTTAAATATATATATATGTTGTTATAAGGTTAGGATTGCTAACATCACACCCAGTAAGCATAACCTGTTTCTTTCTTTTTATGTTCACTAGGCTACATTAGTTTATGGCTTTAAAAATTGTATATAATATGTTACACAAAATTATATTGAGGAAGAGACTTTCAGCAATTGTTTCCATTTTTCTTTTTCAGATTTAGTTGGTTCATTGGAGACTCCAAGATGTGCCCTGCTATGGTGTCTGCTTAGTAACTTTTGAGGGAGTAGCCTCTGCCGTGCCCTTTGCTCATGGGTTAACAGCCTGGGATTGGCTCACTCAATAAGTGAGATAGCTCACCCTTTGCCCTTTTTTTATGACATGGAATTCTGAAAAACGAAGAGCTGGTGAGGCTGCATTTTCCAGCTTTGGCCGGGGCTAGCAACCTTTGCATCTTATGTCTGTCCCTCTTAGCATCTAACATTATTTTCTTCTCGCCGTTTCCCCGTTGCCGATCATAAATGGTTAACCAGAGCTCTGCTGGGCAATCCCCCTGCAGCCCCCAGTCCATGAAGCCTGCTGCGCCCCCCCTTCCCTCCCTGGCTCCTTCCTCTAGTCCGGCCCCACAGGCTCCCCTGGCCTCTCTTGGCTCTCTTGTTGTTCGCTCTGCGCCTTTGTGACAACCTAGGGCCTTTTCTTTTCCTCTTCCTTCCTTTCTCCTGGGATAGCTCTATACGCTCTTGGACCCAGTTGAAACAACACAAAGTAAAAATAAATGAAAACAAGAAACCAGTTCTGTGCCGAGCCAGCAGAGCATGTCCATGGGCCAAAGTGGAGCTTTTGGTGTTGCCCTCTGCTTCCCTAGGACCGTGAGAGGCAGCAGCAAGGATTTCCATGTGCAACGAAAAACCCACCCTAAACCCCAGAGGAAACACTGTGATAACACGGACTGTGAAATTGGCTCTCATCGCCCTCGGTTTTCCCCTCCGCCAGTGTTCTTAGAAACGGGGAAGTCAACAGAAGCGTCTGCTTCTACATATTTGGCAGTCGTAGAGCTTATTAAGTAATTTTGAAATTCTTACAATTTTGTTCACATTTCAAAATAAAGTTCATCTGCAGGAGTCCTTGAATCACTTTTTGGGTGCTCAGAGAGATCGAATGCCAGGGCGTGAAATGTCGCTGAGGTAGTTGCAGGAAATTAGCCATCTTCTCTTGTCAGCAGTAGTTGTGTATTTTAGCTGTTTGACTCACTGCAGCAGTGGGCAGCCTGCTTGCTTGTGAACTGTCGTCAGTTACCTTCCCCAGCACATGTTTTCAAACAAGGCAGGTGCCTCCTTCCTGACTGCCGGCATCCTAGTCACTTTGTGGCCCTGACATCTTCACACAGCCCGTGGTCTCCTGCACACATCACACTTCAGCAAAGCATCACCTGGGACTAACTCACAACTGTTTTCATATATATTTCAGAAGCTTGTGTCCTTTCTCTCTTACTCTGGGTTTTATGCAAGTATAACTGAATTTGGACAAAAGATGCTCTGAGAGAACCCTGTTTTAAAGGATTCAGGGTAGCGCGTTTGAGAACGATGAGTGCATCAGTGAAATAGTCACCTTGTACTTATTCATGTTGTAGGTCCAGACGTTTCCCCAGTGGGTTTGCACGGAAGGATTTGGTTAACAAATGCGTTTTCTCTGGGAAGGGCGCTTTCCAAAGTGCTACACAAAGTGCCTGGGTTTAGACACATTGCAGTTATTAAACAAATAGTGTATCATTTTATACTATATTAGTGTACACAATAGGTACACAATGTTATATGTCAATTACATCTCAATAAAGCTGGGGGAGAAACTGTGTTTTCTTTGCAGCAACTATAATAAGAAGAAATGGATACATTTCAAGATGGGCTGTTTTGCATACATATTATAAATGAATTGAAAAGTGATTAGAATCTATCTGTGAATTCTTTTTAAAAAAATCAATGTAGAAATATCAACTCTAGGAAGGGAATGAGAATGGCTAGTGTGTGCCTACTATGTGCCAGGTCCTGGAGAAAATATTTTAATATCAAATGCAGCTCTGGGGAGGGTTTGAAATGGCTGGCTGTAAGGATTCCATGACATAAGGTGTGCAGAGCATCTAGTGCCACACTGATGTAATAGCAGATTAATAAATATTAGCTGTTTATTTTATTCCATTCAGTCCTTTGATATAGTCAGTATCCCCATTGTACAGATTAGGAAGACTGAGTCTGGATTGATCTAAGTAACTTGGACCAAATTTTCAAAATTAGGTTGCAGAGGCAGAATTTAGAGCCAGGGTTCTGCTGGACACGCTGATAAAAACCTCTAACCAGGGGTTATTCTTCTAGGCTGCCAGGATGATCTGTGCTAGGGATTTTTTTATGATGGGAAAAACCATCCCGGCTAGAATACAGTAACACCCACTACTGAGAGGCAAAGTTTTCTTTACGGGCAGCAAATTCACATATAATGTATAAGTAAACATTCAGAAAAACATTCAAAGGGCCCATCTCAGCAGTCAACCATTCTTAGAGTCTTTTTTCACTTTCAATAGCAAAGTCTTAGCTCTATGGATAGGTCTATGCTTTTCAAAATCTGTGCATGGTTTATGAAACATGCCCAATACATCAGTCCTGTCCATACCTCTGCTGTGTAAATGTCATCGTCTATGCAAATATCAACTTGTAATGCCAGCTTAAGGAAGTTGTAAGGATGATATTCCTGTAGCATCTGGAAGGCAAGCTTCCAGGATTTTGGGGGGTTGGGTAGGGTGGGATGGGGGAGTAACTTTTTAACTAGCTGCTATAGTTTTCATCTCTTCTCATGTTGGGAGCACCAAGTGATGCTGGCGACCTCAGTCCCTGGGATACAACCATTGGGCGTGGATGTCATTGTTGTTCCAATAGCCCCTCTAGATGTGGGCACCAATTAAGGACACCCTTGTTTTCATCTTCAAGGTGCATGGCTTGGTGGCTTAGTGACCAAGTATGGCTGCTGTAGGACAATGATGGCCGTTTTAATAGTGAAGAAGTTCAGTGGTGTTGGCATTGGAACTGGAAAGTCATTTTACTAATGCAGGATTCCACTTCCCTGTGTTGAAATTCTGGGCAAATCAGTTACCTGCAGCCCAAGCTGTAGCTACACGTAGGATTTAGCTCTTGTAATAGACTGAATCTCTTTTTCCCTTTAGAGGTGTGTATATAAGAGAGAATGGAATTAAACTTCAGTTTCACAAATGAATGTGAGCTTAGTATAAAGATAGCAGAGAACAAGGAGAATTGGGGCTGGTTATCACATCATTTTCATTGCAGTTTACTTCCTAGCACTTAACCTAGTCCAAATATTTTCTTCACAACATCGCTACCTTCGGAATTACTCAGATGCTTAGCTGTATTCTGCCGTCTAAATTTATATCTGCAAGAAGGCCCAGGGTGTGCGCATCAAATTCCATGCAAATGGAAAGAACCCGCTTAGGATGCTGTACAGGATGGGACGGTTCCAGAAGCTTCCCGGCACCGCATTTAAACCACTCTGGGTCTTCCTCTCCAGGGTTCCGCAGATTCCTACACGAGCAGGCCCTCGGACTCCGATGTCTCCTTGGAAGAGGACAGGGAAGCGATCCGGCAGGAGAGAGAGCAGCAGGCGGCCATCCAGCTGGAGAGAGCAAAGGTGACTCCTGCCCCTCTTTGGCTCTAGAGCGGAATGTTGATCACCTGCTCTTCCCCTGCCTCGGATTTCTCTGAAAACATCATTTTATGATCATCCTGATAAGGCCCCAGGTTGCAAGGCTTTCTGATCCATTCACCCCTAAATGAGGTTTCGAAACATTCCCGGGGGAGCACTTGCCCAAGACACTGACACTTCACCCTTTTGTGTTTGGTTTGGAGGTGAAGGGTTTGGTCATCTTCCAACTTAGTAATCGTAGCCAATACCAAGCTCACCACACCCAGTGTTGGCAGAGCCGCCTAAGGTTCCAGCTTCACCACCTGTTCCATGACAGTGGCCTTCATTTCAGGCCACACTTGTTCTGTGGGTCTCCCTGTTGATCTCCCCTCTTGGTTTCAGTCTCCCACCTCAAGTTCAGCATGAAGTGCAGAACTTTGAACAAGTATTAGCATTGCAGCCAAGACGAGCAACAAAGGCATTGCAAAATAGACCTTCAGATATCCACAAGGAGGGTTCCCCCCGCCCCCACCCCAGGAATCTGCACCCACAGGAGGCAACAAGTTGCACGTGTAAATGTCAGGATGGGAAGAGTCACATAAGGGTGTTAAAAGAGCAGAGAGAGGAGAATGGTGCTGGCAGTGAGGCAGCCGCCTCTGCTCCCACACCTGCGACGTCTGTGCGGGTCGGCAGAGGGGCTTCGGGGCGGTGCCTGTTAAGGGACATCAGTGGGACCCTCACTCAGGTCCTGTCTCCAGCACTGCTGCTCCCCCGCCATGTTCACAGCTCAAATGCACAAGCCGGGGTTGCAGGAACCTTGTGTTCTCATTTGTGGCTAATTTGTGTTTTAGTTTTCTCTCAGAGTCTGTTTTGTGGCCGTTGTGGTCACCCAAACGTCGGGGCAGTGGTGTTAGCGTAGCTGGGGGTTTGTGTAACCTCTGCCAGGTGGCACCAGCCCAAGGGCACTTGGTCCAAAGGCGTTTCGGAACCCGCTTTTGGTAGCTGGGGAGAAGGCGATGCGTGAGCAGCTCTGCCTTCCTGTCCACGTCCGCGGGCCTTCCTCTTCCCTGGCAGGATAAGGTATTCTACTGAGTGGGTCCCACAGGCTTTCAGATCTGAACTGCTCACTCACCCCCTCCCGCCCCCCACCACAACCTTTTTATTTAAGAACCAGCACCCGTTTCCTGTATCCAAAGAGTGGGGGTGGGGGTGTGACTAGGGGACAAAGCAGACAGCCCCTCCCACTTCCATTCCTTTTCAATGGTTAAGGGCACATTGTTTGTCTGGGATGTTGGAAAGTGCCAGCTCAGGGGGAGGGAGGGTGGGCTGGTAGGACCGAGTCCGAGTCCGTGGCACTGAATCCACAGTTTTCAGTGCCACGTCTGCAGGTGTCTCCATGCTGCCTGACCCAGGAAAACCCAGTGGAGACCCCCCTTTGCAAAGTGATTTCCCCTGCTGCCGGGTCTTATCAGTTGTCTTGTTATAATACTACGTTTCAATATGAAAATTCCTCCTCTGTCTTCCTCCCTCCATCCCCACTCCATGGCTCTGGGCCCAGTCCAAGCCTGTAGCCTTTGCTGTGAAGACGAACGTGAGCTACTGTGGAGCCCTGGACGAGGATGTGCCTGTCCCAAGCACGGCCATCTCCTTCGATGCCAAGGACTTTCTGCACATTAAAGAGGTAAATGGAGGGCTCTCTGCGTCCCCTAACCTGCCATGAGGCCAGGGCCTGAGCTTTGGCTCACGGTCATCACGAGGTGGATTTAGGATACACCTGGTGTCCTCTGGTCACCTTTTAGTCACCGTGCATGACCACAGAGCAGTAGAATCGGATCCGACTTAGGGAAGCATGAGTTCGGCTGGCAGGGCGCCTACCTGAAGGGACCATTTACACGGGATGTGGTCAGTATAAACATCTGGGCTATAACCCTGAGGCCTTGGACCTTGGAACCAACACTAATGAGTGTAATCATTAAGGTGTTAAAGCTAAAACGGGGGCAGAGGTCTTTGGGAAACAGAAAGCTTAAGGGATTGAGCAGTACAAGGAGGGCTTGGAGCCTCTCAAATCAAAAGGTGAACTAGTGACACCGCAAACTTTTATTTACTCAACCTGGGTACATTGAATCCTACTTCACGTCAGACATGGTACTGGGCGTCTGGGGGGACCAGAGGTGGAGGCTCCCGTTCCCCGCTGCCAGGGAGGTCCGAGCTGGTGGAAGAGACTGACAAGTACACAGTTTTCACACGGGGTGACAAGTTCGATGGCAGCACAATTGAGTGGGTGTGGTGGGAACCCAGATAAAGAGCTTGGGGAGGGGGGACCACCACGCTGGGGAGTAGAAGGATCAGGGGCCAGAATGCTCGACAGAAGTGGTGAAGCCTGAGGGAGCCAGGCTGGGGTTGGGGTGTATCGGTGGAAGGGACAGCCGGGAGCAATGCCGATGGCTGGAGGGCAGTAAGCAGGGAGTGGTACTGGGGACGGGCCAGCGCAGAGAGGCTGGAGCCTGATTTGGTTTTTTTTTTTAAAAAAGGTCCGTGTGGGCCTGGCAAGAAGCCTGGACTTTATCACCAGGCAGTGGGCTGGGGAGGAATTTTAAATAAAGGCCGGATGTGACCAGCCTGTGTCTTAACATAACTTAGATGACGAGAGGGTATTGCAGGGGCGGGGGAGACACCGTGGGGCCGGACAGTGGCTGTGGCAGACAGGATGGAGAGAGGCAGCAGCTTGGAGAGAGAGTGAAGGGGCAAACAGACAGGATTGAGAGATTTCCCATGGGCAGGGAGTATTGGGGAAGGTGACATAAAAGAAAAATGAAGGGTGGAGGCTAGTTTTTCCAGCTCACCTGGAAAAGCAAGGGTCAGCTATCAAAATGAGGAAGGCAGAGAGGGGAGAAGACTTGTTATGGGGATGGATGTGGTTAGAAGTTTGCTTTCAGATACACAAGGTCAGGGGTGCTGTGAAATTCCCATGAAGATACTTAGTAAACCTTTATCCATATAATCTGGATGCCAGAAAAGCGGAATTGCAATTTTCTCTTCCTAAATGCTAGCAGTTGGAAAGGAGACTGGGTTCCAGTCAGGAGAAGATAAAGAGCTGAGGCGTTGTTTTTAAATTTAGGTTTTCTTTTTCTTTTTTTGTTTTTAAGATGGGAAAGATTTAAGCATATTTTCCATGCTGAGATGTTGAACCCAGTGAACTATATTGGAAGGAAAAGGCAGAGCTGAAGGAGAGAGGGGCTGGAGTCGAGGGGAGGAGACAGCATCTGGAAAATGGGCACAAGAATTAGGCTGAGTCAGGGGGGAAGCCTTGTCTTCCTTCTCTGTTCTGCACAGAATTTTCTGATGGGGCCAGGGGCATACACTGGAGGAATTTTCTGATGGGGCCAGAGGCCTACTTGATAGTCTCCATTGGCTCCACTAGAGGAAGCATTGGAAATTAGACCTTAGAAAAAGGAGAGCACAGAGGTGGGACAATAAGATGAAACCTGAGAATGGAGGAGCCTGAAGAATGTGATCAACGTAAACATGTCACTCAATGTCACTGAGGTGCTTGCATGGTAAATATATAACAATTTTGAAAATCATTGTCTTTGAAACTCTGCATTCTACTATGGCATTAGTGATACCGGGATGTATGTAAATAGTTTTAATGTTTTTACTATTTAATACTAAGTGGGTCAAACATCTGGATATCTACAGATGTCTCACTCTCCTTGCATTATACCCATGTGACCTACATTTGTATAGTCACTCATTTGAGATATCGTTCTATAGTATATGCCAGGCCCTGCAGATATCCAACAGCTATAAATGAAGTAGATCCTTTTCTCATAGACTTAACCCTTTGAGTGCCAACCAATATCCTAGGAACTGTGCTAAAATTGCCAAGGCATTTTTGCTGATTTTACAGCAGTTTAGGAAAAAAATTATGAAAATTAGGCAGATAAATGCCAGTGGTCAATTTTAGAACTACAAACATTTGGCATCATAAGTAATCTGCACTTAAGTGCCATCTGTCAATAAAGAGTGAACTACTAGCATCTAATAGTGACACTGCAGGAGGAAAGCGATAGAGCTCCTGGCACCTTTGGGGAAGGACAGGTGGAGCGCGATTGCACTCCCCGGCACTCTAGAGGTTAAATTCTACTGAGGACACAGATAATGAACATATTAATAATTGCACATCGTGAATTCTTTGGGGGGGGGGAATGAACCAAATGCTGGAATTTTTTAAATATAAGGATGAGGGGTTTATATACTTCCAAATATAGGGGTGATCAGAGAAAGCCTTTGTGAGAATGTGCCCTTTAAACAGAGACCTGAAGGATGAGGAGAAGCCAGCCTTAGAGCAAGGGGGAACCTTCGAGGACAAGGAATCTGCATGTGCAAAGGACCTGGGGTAGGAAAATAGCTTGGAACAATCAGTTTACTGGGAGAAAGTCATACGGCTGGAATGCAGTGAGCCAGGGGGCCTAGTTGCAGGAGACAGTGTTGTGAAAGTCAAGTAGGGCACAAGTCAGGTAGGACCGTTCGGTGATGGTGAGACTTCAGGTTTTATTCTGAAAGTAATGAGAAGTGAGATGAATTTATTTTTAAAAGGTTCTCTGATTGTGGTAGAGACAATGGATGGGAGTGGATAAGTATGGAATCAGACAGACCATTAGCATCATTCTTGGTGCGAGACCATGGGATCGAGCCAGCATGGTGACAGTGAGATAGAGAGAAGTAGACGGATTTGAGATATATTATAGAAATGCAGTGAAGAGCACAGGTGATGGACTCAGAGTAAGAGCTGAAATTGAGCAATTGGGATGGATATTATTTGGGTGGGGAGAGGACAGATGGGGAGAGCAGTTGGGGAGTGGACACTTCAAAGAAGATATCAAGTAGGAAGTTAGCTATATGAATCTGGAGCTCAGAGGAAAGGGTTGGGCCAAAGATAATAAATTTGGATCATTTGTTTATGCATGGCATTTAAAGCTGTGATAATGAAGGAAGTCACCTACTAAAAAAAAAGAGTAGAGGGAGGGGAGAAGGTAGCTCTGCATCAAACCCAAAGGAATCCCATCCTGCAGAGATGGTGAACATGACAAGATTCAACAAATTAAAACTAAAAAGGAAACTGAAAAGGAGAAGTCTGAGATAGAGGAGGAAAACCAGGGCAGAGTGATATGTGGACATCAAGAGGGGAGTGTGTCGTCAAGGAGGAGGCAGTCAGCTGTGGCAAATGGGACATGTCACCCAAGGTGAGGAGTGAGGAATGGACATTGGATTGGCAGCGTGGTGCTCAGCAGCAAGGAAGTCATTGGGACCACTGTCTGGAATTGAAGAGATGGAAGCCAAATGAAATGGGATGAGGAGAGAAGGGGAGTATATTTCAAGTGTAGACAATGCTTTCAAGGAAGTTGACACTGAGAAGGGCATGAATTCAAAAGCAGTTTCCTTTCAAGTGCTGATATTAACAAACAGAGAGAGAGAAAGTGAGAGAGAGAAAGAGAAGAGGAAGAGGAGGAGGAGGAAGAGGAGGAGGAGGAGGAGGAGGAGGAGGAGGGAGGAGAGGAGGAGGAGGGGAGGAGCGGAGAGG
>NW_005354385.1:6181924-6185169 GCF_000412655.1 Myotis brandtii | reverse complement strand
AGAGGAGAGGAGAGGAGAGGAGAGGAGAGGAGAGGGGCAAAGGAGTAAAGTGTTTGAGTAGGCAAGAAGGGTGGGGTCCAGAGCCCAAGTGCAGGGATAGACCTTTGACAGGAAGGGGAACACTTCTTCACTGAACGTGCAGGAAAAAGATGAGTGCAGGCAAAGACTGCCTTGGTAATGGGAGGCGGATGAAGCATCAGCTTGATGGAGTGTGCTTTCTTGATGGTCGACATTTGCCTGGAAGACAAAGGCCCATGACCTGAAACATGTGCCCTGGTATATGAATGGTTAAGTAGATTTTGTCTCACCATTCCCATCAAAAATAGCCAACCATATTCATCAGTTGCTAACACCCCGTTTCCAAGGAAAAGCAGAACTTTCAAAGGTAAGAGTTCTCACCTATTCCATCCTCACGCACACTCGTGCACACCGACATGCCCACCTTGCTGCATTTTATTGCTTTCCCCCAACCTGTCAATATTCCCAATTTGTCCTGTCGGTTGCTTTTTGATCTATATGCTCCTTGATCAATGACCTCTTTAATCTGGCAGTTCGATGCATGGTATTGAGCTGGTAATCCCATGTGGATTAGAGCCACTTGTTTCAAACCTTGAAATATCAGATAAGGAAACATCTTAGAAAGAGAAAGCACTAATCCTTTTAGGGAGATCAAAATGAGAATGATTGGAACACTGGGGTGACCTTGCCAGGAAGCTGGCACATGCTCTTGGAAGAGCAACTCTAATGAACACATTTCTAGAATGAAGTTGTAGCCTCTCCTCCCATCCATTGCCTCATAGGCCATCTATCATGCACTGTTTTAAGTACTTTTCAGTAATGAAAAAGCTTAGTTAGTAAATGCGGAGGAAAGCTGCAGCTCTCCTTATCACATACACCAAATGATGCGCCAATTGAACTCTTGAATGTATACAGTGACTTTCTCTCAAGTGGCTCAAAGAACATTCATTTATGTTGCCTCAGATTCTCTCTGGGCTTTGTCTGTTTCCTATAACTCAGTTAAAACATATTGGGAAGCTGCAGTAACTATTTCAGGAAGCCCTTTAAGGTCACTTGGACACCATTTAATAAATTAGTGTTCCAGTGGACTCACTTAATTTCAGGAAATAACTTAAGCCCCAGGAAACTATGACTCAGGGTCTGTTTTGTCCCCACCACAGTGAGATTTAAGTACCAGGCCTGTGCACCAAAGATTCTAAAAGGGTCCTTTTGCCTTTTGTTAATCCCCAAAATAAATATATCTCTTATTTCAGGCCTATTATCCCAAAATCAGATAGGAAGGTGGGAAAAACTAAAACCTAGATTGTTCAAAATTTTATATTGGTTCAACTCACGCTTCTTCAGTGCGGTGTCATACTGCATGCCATGTGTGCCTTATGTAGGAGCTGTGTGCAAAATAAAGGCTAAACCCCTCAACCACTTCTTTTTGCTTTTGAGTGTGAGGCTGTTGTTCAGAATTACTCACAGTTATGCAGAACTTCGTGCTGTGATGATGCAATGAAACCACCCATTCTTCCTTCACAATGTGTCAATGTTACGTGCATATAAATTCCACATTTTTTCTGAGCTAAGCAAAGTGTACTATGTAAAGTTGTTACATTTTGGAAAAAACAGATACTTTTGGATCAAAGCTGGAGAGTTATCTTGCCCAACACTAACAAAAACAATAAAGGACGTTCTGGGAATCATCTCCGAAGGGTGTGAATAATATCTGCTCTCTAGAAATCCCTAGCTGAAACTTTTCCTTGAGGCAGGTTGGTTGGATTAAATGTGCCTTCCACCCTAGGGTTCTGCAAATCTATCGTTATAATGGCAGTTTTGCTGACCCTTCAAATGGGCCGCACTGACAGAGTCTCACCCTAGATTGACTGAAGTCTTTGCATGGGTGGTTTGAGTTTACGGTCATGGAACTTTATTTAAATAGAAATCCTGGTGTTCCTGTTGGGCTTCAGGCCATTTGGAGGGTTATTTCAAAAAAAATCCACATACACATATATAATATGTTTATTCTTTGTAAGCTTGGGCTTCTTTTTCTTCAGGTAGGAAGGTGAACCTTAATTTGCAAACCTATGTTTGGAAGTGTGGGGGAAGAAAAACTGTACTTCTGCCCTTCTAAATTCTTCTGGCTAGTCTAATAACCAAGTGAACATGAGACAGAGTACCAGGAGAGACAACCAAATTTACTATGTATGCACCTACAGGAGTTCCCCAAGAACAGACTGGGCAGGAAGACAATTCACAAGGAGACTAAAAAGCATCTTATGGTTCATATTAAACTATAGTTATCTAAAAAATAAAAATATAAACTATAGTTATCTATGATGATATTGCCCTTCCTGGAGCGGGTCCTCTAAGTTCTTTTAAGCAGTTAGGGAGAAGGTCAATGGTTTTTTCCTGAGTCTTTCATTTCTTGAAAATAATCAGCTTAAAGTAATATTTGGGGTGGCATATTTTGGGGTTGTAAACCCTGCTTCCCCTCAGAAGATTATAACTCTTCCTCAATGAGAGTAGATTACAGAGAGTATCATGGATTTTTACCTAAAAGCTTTTGACAAATAGCAGACTATTAAATGTTTTCATTTTAGACTTGCCTATCTTACCTTCCAGAATTTCAATTACACCCGTGCATGTTTAGTCTCATACAATCTGTTCCCTAAGAATTGGCTAAGGCTTTTTGATAAGGGCCAAAGGAATCCAAAGGTTAGGACCTGACTGCAGGCCAGGGATTTGCAAACTGTTGCCCGTCTGCCTTTTTTTTTTTGGAAAGAAAAGGTTTATTGAAACACAGCCACGCTTACGTGTTTCTGCATTGTCCATGGATGCTTTCCCATTACGACAGCAGATTCAAGTCGTTGCAACAGAGAGTATATGGACAGCAAAGCCTAAAAAGTTACTATCTGGGCCTTTAGATAAAAAGTTTGTAGACTCTGCCTTTGTGTTTATATATATATAATATAATACAATATATATTATGAATGGTGGTTCGTCCTTCTGGTCCCCTGAAATTAATAAGTGGGATGTGAAGATAAGTATGTTCCTATTGATAGCAGTTTTATTTCTGCATTCCAGAAGTATAACAATGACTGGTGGATAGGAAGGCTGGTGAAAGAGGGCTGTGAGATTGGCTTCATCCCAAGTCCACTCAGATTGGAGAACATCCGCATTCAGCAAGAACAAAAAAGAGGACGTTTTCACGGAGGGTAAGCCTCCTTCCTTTCTATAAACAT
>NW_005354385.1:6124429-6181867 GCF_000412655.1 Myotis brandtii | reverse complement strand
TAGGCGATATTTTCAAGTTTGCTTCCTGGGTTCAAACTTTGTGCTTTCAAAGTAAAAGATACTTTACTATGTATGAGGTGTTTCTGAAATGGACACACAGGTGTTTCAGATATTCATTCTCCCTGAAGCTCGGCACCACTGGAATCCACATGAGTTGCCGCAGCCTCAGCAAACGCTGCTTGGGATCTAAGCTGTCCTTCATCAGGGTCCCATAGGGCATGGTTCTCAGTACAGGAAGTGGGAGCCGGCCTGAGAGGGCATCCTGGCTCTTCCTGGTTCACTCTCAGAGACTCTCTCTCTAGTTGGCACAGAATGCAGTGGTCCATGTGGGTCCTGGTACCAGTAGCACCTTCTCCACCCAGGGCTTCTTGTGGCACCTGCCATGTCTTGGTAATAAGGTAAAGACTCTGCCCACCTTCAGATGGATCCTCCTCTAGGGAATGAATGAAGTAGGCACATATCTCAGGGTGCAGGTATTTCAAGGTTCCAGGGGTACACCAGAGCTTGAGAGAAATCAGACTCATATGGAGCCTGCACAGGTGAGCCTACATGGAAGCTTTGATTGGATATGTGTTGTCATTTTTTTGTAAGTCCTAAAATAGAAGCAGTTCTTCCTCTTGACCCTCAACCTCCTTTTTCTGTTAGATCCTTTTCTATTTCAATAGCTCCTCTGTTTAGGGGTCCTGTTGCCTTTGGCATATGGGAACCTCTTAAACAGTGATAGAAATAAAAGTACAGTCAACCCCACTTTTACTTATCAATCTTGTTTAGTATTCGACACTCCTATAATATTATTAATTATTGATTTCTCTTGTTCCCCCTACTCTAAATTTTCTCTCTCTCTGGATGCTCTTTAAACACATCCATACTACGTTTCTGCCTCAGGACCTTTGTACTTGCTGCTTCCTTTTACTGGAACTCTTTCCTTCATATTCCCACCAGATCATTCCATCATCTGCTTCAGATCTTCGTTAAATATCACCTTTTCAGTGACCCCTTTCCTGCCACCATATTTAAAATTGTACCCATTTCCCATCTCCATCCTGACTTAGTTTTCTCTGTTGCATTTATTAATATGAGAAATACTATATATTTACCTATTCATCTGTTTGATACTAATATCTCCCACAGATAGAGTCTGTCTCTATATGTGAAGGGATTTTGCATTTCTCCCCCCTCTCTTGCACCCCTAATTTTTAGAACAGTGGATACTCAATAAAGATATGTTGAATGAAATAATAAATGTATTATTATCATTTCCAAAGTTGTTAGTTTACTTATTATTTTTATTACTTATCCTTTTCCATAATATCATTCTAGACTTAAATCCTTTTGAACTGAAAGCTTACTTTGCAGAAGGTGCAAGAGTCAAGCCAAGAGCTACAGATATGATCTTATTTTCTTTATACCGACCCTGGGAGGTGTAGCTCCTCCGTCAATAGATGAGGAAACTAAGACTCAGAGATGTGATATGATGTGCCAGGACGAGAAATCAGATCGCTCTGACCCTGGGGACTGTACTCTGAAGCATGGAAAAGGAGGGACAGTGGAGAAGTGGGGAGGTGGGCTCCTGAGGGCCCCCAGGGGCTGCAGGGAAGCTTCCAGAGCCACGTGAGGAGAACAGTGCTGATGATCTTCTATCCTGGGGCACAAAACTGTCAGTGCTTAATTCTGATTCCCACATAATCGCTTCTAAGAAGAAACATTTCTTCCAGCTCTTACTGCTTGCTTTGAGCTGTGTTTGACATCGGAGTGGTGCCCTGGTGAGCTTGCTAGTGAAAAGCAAGCCGCTCACAAAAACATTCTTATGCCTAATATCTGCATTGAATAACTAGAAGAGATATTTATGCAAAATATTTCCAGGTCCCAGTTAGTTCTCCATTTTCTCTGAGAAATGAGGTCAAAGAAAACATTTGGACAGACTCTTGAAGTTTGTCTCTGTACAGGATATGGTGTGTTTTGAATTATCTAGGAGGATTAAGGCCAAAGAAAGCTTTGTGCTGTCAAGCTCTATTTTCAAAGGATCTGGGGAAGGACTCTTAAGTTCCTTTTCTATATTTTAGGAAGTCCAGTGGAAATTCTTCTTCAAGTCTTGGAGAAATGGTATCAGGGACATTTCGAGCAACACCCACATCAGCAGGTGAGGGTTTCACCTAAACTCTTTTTAATGGAATGCATTCATTGCTTAATATTTGCATATACATGCAAGTATTCTTACTGATTTGGAAACAATTTAAAAGGCTTGATTTTAAGATTTTTTTTCTACTTAATATGTCTTTCCTACTCACATGTCTTCTATAGTAATTTGATTTTATTTAAAGGTTAGTTGTGGTACTAAAAATTTAGATATTTGTATAATTTTGAAAAATCTTATTTACCTAACATTGTGTAAACCCATCTGAAGCTAGTTCATTATTCCATTCATGAACCCAACAGACTTTAAGATGGTGAGGACCAATTCAAAAGAAAAAAAAAAGTTGTAGACTTTCAAGAAAACACTCTGTTTCAGCTTCCATGGGCAGCTGTGGAGATTGGGAGGGTTGGGCCCAGATGACCTCAGTTCTCATTGGACAGCAGGCAGCTGAGCCCTGAAATGAATGGTAATGAAGGGAGAGTGGTGGCCCGATCAGGAGTTGTGCATTTGGAAATTGTGGGGGTATTCCAGCAGGAAGTTTCCTCCCCCCACACTCCCTGACTCCTCTGGGCTAATTTCATTCTGGCCCAGAATTGATGCTGCATTAGGGCATCCCATGTTACCAATTCGGAATGACAAGTCCAGGCTCTCTCCTGGCCATACCTGCAGGGAGCGGCATCGGTTCTGGAACAGTTCTGCGTGTGTGGGTGAACCCAGCTAGGTCTCTGGGTCGCCCCCACATGGACTGGACCTGCTTGGGTGGCCACAAAACCACCTTAATCAGATATTGAGTATATTTTGCCTCATCCCACTTGGGATTTAGGGCATTATTAGTTGGACATTTAGGGCATTGCAGCTTTTCACTATTACAAACAAAAAAGAATAGGAATAACTGGTTATAAACTTATTTGAATTTAGGAGCAGCCTCGTAGGAAAAATGTATCAGTATCCTGGAATGTGAACCAAAAGACTGACGAATACATAAAGGATTGCAAAATCCAAAAAGAATGAGTGACTGCGGTGATGATTATTTTGACCAGAATTGTTATTCTAAGTTTCTCTCTATCACATTTTATTTGCCCAAGTCGACCTCAGCCGCACTGTATGCCGCGTTCAGCAGGAAGCAGCCTGTGGCCCGAGCTGGCCCAGAGCTTCCAGTGTTGTTGTGAAGTCCACCCTCCCCACCCAACATGAGATCAGGATGTGAGGTCACTCACACAGGGAGGAGGTGTCTGTCTTCTCATGTCCTCAACATCGGCCCAACATGAAGGCAGTAGTAGAACCGTGTTCTGCAGAGAGGGTGACAGTGAAATGATGAGAATTACAGGCACAAATGGGCGTGTTATTCCATCTTTTAAAGTCATGTACTATCATTTGCAGATATTACATATTTTGATATGGCTCTCATTGTTGTCTTTTAGCCAAACAGAAGCAAAAAGTGGTAAGTGAGTATTTCCTTTTTAAATCTACTGTTAAGGTTTCTCTCCGCATATGCCTGCAATGCTCCATTTCAGTGGTCCGAATGGCTATAAAATAAGGGATGAGCCTCGTCGGTGGGGGCCCGTGGTCATCAGTTTTTGTTTGACCTGAGAATTATGAATATTGTGGCTGACGAGGAGGCGCACTCATCCTCACCTTGTCACCCGTGTCAAATCATCTCTTTCAGACGGAGCACATTCCTCCCTACGATGTTGTGCCATCCATGCGTCCGGTGGTGTTAGTGGGGCCGTCACTGAAGGGTTATGAGGTACAAACACCAGCCTGTTCTGCTTCATTCAGTTCTAGATCAAGAATCTAGGAAACAGCGACTGAGTGCTGGCTCCTCCAGGGCCTGCTTACAGATGGGTGCCCACAGAAGCCACCTCTCAGCCTGTGATGGGGATGGGCAGTGTGGGGCTTGGGGCACCCCTCGTCCTTTCTCCCCGCTCCCCTGGGCACACTTCTCATCTATGATGTATCACATTGTTTAGAAATAAATATCTCCCTCAAACTATTGATAATGGCAAGTTCTGTTAAAAGGTTTACTCTGCAACACATTCAAAGAAAAGGACTTTATCTGTCTCAACCGTTCCCATTCCCATTAGAAATAATAGACTATGAACAGCAGAAGGGGACATATAGGCACTTTGCCAGCCAAACCTAAACCCTCAGAGCACCAAATCTCACCTGCTGGTGCTCAAGTCGATGGCATAGTCCACCAAATATTTCTCTGCGTATTTATTTTAAAAGTCCTATAAAGGGAAAAACTCCACTAAAAATATTAGTGAACTTCTTCCCAATACCATGTTGGAAGGAAAGAGTAAAGATGTAGATGTGCTACATTGCAGATGTTGCCATTTGGACTTTGTTCTAGCACAGGTAACAGGTGGGACATTGAAATCAGAAGGTGGGCAACTTCCAGGGCACCATTCCCACTGAGCTAGGACAATGTCTGGCCCTTACCTAGTAGGCACACAGTGTACATTTGTTGAATGAATTCATCAATTTCTTAGAGGCAGATCTAAGCATCCCATCTCCTTCCCAGCTCTTTTTCTCCTTTCCACTTCCTCTCCCTGGCCCTTCCCTCTCCCTGCTCTCTTTGAAGGGGAATGTCAGAGGAAGAGCAGGAGAGTGAGCTACAGAAATCCAGCCCTGAGCATAGAGAATTTTTAGCCACATGCACAGACTAGCAGGACTGCTTGAGCCCAGGGCTGGTCTGAGGGGTTCTAGCTGCTCCTCACTGGAGGCAAACACCACTCAGGTGTGGCGAGGACAGGCAGCACCTGTGTGCAAAGCCAGCCTGAGGTGGTCTCCTGCGGGTAGTTCTAAACCCTCATAAGGGAGGAGGGTTGGGGTCTAGTGAATATTGCTGGTTTATTCCTCCACACCCTGAAGGAGAACCAAGGGGGAAAATTAGTAACTGTGGGTGGTTAAGAATGAAAAATGCCTTCAACAATAACCTACCCCTTAGAGAAGACTGGCTGTAGTAACATATTTGCTCAATCACAGTGCCCTTCCCTTCCACCTCCTTACTTTTGACTTCTCTTTCTCTCTGCGTGTGTTTGCCTCATTCTGTTTTTCTCACCTCTGCAAAGGTAACAGACATGATGCAGAAAGCCCTCTTTGATTTCCTGAAGCACAGGTTTGATGGGAGGTGAGACATATAGATATTTTTGTATTTTTTTCCTTTAATCAAACTTGTATGATGGATTGGTCTGTGGGTCTATGTTTTCAGCAATTGAAGATCTGTAGTTAAAAGTCAGTAGTCAGGGAAGAATACAATGAAAGAGCTCTGAAAATCTAAAGAAATGAAGGATAGCATTGAATCCCCAAGGGAAAAAGGACTTGGAGAAGGAAAATAATACATTCATTTTATTTAAATGTATATAAATAAGTGTTCCTTAGCTAATTTTCTGTCGTTATTTTCTCACTTGTTGGTGAATTCAGACCAAACTTGTTTTATTGAAATTATTAATTTAAAATATAGAATAATTATGATGAATATAGTGGCTCACTGGTCAAGCTGGGTAATATCATTTGGGAATTACACGTGTATATGTGTGTGTGTTATATAAAGATATGAACATAAAGTACTCAACTTGCTCAAAAAAAGAGTGCGAGAAATGTTTTCATCATAAGCCTCTCAAAGTGACTATTTTGTGGAGAATAATACTTCTTTGGATGCTTAGCTCAGGGTTTGTTTTACTATAAATTAACTTGTTATTTTATTGGTCTACTAGAGGCCCGCTGCACGGATTCGTGCACTGGTGGGGCGGGGGGTCCCTCAGCCCAGCCTGCGCCCTCTCACAGTCCAGGACCCCTTGGGGGATGTCTGCCTGCCGCCCCCAGGGGGATCAAGCCTAAGCTGGCAGTCAGACATCCCTCTCGCAGTCTGGGGCTCTCGCAGTCCGGGACCCCTCACTCCTTACCACCAGCCATGAGCCCGGCGTCTGGTTGAGTGGCACTCCCCCTGTGGGAGTGCACTGACCACCAGAGGGCAGCTCCTGCACTGAGCATCTGCCCCCTGGTGGTCAGTGTGCATCATAGCGACTAGTCATTCTGCCATTCAGTCTATTTGCATATTAGGGTTTTATTATATAGAATTTTGTATGTATCCTGGCTCAGTCTTTAGCCATCAGATACTTTTATCATTTAAGTTTCTGTATTTTGCAGAGAAATGCTAAAAAGTTCACATTGACTCGACACTAAGTGCTAAGCTCTTTCACATGCAGAATGCAATCCATGTAAAAATAACCACCTGTAAATACCCGAAGATTTATTAAAATGAAGAAAATATAAATAGTGTGGAATAAAAAGTATGGTTAAATGAAGCCAACTTACCAAATATTTTAATAAATATGGTATTTTAGGAAAAAATAAAACATGATAATGCTTTAAGTACAAATTGTATATATTTGTCAAAGGAAAAGCTTCTGGATAATTGTATTAAAATAGTCATTCATTTCTGGGTTCTATATACAAAGAAAATAAACTGAGGTTGTAGTTCCAATAATTGAGATTTTAGTTCAAGAAATCAGAATGCTTCAGTGCAATTATGTGAATTGCTAACTACCTTAGTATAGGCTAGGGTGCCTTAATGAATAGATCCTAAAATGCATAATGATTCAAACACAAGCTTGTTGTTGCTCATTTGACAGTCTTAGGCAGATGTTCCTCAACTAGAAGATATGGGGAAGGGGAGGATTGGGCAGAAAGTTTGTTCCACCCATCACTGGGGGCCCTCGGCCCGAGGGTGGTCTCTCCAATCATCTGGTGGGAAAAGAAGCATGCCGGCCTGGAAGTGACACACATTGATTCTTGCATTTCTTTGGTTAAACTTGGTCACATGGCCACATTTAATTGCAAAGGAGGCTGGGAAATACATAGTTTAGCTATGAGCCCAGGAGGAAGAGGATATAAATATTATTGAACAAATAATAGTGTTTGCCACATTCATCTGGTGGACCTAAAGAGCTATAAGCTAATTGTGGATTTATCCTATTCCCCTCTTTTTAAAAAATATAGGAAAAGAATAAAGTAGTTAATTATATAGAAAACAAGTGAATAGCACTGAATACAAGAATATTGGAGTTGGAGAAAAATGTAACATATATTTTATTCTAATCTGTTTTCTCTAACAACCACTAACCTGCTTCTGTTTGAAGACTGTTGGCTTTTGGGAATTCATTTCTTAAGAAAGCATTGTAAAGCAACAGCTGAGCTCTGACTTTAACTTAATAGTATTAGTCTTGGTCTTGCCCTCGGATGATCTGGGCCATAACCTTTCCCCTGATGCAGCCCTCTGTGGATTGGAGGCAGCTAACATGCATGGCTCAGTCTTCAGTGTTCTTGGCTGCACATGCAGACATCCTTCCGCTATGCTTGAAGTCACGTGGTTTTAAACTGTGGCACCTTTACCTGAGGAAGATCTGAGCAGTGACTCTTCTTGTGGCCCCATAACAGCCCTTGAGCTGAACAAATTCCATCTCATAACACCACCAAAGTTTGTGTTGGATTGCTTTTGTCCCCACATAACATCCTTATAAACAACGTTAAAGATTTGAAATGTGGGACCTATGCGGGGGGGCGGGGGGGTGGAAGAAAGGAATTATTCTAATTTAGCAAAGAGAAAATGAGTGAGTTAATTATTGCTTTTAAGGGTGAGGAATCTGAGGTTCTACCTCAATCCTCAGGCCCAGAAAGAGGAAATGCATGTAATTATACACACAGAGATCTGTTTTGAATTGGGTAGAGTTGTCCGTATCAAGCACTTACACACACTATTGAAGATGGTGCTAGAAATAGAATTAAAATGTCAATGCCAAGTGTTCCATGGGGTCTGATAACACAGAGGAGGAGCGGAAGATCTGAGGGCAAATCCAACAGCAGCAAAAGTAATAGCTGGAGAAGGTGAGTCAGCCTTGAGATATCTCATCTACAGCACAGTTGGAGAGAGACATTAAAGGTGGGAGTAGGTGAGTGGACTTGCTTTCAAAGGATAAGCAGCCAGTGCTGCACAAAAACCTGTACTGAATCTATTGGTTGAGTGTATGGGAGACTGATAAGGAAGAAGAGATTTGCTTATCTGACTCTGACTTGTCTGCCCTGACATGTTGAGCCATGACAACCTGCTGCATTATGTTTTACCAATTAATAAAAGGAGAGAAAACAACAAATCATCTTTAATTGAAACCATCCAAGAGAACAATCACACAGAAGGCGTTCACACAGCCACACAACGTAAACAATATGTTCTACTGGAAACCTGCTCTGTTTCACTGGCTATGAATGCAGTGGGTTAGACAAACTAGTCAGGAGAAAGTCCTATTTTTCTCAGAGCAAAAAAAGAGGCTTCCTTCTTTAAAACTGTTTTTCAGATCTTGGTTAGAAAATAATCCAACAAATTGGATTAAAGTCCAATAGCTTGACCATAACAGAATCATATGCTTGCCTTTTTGGATACCTTAGAAATTATTTGAGTTTGTTTAGAGCTACTTATTATACAATTCTTTTTGCTATAACTATTATTGTAGGGTCTAACCATAATTCACGTAAGAAAAATGAAAAGCACAACATGAAAGAGTTCCTGACGGGCCCCTGTGCGCGTGGATGTCCACACATAGTGACCGTTGCTGTGCACAGGTCATAAGCTAAGTAAGCTCCACAAGCTGCTACAATGGGACTGGCCTGGTGAGGATACAGCGGGTGCACTGTGGCACAGAGCTTTGCTCTCTTCTGTTCGTGCCTCAAACATGCACTGAGCATCATCCTTGGCGATGCGGTTTGTTCAGCTGGTTGAATCTACCATTCATTCAGAGGCTGAACAGCAAGCAGTCAAACTGATGGCAATTTGTTGACCTACGCTAATCATGTCAAACCCCAATGAAGTTGTTTAAGCTTTTTGCCAACTGGACCAGATCAGCTCTGTGGCGGTTATTGGAGACTTTGTAACCAACGTGATCATAGCCAAAATCCTACATGGACATCAAGTAATTTATACAGATGGGATCTGAAGCGAAAGGATGTTATTAGCTAAGGAACACTTAAAGAAAGAACAACAAAAAAGGATTTGAGAAAGAATTGAAGAAAAAAAGAGGCTGAGAATACAACCTAGGGAGACTCTAGAGAGAGTATTTATTTATGAAAGGAAATGGGAAGGACTAACGCTGTCACAGAGCAGCCAAGTCATGGAAGGATTGGAATTGCAGTCAACAGATGGAAAAGAACAGCACCGTGCCTTCTGTTTCATGATCAACGTTATTCCCTTACCGTTTCCTCCTGCCACTCTCCATTCAAATGCAGACTCATCGGAGGACAAACACTAGAGATAATGAATCGAAGGCTCTAATGCAAACATGAGTACTTAAATCGGCAGGTTTTGATTACACGTCTACCCTGATTCTCCCACCCTCAAGGTATATAAACATCACAGACTCCAGGGATGGAAGAGTTCATGGTAGACTGCTAACTTTTGAGGATAGGATATAAAGAAACTGTCTTTTTCAAGTCTTCAAATATCCAATAATTGTCTTGTATACATTACATATGTGCCTATCAACACAGGACACTATGAATAATTATTTAAGAAAAGACTTTTTATATATTATCTTGTTTTCTCCCAATGACAATCCCATGAGATAGTATGACAAAGCTACTATCACTGTTACATTGATTTTAATACTGATGCTCAAAATCTGACATGACTCATTCACAGTCTTGTTCTATTAGTCTTTTATCTACTGACCAGCAAGAGAAAGATCCGGAAAGAATACTCAGGTCTATGTATGCCTTCCATCCCTGTTGTCTTGACAGTGCACTGTCTGTTCTTTGGAGCACTTTTCTCTATGCATACTAGGACTAAAATAAATTAATACAATACCAGGGCTGCATATTAGTTATAGGGAGGATAAAGTATAGAAGGATCTTACAGCTGTTCCATTACTAACATGGAAATACTAGTTATTTTTAAATGAGTGTGTTGTAACTGAAAGTAATGTCTTTCCATAGAAAATCACAGAAAACTAACACTGATAGATCATGATGGATGACCACAATTGTGATGAATTCCAAAACAGAACTAAGCAACACTTGGGGTTCAGCATCGCAAAATTTAGAGAATTATTTTTGCTAGTTGTCAGTGACATTTGCTACTATACCCAGTCTGCTGAGGAACTGAAGTTCTATTAGTCTTTTATCTACTAACCAGTAACTACTGACACTATATCACAGGAAAACTTCCCAGGGAACTTTTTAGAGACGTATATCAAACAAGATGTGTGGAAGTGCTGAAAGACACTAGGGGATAAGAGTATAGCAATAAAAAATGTAGAAATGATATCAAGTAAAAAAAAGTATATAAACTAGATAACATTCAATGGTGAATGCAATGTAGTTACATTGCTGGGGAGCCTTTTACAAAAACAAAACACAGAAGTTTGAATTTGGTATCTGATCTTGAGAATAGTAAGCATCTTTGCCTAGAAATAAGAAACTCCTCCTTTGTCTTACTAAAAGGTTCCTGGGGCTGTGTCTATCATCTCCTGAGGTCTTTCATGCCTGTGTACTTTTATTAAGAAATAACTTGTATTAAAAATTAGTTGGTATTTTATTAACAAATAAAACAAGAACCCTTTATTATCTACACCTTTTCCTATTTGGGGTTTATATGAAGCAGTTTTTTTCTATGCTTGTGTGTGTGTGTGTATGTGTGTGTGTGTGTGTGTGTGTGTGTGTGTTGTAAAACTTTGGATGTGTTTGAAAATGGCTTTGTAAAAATGTTTATAACCCAGCAAAAACCAAAGTGTGTATCTGTTGATAATCCCTTCGATTTTTAAGAACCAAGGGTCACTATTTGGCTTGAATGGAACTAGAAAATTTGATTTTCACCTAAGCAGAATAGACTGTTTGGGCTCTCCAAAAATAATTATTTCTAGAAAGTTGAATTCCGTCCCTAAACCAACCCACTTGTCTCCAGTCATCTATTTGAATTGCTCTGGAACTTCACTGAATGTTCCTAACCAGCAACTTCATTCTTAAAACAACAAGCAAAACAAAAAACAGAAACAGGAACTATAAACAAGCAATGTAAATAAAAGAAGCTGTGACCAGGAGGACTGCCTGTGAGATTTCAAGCCTCAGGTTGCAGCAGCCAATGAGGAATGGAGGCTCAGATGTGGGCTTCACCTGACTTCAAGTAATAAATCCTGACCATCTGTCAGCACCTGGCCAAGACTAACTGAGCATTGCCCCTGTCCATGTGGCTCATGTCTGGAGAATGGGTTGCTGGGGAAGAAAACTGTAAAAGAATTGTTAAATTAGGTGGCTAAGTACTGGCCTGGAGCTTGGGGGGCTGTGTTTTATACCTTCTTAGCCTCTAACTAACCTCAGGGCACTTCCTCTCTCGGTCTCAGTTTTCCTTCTCGGTAAAATGAGGAAATTTTACTTGACCAGTGTTTCCCAATGTCTTGCAGCCGTTGAACAGCGTTTTACAATAAAATCATATAGAGCAGCAATGTAGGAAACAGAAATGCAGAGGCCTTCCTTCGCCTGTCACTGGCTGGGGAAGCTGAGCCCCGCCCACTCCGCCTCCCTGGCGGCTCCCAGCGGCCCTGGAGGTGTTCCACCAAATGCTTAGTTTCTGCAGAAGACCATTGAGGATGCCTCCAGTAATTTCTTAGGGCATGGAAAGTCTAAAAATGAAAACATTTAAATCTTTCTGACCATCTACAACCTATAAATACAATGACACAAGCAAGGGGTACTTTGCTTTAAAATGGCACCAGAATTCTTGCACAGTCTTTTACTTTAAAAACGTGATTTCCAACCATTTGGCAAGTGGAATACTTTTAATTCTCCCCAAGGAGTCAGGTCCCTGAAGTCAGGTGAAGAGTCTCCTGAGAGTGCTGGGAGTGTTGTCCCAAGACAGGTGTGAAATGACATAGGCCTCAATAATGATCAGTAATGACACCTCTCTCCTGCTCCAACTCCCAAAGGGAGTGTGAAAATGAAGAAGATCAGATGTACTAACTGAGCATAAAGGGGAGGAGGTGCTGCTCTCCTTGTCTCCTTTCTGGAACCCTGGCAGGTTGTGAAGATAAGAATGGAGAAAGGTCCATGGTGGCAGTAACTGGCCTAGAGAGGCATTCTTTGCATTCTGCAGGTAGATAATAGTCTGAAGTTGCTCACTCCCGGTTTATTTTAAAGAATTTAAAATTGTGAGCTGCAGAGACTCTCATTTGATAATCATACGCATGTAGACCCCTCTCTCCTTCACTTGCAATGGATTTGCTTTACTCTCTTGTGTGACTGCAGGACACTTTCTAACTTAAAAATGTCCTGGCACAATTCCCACCCTGCCTTCTTATGGGTGCCCAACATATGCAACTACACTGAAGAGTCTTGTGCCTGCAGAAGAGAAATCATATTTTTCATATCCTTAGAAATCAAACCTTCTTTTGGGCCTGTGGAGAAATGCTTCGTGTATCACGAATTAACTGTTGAGCACCAGGAATGCAACAGAGCTACCAACTGGTTAATTGTCTTCGATGATTTCTCCCTTTGACCGGCAGCATTGACATCTGTAGTTTTTGAAAGTCTTGTGCAAGAGCAACTCAACTGTGAATTGTGGGAAATTGTGTCGCCGCTTCCTAGAAAGAGCATGGTTTATTCATGTGTTTTGATTCCCTCCTGGTATGGTGTGCATTAAAGAGAATTCAGCAAGGCAGACAGTAATGGAGGAGGAGCTGCAATTTTGCTGCAACCATTTTGTTGTTGTTGTTAAATAGCCAAAACCTTCCTGTATTCTGCTCTGCTTGTGTTTTAATACTAGCCAAAGCCTGTTTAAAATACTTGTGGCCAATGTTTATTATGCTGTGCTTGCACTGTAGTATGTAAAGTGGTTATTAAGTACTGCGCTTATAAATCACGTGGAGAGCCCTATGACATTTTTACTGGCTTGTTTTGTTCTGTGTTCCTATTCATAGAATATCAATAACGAGAGTGACAGCTGACATTTCTCTTGCTAAGAGGTCTGTCCTAAATAATCCCAGCAAGAGAGCAATAATTGAACGTTCGAACACTCGGTCCAGCCTAGGTAAGATGTTCAAATGTGGTTCTTCTCCAACCTGTGCTTTCAGACGGGGATGACACGTGTTGCGTTTGGAATGGCTTTCCCAGTTTGCTCCCCATTCAGAATGGGGAAGCGCTGATTAACTGGAGAGAATGCTACCCCTGGAAAAGAAGGGAGCAGAATCCTGCAGCAGCCAGAGCCTCCTCTCCCTCAGCTCTAGCCAATTAGCTAATTAGGAGTTGGGAAGAATCCTCACGGCCTCTCCTGGTGTGTTACTGCCTAACCATGTGAAACCACTCATCTCCGCTTTGCCCGGGTTTCTCAACATGGCTAATAATCTCTCACCTCTGACTCATAGCTGACATGAAAGGAAATGAGATGTTCAGCCTTCTCAGGTCTTTAGAAGAAAGCTAGACCATGGTGTTCTCAGTGTTGCTTCTGCTGCTAACTGGTAGTACCCAGAATAGTCACATCGTTAAGTGGAAATAGTAACTACATTAAGAACACAGAGGGAGTTTCCCAGAGCACCAGTTAGAAAACATCCTAAAATTTACCATGATGGAGAAGAAAACACACATGCTATATGTGTTTAGGTCCATCAAGACATATGTGCGCAGAGTTGTAGATTCACCATCCACAGAAGCAAATCCATGCTGCTGGGGAAATCACAACATTCATATCAAAAGGCTGTTTGTGGTTTCTATGATTCCAAGAGTGACGTAGTAACTCCTAACTTTCTGGGAGTCTCTTTTGCATTCACATTCTGAAGGCAACTTGTTTTACTGCCCTCTTCTTCCTTGGTAGATAGGGGTCTTCTATGCCTCAACATTTTTTTTATCTACTGAAATGAGCTCTATAGATGATTGAAAACTAAAAATAAAATTTCCGAATAGATTGCATGCCCAAACATCTCATCAAGAACTCACTGAAGGCTATGCCAAGAATGGAGCAGGTTGGAAAGAGGCTACAAAGTATTATCTCTGTATTCCTGGCATGGAATTAGCACATGGTACTTGATCAATAAATGTTTGTTTGGTGGTTGCCTTGTGAAAGAATGCTAAACTTACCAAATGAAATAGGTGTCAGAGCTTGTCAGGGCAAGATCCCAGACATCAGTGGGGTTTTTTGTTTGTTTGTTTGTTTTTTCTTTTTTTTTTTTTAGTCTTGTATTTAGTACAGCCTTTCACATACAGAATGAAACACTTTTAATTAGTTTTTTACTGATTTTTTTTAGAGAAAGGAAGGGAGAGAGAAATATCAGTGAGAAACATTGATCAGTTGCCTCCTGCACACATGCCCCAACTGGGGATCAAACCCACAACCTGGGTATGTGCCCAGACCAGGAATCGAACCTGTCACCTTTTGGTGTACCGGATGATACTCCAACCAACTGAGCCACACCAGCCAGGGCCAGAATGAAACACTTCTATAAGGCACACTATTTTCACCTTGAGGAAGTGATGATGGCAGAGTTGATAATGATGAACCAGATTAGGTAACTGACTAAAGTCAAGTATCATGGGTGACAAGGATGCCATATTAGATTGAAGATATCTAAAACAAGCATTGTTCTCTGTTCTTCTGTCTTTCACTCTCCTCTAACTCCTCACAGTGCTGTTGACTTCCTCTGATGTATAATTGGAGGCTAATGGATACTTAAAAGCAGAAGCTAGGTCGCCTGACTAACAATTGCATGAAACCAAGGGCTTCATGAATATGCTTTGAAGTCATTGGTAATCTAGTCACCTGTTGTCAGAATCAGTGGAGTGAGTGGGTGGAGTTACTGTAAATATTGAGGAAGAGCCCTAGCTGGTTTGCTCAGTGAATAGATCGTTGGCCTGTAGACTAAAGGGTCCTAGGCTTGATCCCCAGTAGGGGGCGTGCAGGAGGCAGCCGATCAATGATTCTCTCTCATCATTGATGTTTCTATCTCTCTCTCCCTCTCCCTTCTTCTCTGAAATCAATAAAAATATATTTAAAAAATATTGAGGAAGAAGCAAGGTAGATGTCAGTTCACTGTTTTCCCCCTTTACTCTGTAAATTCATATACCACAAACATGGAGTTAATTTAATGGCAATCTATTATAATAATCACTGTGTGAGCCACTTATGTCCATTTGCCTGCTGTTAATGCACATTTGCAGATTTCTTCACCAAATGTTTATTGAACACTTGTTATGTGCCATGCATTATGCCAGATCTGGGAAGAGCAAATGTGACTAAGACAATGTATCTTACACACGAGCAAACTGAAAGAGGAAACAGATGGTTAAAATACTCCTTGATAGGGGAAGTATGAGCAAAGAGGTGGGGTATTAAGAAAGAGGGGTAGAGAGTAAGAAGTGTCTGAGAAGACATCTCAGAAGTTTTATTTGAGCTGGTTCTTCAGGGCAGACAAGAATGTGCAAAGGCATCAGCATATAGAAAAACACTGTGTGTTTGAGAAACAACTCATTTTTTACAGAGCCTGCTTAGAAAATGGGAGGGGAGACATGGTTTTAGAGCAAGGGAAGAGACTGAGAAAAGTAGATTGAGGTCAGTATGTTAGGGCTCCATGTGTCTTGCTAAAGAGTTCTCCAGAACAGAACCCATGAAATGTTAATTTTAAAAGATACCAAATAGTTGTTACATCCAAAATATTTTCTATGATCAAATAAATTTGGAAATTGTGCATTAAACAATTGGCAGTTTTCTTCACTGCAAGACTTCTTAGAGCTGTTAGGATACAAAGGGCAATGCACGTTTGAAATTCCAAGAGAAACTATTGTAGTATGCAATATTTCTCTTACAGAAAACCTCCTTCTTCCCATAGGATATATCAGGGGATTTGTTTCCCAGGGAACTCACTTTGGGAAATGTTGCTTCGAGCCTAGGAAGCCACTGAAGTATTATAAGCATTTTGGATGTAAAAAAGATCCCAGGTGATAGAAAGACTGGAGAGAGATGGGTCCAGATCAGTCATGGCCAAGTTGTAGAAGAGTTCATTAACATCCCGCCGGCATCATCGTCCATGACTTCTCAGAGCTCCATTTGTCTGAAATGAGGTCATGAGGAAACTTCCATTGGAACCCTTCTGAGGATCAGCCTGAGTAGTCAAGATTGTTGGGTTTGGTTAAAGTTTTTCCTTAAGAAAATTAGCTATGTTGCCCTGGCCAGTGTAGTTCAGTTGATTGAGTTGTCGTCCCATGCACCAAAAGGTAGCCAGTTCCATTCCTGGTCGGGGCACATACCCAGGTTTCGGGTTAGATCCCTGATTGGGGTAGAACTGATTGATGTTTCTCTCTCACACACATCAATGTTTCTCTCTCTCTAAAAAAAATCAATAAAAACATATTAAAGAAAAAGAAAGAAAATTAGCTATGTAGATAATTTCTCTTCCTCACACATATAATTTATTTATTGCATTCTGTATACGTATTATCCAAATATTGGACCTACAGCAGTATATAGTGTGGCTCTCTGCAACCTCCTGGCTGGCTCTGCCTGACCTCTCTGCTCATGACAGAGTGCCCATTGCCCAAGGGTTTAGTGTTATCAAGCAGGTGTGCCTGCCCTCTGCACCTGACAGAAACCACACTTTCATCATTGCTGGTGCAGAGGAAATCAGGCCACGGCATTGCTGAGGTATTTGCACAGAGACTCGAAGTGCCTCGAGGGTTCCTTGTACCAGAGCAGTCTAGTTTACGTCACTGCCTTTTTGCTACTTCAGAAAATATCGTTTTCAGATTTGAAACTTAAAGCAATATAGACTTATTCTAGCATAGCCCTGGCCAGGAGTTAACATTAAACCAGTTTAATGAAAACAACAAATGAAGAATGTACCCCAACAGCCTGAGGCTAAAATTTACTACAATAAAAATAAAATTTAGTTTTTAAACTTCTCTCATAAGAAAAATCTTTTTTTAAAACTGTTTCTGATGTGAGAAAAAAGGGACAGGTATGCTATTATTACGATAACAAATGTAGAATGTAATTTCAGAAAAATGTTGTGAATAAGCCCAATTGTCCAAATTCTTTACAACATGAAACCTTTCAAGTATTAAATAATATCAAAAACAACTGTCTAATACAGATGATGCATCAGTGATTCTGTGAAAAATAAAAAGTTTATGCTTTTAGGCAAAGCCCAAGAGAATAGAGTTACATGAGAGTTTTGAGCATTCATGACCTCACACTCCTTGTCAATCCATTAGATTGTGGGAGGGAGAACTTTTCAATGGGTGACATGAACTTGAATTTATACTAGATTAGCAAAACAAATCATGGGATTCTGGTACAAGCCCTTTTCAGAGAGGATGGTTAGAGCAACACCACCTTTTCTAGGCCACCTTTGAAGTAATTTAAATTAGCCATGTCTACACTTTGTCTACTCTGTAATTTGGACGAGATTACAACATTGTGAGGTCACACCTGTAGCTCAAAATAAAAAGTAAAAAGCAAAACAAGATCATCTCTCTGAAAATTAGTCTAAATCAGACTTGGACGTGACCCAATAAGTTAGATGATTTATAAAATATATATTTAAAAGTCTTTTTTGTATTTCAGAAAGTCACATTATGTTTTTATGGGTAACCTGTTTTGCTTTTAAAAAATACCTGGATTGCTTTAGATATTGACAAAAACTAAATTTTTTGTTTGACCAGATTCATTCATGGATTTGGATAACTTGGCTATTACAGCCACCAAATAGATTTGCATCTAGATGCATTGCAACATTTTAATATATTTGATCTTAGTTTTTTTAAAATAATAGGATAATTTTGCCTCAGAACAGTCCACTGGCCCTAATACTTAAAGTAAGACTTAGCAATATGCTTGTTGTAAGATTAGATGCAGAACATTTAATCAGGGATACAAAAATATGCACATCAGTCAAAACAGGTGAATTGTGGGATTTTTAAAAAGGAGATCTATAAAATATTAATATATAAGTTGATCATTGGTAAAAACATTTCAGTGCAATTTGCTTTCCATGAGATGTTGCTCTGTATATGTGTCTCAGTTGTTTCCTGAATGTGGTTTCAGCTTCTATAGCTAAAATAAATTTCTTTAGGCAAAGCAACAATTAAAATTAACATAGCTATGCCCCTGGCTGGTATGGCTCAGTTGGTTGGAGTGTTGTCCCATACACCAAAAGGTAGCAGGTTAGATTCCCAGTCAGGACACATACCCAGGTTATGGGTTCAATCCCCAGTCAGGGTGCATATGGGAGACAACCATTCAATGTTTCTCTCTCTCTCTCTCTCCCCTCCCCCCTCTCCTTTCCTTTCTAAAATCAATAAAAAAACATACTCTCAGTTAATGATTAAAAACAAACAAACAAACAAAAAATACTTATATAAATAGCTAACTATTAGGGTGAGTGTAAGTAAGAAGCAAATCAAGAGAGCCACCTCAAATTTTCTACCGTTTGGTTTCATGCAAAACTCAAACCATTTCTCTCTCTTTAGAAAAGATCTTAAGTTAGATCAGAATATGTAAATTCCAAATGTTCTGTTTTTCAATATAGACAAGCATCTGAAAGAGGGGTACTATATTTTTTAAATATAAGAACTAATTTTTTTTAAGTAACCATGACTTGTTATCTATTATTTCTCTTTTTAGCGGAAGTACAAAGTGAAATTGAAAGAATCTTTGAGTTGGCAAGATCTTTGCAACTGGTTGTTCTTGATGCAGACACCATCAATCACCCAGCACAACTTATAAAGACGTCTTTAGCACCAATTATTGTTCATGTAAAAGTCTCATCTCCAAAGGTAATTAGCTCATCTCCAGCTTAAGGTTTAGCAGCTCTTTTGTTTTTTCCTCTGTGCTTTTTTGTTCATGTGCAAGGAGAATGTCTTGTGTAAACCCTTTTTAATGAGCACAGTTTTAATTCCCACAGTTTGTAAAGGTTCTAGAAGTTCTGAGATAGCAAGTAAAAAATAGTCCATTTCTTCAAAAAGCCCACAGTCTATTGTGGCAGTTATGCAGGAATATAAGAGAAACAAAAACTAAGAAAGGTGAGGAAAAGTTAACTGGCTTTTCAGAGACTTTGGGTTCTATTTTGGTAAATTTCTTGGGTAATATTGATTCTTGTATCACCTATATTTTCTCCCCAGTTGAGAGAGTACATAGTTCTGGAAAGGTATCTAGATTTATCATATATAAAGTCAAACATCACCATATAAAATGTCTTATGGAAACATTGCAGACCCTTACATTTGTGGTTAGGTTGGATTCTTCAAGGAATATAATTATTCTGTGATTACGCACATGGGATATTTGCCATGTATCTTCAGGCCACCAGGGGAGAGAAAAATGAAAGTGAGACAGCCTCAAATTGGTCACTTTTGATTTGGGTGTTCTTTCATTTTTTAAAACTGTTGATAATGTAAAAAGTGATTATAAAATATGCACCCTTGGGAGGTACTACCTTAATAATCAGGTTTTTTTTTCAGTGCCTCCAAGAGTTCATTTTAATTCCAATTCAACTTCCAACCAGAGCAGTAGTCTCCTCTCATGGGTGGAGAATGCCTGCAGGAGCTGGGCTTTCCCCCAGCCCTTCGGATGTCCTCGGCCTTCCATCTCTGGCGCTGGTTCTGCGCGGGATGAGCTTGTCCAAACCAAGCCAGGACCTTTGGGGAAGCATTAGGATGGATTGAAATTTGAAGCACCCTTCACTGCAGTGCAATAGATTTCAACCCCTCTCACCTCCTGTCCCGGTCACCCCCAGTCACCATGGGTTCACAAGTGCAGCAACTGGGGTTCTGGTAGCCATATGTGCTGAAGTATCATAGTACACTAGTACTATTTTTGGGAGAGGGTCCTGTTTCAGCTACAAAAAAGTTAAAGGAGAGTAGACTATATGGCAAAATGCAGTTATAGCAGTGCTCAAAAGACAGATATATCACTGGTTATATGTGGCCATATACCAGTACAAATGTTTTGCTTAGCTTTCTATCAAGAAATCGTCTTATCAATGTAAAATTAAACTAGGATGCCTCAATAATTACTATTGACAAAAGGACCCAATATATATAAATGACTCTGATATTTATCTGACATTGAGATAGTGAACCAAAATATGACAACTGATTTTGGACAATAAATGACCTGGTACAGATCAGTTCCTCCACTTTTGCAGGACTCTCTTTGAAATCTCTGGGTATAATCCAGGGTGGGAACTCAAGATCCCACCCAGACCTCACATGGAACAAAAATAGGATAAACATATCAAATCCATTATAAGTGAAAGTCAGTGTAAGTGGATGATATCATCACAGAGTTGATATATGTGATTTGTCACTTTGTGTTTTCTCTCTATTCATACTCAGTGCTAAACAGACTATTAAAGGGGCCTTGGTTTATTTGATTTTCTTTCAACTCATTGACGGTATCTCAGATCTGTGTCTTCTTCCATCAGGTTTTACAGAGGTTGATTAAATCTAGAGGAAAGTCCCAAAGTAAACACTTAAATGTGCAACTGGTGGCAGCTGATAAACTTGCACAGTGCCCTCCAGTAAGTACAATCATTTTTGGTCTTAATCATTCTTGATTAGTTAAGAAGGGGTAGTGTTTCTTTCTATATTAGCACTAGAGGCCCGGTGCATGAAATTTGTGCATGGGCGGGGGGGTCCCTCAGCTCAGCCCGGCCTGCACCCTCTCCAATCCAGGACCCCTCAGGGGATGTCCGACTGCCTCTTGCAATCCAGGACCGCTGGCTACTAACTGCTTGACTGCCTGATCGCCCCTAACCCCTCTGCCTGCCTGACTGATCGCCCCTAACCACCTCTGCCTGCCTGCGTGATCACCCCTAACTTCTCCCCTACCAGCCTGATCGCGTCTAACTGCTCCCCTGCTGGCCTGATCACCCCTAACTGCCTCTGCTTCACCCTGCACCTGGGACCCAGGATTTCCTCCTCCGTCCAGTCACAGGCACCCGGGAACTGGGCTTCCCTCCCTCTGTCTGGCTGCAGGCACCCAGGACCAGGGCTGGCTTTGCCCAGGCCGGCCACAGCTGCAGGCACCCGGGACCACGGGGCGGGCAGCTTGTCTCTCTCCCAGGCTGCAGCCTCAGGCGCTGGTGCCTGGGACTGTGGGGCGGGCAGCTTGTCCCTCTCCTAGGCCGCAGGCACAGCCGCTGGCACCTGGGGCCGCTGGCACCTGAGACCTCAGGGCAGGCGGCTTGTCCATCTGCCAGGCCGCAGCCTGGCTGGTCCCCATTCTTCTCTCACAAGCTCATTTGTGCCTGGCTGGCCCCCTTTCCTCTCTCCTAGTGTTGAGTGTCTGAGCCATTATGGCGTGACAACCATTTGCATATTAGCTCTTTATTATATAGGATTGTCGTTTTTATTCTAGATTGATGGTGAGGGTGGTATGTTATCATAAACCTGAGGAATTTCTTGGAACAAACTGATGCTGCCGTGTTGGCTACACTCAGGCATCCAGAACTGGGTGGTGTCTGCCATGTAATAAAAAACGAACTTAGTGTCCCATGTCTAATGTCCTTAACTGCTACCTTGATTACTTGGCCAATTCAGCAAACTACTGAGTCAATGTGTATGCTTTTATGAGAAGAAAACCTACTGATTTGACTTTCCATTTCTTTTCTGCCTGAAAGTTCTGATAGGCATAAAAGATGGTTGAGAATTTATTGGAACTAGAAGAGCCCTGTGGCTAGAGCAGATGAAGAGGTCAGGGTTAAGTAAGGTGAAAAGCCATATTATGGCAGCGTTTCTCCTAGTGCCACTGCCAGGAAACAGCTGCTGAGTTGGAAGCCAAGCAAATGGTGGGAGGGGTTGGGGGGAGGTAACAGCTATCATGTGGGTCACCAGTGGTTGGTCAGTGTCTACACCTGCCCAGCTGACTTACTATTTCTGTGCCTGTGTTTCTCTAAAGGAAATAACTTTTTTCTACTGATTTGATTCACTAGATTTATACTCGTGTAAGGATTGTTTATGCTCTGAAGAAGCTTAAAATTCAATTCAGATGTTTACAGAGCACAGACTATGGCCTGGCCAACATGGCTCAGTTGGTTGTCCCATGCACCAAACAGTTGCCAGTTTGATTCCCAGTTGAGGCACATACCTGAGTTGCAAGTCCAATCCCTGCAGCCAATTGATGTCTCTCTCTCTCTGTCTCTGTCTCTGTCTCTGTCTCTCTCTCCGCCTTCCTCTCTGTCCTCTCTGTCCATGGGTGAAGATTAAAAATAAAAAGTACAGACTCTAGAGCCAGATTGCCTGAGTTCAAGTCCACTGTAGTCCACACTAGGATTACATCCCTAATTATGTAATCTTCGGCATGTATCTACCTCATTGGGTTTGTGTAAAGACTCAATGAGTGAGTATGTGGTGAAGCTCTTAGAACGTGCCTGGCACAAGATAAGCACCATCTAAGTGTTTCTGTTATAATTACTGGATGTACATGTGCTGGGCCATGCCTCAGTCAAGCTCTAGGACCTGTGCCCATCTGGTTTACTATTGTATCTCAAGCTCCTACATAGTAGGCCCACAAGAAATATTTAGTAATATTTATACAATAAGAGTATTAGTGAAATTTATGCCATAAGAGTAATAAAATGTCTCTAATCCTTATAGTTACCTAGTAAGATAAGCATTATTATCCCCATTATATAGGTGAGATAACTGAAGACAGAGAGGTGAAATGGTTCTCTAAGGTCACACAACAAATTAGGATTAGATTTATGATTTATCTGGTTCCAAAACCAATTTCCTCCCCCTCACAACCCCACCCAACTATACACACACACATACACACACGCGCGCGCGCACATGCAACATGCAGCTGGTTACCTGCCTGCAGATAATTTGGATAACTTGGAGTCTGGAGTGCTATGTTAAGAAGTCTAACTTCACATTGTCTACTGATGAAGCCCATGTACATAGTGGAATATATGATTAAAGCACCGAGCAAATATAGAAGAATGTATTACCCAGTTGAAGGATGCTGACCTTTACTGATCAGCAACCAAAAGCCAGGAACTATGCTATTGTTTCCAACTTTTAGAACAATCTTATAAGGGTAATTTTATCAGTTGGGGTCTTCTGGGAAGCAGAGACCTAAATGGAATTAGAGCCGCAGATTGATTGAGAAAATGCCTCTGTGAGATTAAAGGGAACCAAGAAGGAGAGCCTTCAGACCTGCTGCAGCTCTGGCCCTGGGAAGGGAGAAGGGGAAGGGGAGAATGGGAAGGGGGAGCCTCAGACTGTGATGCAGCTTTGAGACATCTCAGTCACCTAGATGTGGATCCCCAGAGAAAAGGTTGCCCATTAGAGTGTTACAGAAAAACCAGAGAAGAACCAAGCAACGCGCAGTGGTTCTCAACCTTCCTAATGCCGCGACCCTTTAATACAGATCCTCATGTTGTGACCCAACCATAAAATTATTTTCATTGCTACTTCATAACTGTAATTTTGCTACTGTTATGAATCCTAATGTAAATATCTGATATGCAGGATGTATTTTCAGGGGTCGCGACCCACAGGTTGAGAACCGCTGGTAGAGAGATGGAGTTACATTTATTATTACGCTTGGGCCCAGAGGAAAATGTCTCTCAAATTCTGGGCGAAATCACACAGGAAGTTTCCCGTATTTATACCATTCCACCTTCTTTGTCTCCCAAATATGGGGTTTTTCCAGTTCCCTTTGCAAGTTCTTAAAGGGCCCTAAGTGCTGGGGCTTTGAGACCTCGACCAAAGGCTTGGCCTGACGCCAGCACTGATAACTTTGTCTGGAGATGGTTTAATAGCCTCTCTGAAATGGGAGTAGTCTTATTTTCCTTATTATTTAAGCCAGCAAGCATTTACAGAAGCCAGAAATAGCAGGGTTAAAATTTCAAACAGCAGTTTTTATATAAGATGGATGCTTCAAGAGGAGTCTCATGTTGGGAGAAATATCCCGGCTCTAGTCCCCCTGATGCGCTCCAGCATTGACAGGCAGCAGCCTGGGGAGCAGGGCCTCAGTTTGAATGCTGTGGTGGATGCTGAAGGTGCAGCAACCCAAGTGTGTCTGCTGCCTACACTCATCATGGCAGGTTCCAACTCAAGGGGAAATCTGAGCATGCACCTCTATGACTGCCCTAGCGAATAACATTATCCTCACTTTCTAGAAGAGAAAGCTCAGTCCCTGGGTAAGAAACTTGTTGGAGGTAGGAATTCGTAAATGAGCCCGAAGATCCAACCCTAGATCTGTCTGACTCTAACTTCCGTGCACCATGCCACTCTACCTTTACACGTAGCTGTGTGATGTAGCTGAATCTTCTGATCCCCAACATGGACATGCAAGAAATAGTCCATTTTCTATTTTGACCCCATCCCACTGGGCAGGCAGGATATTTACCAATGCTTGAAGCCACCCTAATCCAGAGCAGAACAAAGACCCCAAGTCATAAGTGGGGGGTTGGTGAGGAAGTTGAAGGGAGTGAGGGGGAGCATTCCAAACCTGAAAACCATTCACCGGTGCATGTGATCCTCAGGGAAGGATGCTCTGCTGCATCAGCCCTCATGTGGAACAGGGGGCCTTTGGCAAGGCAGGGAGACACACAGCCCCTCCTCTCTGGGACATTGGCAAGGGAGCTCCCTTTTCTCTCTCTCTGAGGGAGGGGACTTGTCTTCCTCTCTTCCCCTCTTGTTGCTATTAAAGGAACTTCCTCTCTGCTTTGGTTGTACTAAAAGCACCCCCACTTTCTTTTGTTTCCAGAGGTAGTTAGCAAAATCTCTCCAACCCATTTACGCTTTTGGGAAACAAAACCCAGCGGGGGGGTGGGGGGGGGATGGAGAGCTGGCAATTTCCTGCCATGACCCCCATCCTTCCCACCCCCACCTCACGCCAGACAAGGGAGAACAGACCTGCCACCTGCTTGAATGGTAGACAAGAACAGGAGAAAATACAAAAGGAAAATCACAGATTAGTATCTCAAAACTTGTTTGCCATGTCTACTTTCACAAAGGCTGTAAGGAAGGCTGGTTCTGTGAGGCCCAGAGGGTGGTGCTGAGATCAGTGGGAGTTTCCAGGAGCAGGTCTGAGTGGACTTGAGAGCAGTGAGGCCAGTCTAATTTCACTTGGCAGTGGTCACTTTGACCCACTAAGAGGAAGGCATTTCACAAGTCCGCCCAAATGCAAATACTGAAAACAATAGGCTGGCTTTCTAAGTAGTGAGCTCCTTGTCTCAGGGGTGAGGGTGGAGTAGGCTGTGTGAACAGATGTCAGAAATATTGTGAAAGGAATCTCCTCTGGTGAAGGCTATGGATATGGGCTAAGGGAATAGGCTAAGATATAGATATTGTATCTAAGATTCCTGCTTTACTCTCCAAGACTCTGATTCTATCTAGATTTTGAAAGTGACCAGCATAGAGATATTATTGAACCCATATGGGCTAAGGAGCCCAGGGAAGAGGAGAGTATAAGATCCATCAAGTCAGATGATATCTTCATTGGTTCGGAGCATCATTCAGATCAGAAATTTCTCCAGTCACATGTTATTGGCGGGAAGGTCTCCATGTCCCAACCTGTTGCTGGTGGCAGTAGGCTTCTTGCGATGTTATGAGGAAAGGAATTTTCTGAGACTCGCATGGGAGAATAAATAATATTTATTTACATGGTACAGACTCCTGAGTTTCCAAGGTGCCCTCTCCCTCTGTCCCACCACGGAAGTCCAGCTGTGTCCCTACAAGAGCTAGGATTAAAGCCATTTCCCAGATTAATGTCTACTCCATATTTGCACAGTCCAGTCCTGCATCAGGCTAGCTTAGCTTGTGTTTCCAGCTGTAATCCATTACGTGTAGTGTCCACATGGCTGTGGGCCATGCAGCTTCTAGGGCTACATGGCTATGGGGGGAACATGGGCAAGTGCAAGAAAGCAAGAGCAAAGCCAGAGGAACAAGAGAGAGAGAATTCCTTTGTCTACATGCGAATTTTAACCTTCTAAGATTTCTCAGGCTTGCAGTGGTTCCACCCCCTCTAGCCAATTATCTTTGTTTTCAGGTTAGACAGACAGACAAGTACCTCCCCTACATCACCCCAACTTCACTGCCCATGCACCCATCTTCCCCTTTGTCAAATCTTTCCCCCAGTGATCTGCAGGGAATGGACTGGTGGTGCCCTGGGAGAGTAAAGTTGCAGCTTCCTGGTGAAGCTGCCTGGATGACCATGGATGTCTGGCCTTCCCTTTGTTTTCTTCCTATCGTTAATATTAATAACTAGCTAGTTTCAACAGTAACAACCACGTGGGCATGTCTGAGGACATGGTATCCATGTCTCCATGTGGTTAAACTACACAGACTCCAAATACTTAGTCCTCTCAGTTCCATGTGGCTCATCTGCAGTTAACCCTCTTGGCAAGAATTAAAATACATTCAGCAAACATTAGTTAAGCATTAGATTGGTACCTCACAAGGTGTGAGGGATACAGTGGCATGTTCTTGCCTTCAAAGAGTATATAGACTAACAAGATTACAGTTTGTTAAGTCAACTCTTGGCAAACAATTTGGTAGGTGATACAACTCATGGATTAAAGAGAGATTTAGATTAGGGGTCCTCCACCTCAGCACTATTGATATTTTAGGCTGGATAATTTTTTGTTGGCAGTCCTGTGTGTTGTGAGATGTTCAGTGGCATCCCTGGCCATTAGCAACCCTCAAGTGTGACACATGCCCCCTAAGGGAAAAAATCACTCCAGGTTGAAAACCACTGGATTAGATTAATAGCACAAGTTTGGGGTAATAATGTTATAAGAATTCTCAGTAAGTTATTCCTTGAGATACATGTTAGGTGAATTGAACTTGTTTTTTTGCTAATTTGATCTTTCTATAAGAATGAGTTTAACATTTATTCCTAATAATTACTAGAGAAAATACTTGTGTCTTATTAGGGGTGGGGGTGGGGTGATGGATGCGGTTTGGGACTTCATATGAAGATGGAGAAGCAAATGTTTGGTAAATAAATTTTTGCTGAAGCATCTTTAACAATGGGACACAGAGAGGACTTGGATCAAATGGGCCTTGCTGGGTTCCTCCCAGTCCCTCTCACCTGATTTACAGTAAACTAGTTATCTGTGATGATACTTGCCTTCCTGGAGCTGGTCCTCTATCTAAATTCTTTTTAGGCAGCTAAGAGGCAGTTTAAGGATTTAGTGTCTTAAAAATAACCAGCTTAAAATAATCAATATCCCAAAAAGGCATATTTTGGGGTGGTAAACTCTGCTCCCCCTATTTCCTGGGTAAGGCTTCTTCTAAAACTTTTTCATAAATGATCACACAGTAAGTATCTTAGGCTTTGTGGGCCATTTGGTCTTCTTCGCCAAACTACTCAACTCTGCCTCTGTAGCAGGAAAGCAGCATGGGCAATGTGTAAAGGAATCAGAATGTTCCAGTCAAACTTGGTTTATAGGAGCAGGAGGCAGGCTCCATGTAATCAAGCCCAACAAAGTTGCCACCCTTGTTCAATCTAGGACAAAGTCCTAGTTATCGATTTCTGTCCAAACAACTGGTTTTTTTTAGTTCTAGTTATCTATGACTGTTTTAGCTATGACTGTTCTAGTTTTCTATTACTGTGCAAAAATCTACCCCAAAACTTAGTGATTTCAACCAACCACCAGTTGAGTTGGCTGACCTGGTCCCTTAGCTGGGATGACGGGAGGGCTGGGCCCAGCCAGCTCCTCTCCCTCTGTGTGATTTTAGGAACTTTCCATGGGATCTCCTCAACAGGGATATGCGCTTCGTACATGGCAGCTCCCAGGGCTCCAAGAGCAAGTATTCCGCTATCTCAAGCTTAGATACTGTGTTTAGATACTGACACAGCATCACTTCCATGGGTTTCTGCTAGGAGTCACAGAGGCTGCCCAGATTCAAGGAGAGGGGACACACTGTCCATCTCGACATGGAAAGTGTCAAAAAGTTGGTGGCCATTTTTGATCTGCCACAGACAGAAAGGCGAGCTGGGAGGATGGGCTCCTGAGCAGTTCTTCTCTGGAAGAGGGGGGACTCTCCTTTATGCCCACTCGGGATTCACAGAAGAAAAGGTGGGATGCAGGCAGAAAAGAGCCTATGCGATTAGGACCCACAGCCCCTTTCATATAGACCTTTTTATATGAGCCACCTGAATTTGCATTTATAATATACATCTGTGCACTATATTGTTAGATTTCATTTGGCTTCTACCAGGTATTATACCCATTTCCTTTTCAGAGACTTTGAAAATAGTACATTTTAAGAAGGCCAAAGTTCAGATTGCCTCAGTACTATGCGAGCTACATAATGCCTGGTGAGAAAAGCAGATAGGCAGACAATTGAATCTATAAATGAAATGTAATCCTTTAATCCTACTTAGTTACTAGTACAAGCTGGCTTGTGTTACCAGAAGCTGACCCGCGGGCTCTTTGAGCTATATAATTTTTTTCGTGCGTGTAAAATGACATTGATGGCTCTCTCTGCCATAGGGGAGCTCATCTCCTCCACAGTCTTGCAAACTTCTAACATTACAGCAACCATAGTAGTTCTCGTCTATCACCCTTTATTTTCCATTGCTGAATGGACTCAGATTTATTCTATTAAACACAAGAACTCCAAAGCGAATGATAGTGCCCAGTATCCTTGATCGTATTCCTATCTCAGTAGTCATTTTCCGTGGCCCGCTTAGAGTCATTTTACTTAAATTATTTAGAACCGTATGGACTCACCCATCTATTTGAAAGTGCCGTCCCCACTGGTGCGTTCATTATTACGGAGCCTCTGGATGTTCGTAGTTTAACCTTTAACTGCTTTTGAAAAAAGAGAGTAATCGGTTTCAGATGTTCCCTTCATGAAACAAGGCCACGTGGGATCTTGTTTCTCTCGGTCCAATGGAGACTATGCTTGCTGCCCGGACTCAGCCACCCAACTTGGGTGTAGGGATAGCTCACTCCCACCAGTGCTCCTTACAGCATTGGATTAATATGAACTTAAAAACAGTGGATGCATTTTCTGCAGATTGTAACACTGGTTGGGCTTGTTATAATCTTTGAAGGATAAGGATGGACAGAATGGAGCAGTGTGGTGAGGAAATGTGCTTGGGTACATAATGAATGTCACAGATGATTAAAGAGAGAAGCTAGAAGGGCTCAAGGTCACTAATGTTCCTTGCCTTCATGTTTTCCCCAGCAAATAGTGGCAAGAATCCTGATTGTCTTTCCAATTTAGCTCATTGAAGTGGAAACTGCTAGCGCCCCATAATATTGGTAGACCTCCTCCAGGGGTGGGGAACGTCCGGCCTGTGGGCCCTATAAGGCCCTCAAAATCATTTGCTTTGGCACTGCCAAGGCATTAGGGGTAAGTTAATTAAATGTTTGACCAAATATAGCAGGCTTATTTTTAAGTTGATAATTTTGTATGGCTCGGGAATTATGTTATAAATATCCAAATGGCCCTCGGCAGAAAAAAGGTTCCCACCCCTGTAACCTTGGAAAATCCCTTTAACTCACAGTCCAGTTTCCTATTACTAGTTGACTCAGGACTTAAAAAAAAGCATTAGTAATATAAAGTAGTTTTGAGCCCTAGCTGGTTTGGCTCAGTGAATAGAGCATCAGCCTGCGGACTGAAGGGTCCCGGGTTCGATTCTGGGTCAAGGGCACAATGCCTGGGTTGTGGGCTTGATTCTCAGTTGGGGGCATGCAGGAGGCAGCCAATCAATGATCCTATCTCATCATTGATGTTTCTATCTCTCTCTCCCTCTCCCTTCCTCTCTGAAATCAATAAAAATATATATTTTTTTAAAAAGAATGTAGTTTTGATATGAAAGAAACACTGGTTGGCTATTTTGTAATCAGCATTACATGTTGGCCATTCAGCCATTTCATTTTACTGAATGGTATTTGGCAGTCTTTTTTTTTCTTTTTTTTCCTCTCTTAATGGTGGCAGCAGTTTCAGGATCTTTATACACTGAGTGTCCAGATTATTATGAGAACCTGACATTTGTAGGCAAATTAGCTATAATTTTGTGCTGAAGTTGCTAGAGGGCCAGACCATTATAAATAGGGAAGCAGGTAGTTTACCAGGACAGTAGAAGTGATTTTTTTCTGAAGATATGGGTAAACAACGCGATTTAACAGCCTTTGAACGTGGGATATATATAGTATTTCAATAGCAAGGAAATAAACATATTCTTACCTCTATTCTTTCTTTCTCCACTTAGAAATAGGAAAGTTGTCCCACATGCGGTTTTATGTATGTACAATAAATAGATGTAAAGCAATGCTTAGATAGTGGAAGAATTTGCATATATTTAACCTCCTAAATAGCTAATATTCAGTAAGGCACCAACTTTTGTTTTAAAAAAAAAGTTACAATTCAACTGCAAAGATAACTCCTAAGTTTCATAAACTTTTTGTTTAAAATGTTCAGTAGCAATTTCCTAGATAAAACATATTAGAAATTATGTTAGTCTGTGTGAGATTCTCCCCTTTATGCTAGAAAATATGTGCTTCATAGTTATAAGGAAAGACTTGCCCACTCCCTCTCTATATCTTCCCTCCCAAAAGAATGTGAAAGAAATAAGTGGAACCTGCTCTAATCCTCAATGTAGGACCTAAAAAGTGCTCTGTCTTCTGTAAAAACTTGGATAACCCACCATCGCAGTTCTTCCCAGATTTTCCAGCTTTGGGCATTGATAGTCCCAAGGATCACTCAGTCCTGAGCAAATAAGATGGTTGGCTGTCTTACTTCAGGCACCCTCCCTAGGAAGGTTTGTGATGCTCTATGAGTAGAGAGCTGGAAAGGTCATTAAGTACTTGCAGTTTTTATAGAAAGACATTGCAGATCTTCATTTCCACTTTATTCAGCTTCAGTCGTTCCCTTTCCTTCTTTCCTACCATTTTTGTTCTCTGAACCACTGGATGAGCTAAAGGCATGTTTTTCACTCTTGTCACCTATAACGCTTTAGTTTTTAATTTTTCTGAAAGAGCTTATCCAGGAAAGGGTTGATTTTTTTAATGGTTTGTTTCGACTCCTTTATTCACTTCTTATGAACTTCAGTGGCCCCGTTATTTCTGTCCATTTCAGCTGAAGGAAATGTCCTATTGTTATTGGGGAAGTTGAGGTATCCCTTTCCCCACTGAGTGCTGGGGGTGGAGTCCTAACGATATCTCGAGAAAAAGAATTCTCTGAGGCTCCCACAGGAGAATGGGTGATTTTTTTGTGTGGAATTATATCTCTGGGCTTCCAAAGTCCCATTTCCCTTACTCCAGTCCTGGAAGAAGTGTAGCCGGGTTTTAGTAAGGTTAAAAACAAAGCCAGTGTCCAGAGTTTCCATTCTGTGTTGCAGTCGGGTCCAGTTCAGCATCAGGCTAGTTACATTCATTAGTCCATTGTGAGTGGGGATCCACATGGCCACGGGCCACACGGGGGAATGTCAGAGCCCCACAAGCCAGAAGTCAGCTGAGAACACAAGACCAACAAAAGAGAAAACTCCTTTGTTTAGGGGATTAAATATCCCAAATTTCACACCCTTACAGTAGCCACACCCATTCTGGACCATGACCTATTCTCAGGTGTGACTGACAACAAGCAGCTTTGATCATCCCCCCAACTTTACTGGGCATGCGTCTGTCTCCCCCCTGTCCAGTCCCTTCCCCCAGCGATCTGCCGGGAATAGATTAGTGGCTCCCTGGAAAGTGTAAATAAAGCTTTAACCTCCTGATGAAGCTGTCCAAATGACATGCCTGTAATATTTGGCCTTCCATGTTACTAATAACTAGAGGCCTGGTGCACGAAATTCATGCACTCAGGGTGGGCGGCGTTCCTCAGCCTGGCCTGTGCCCTCTCACAGTCCAGGAGTCCTCGGGGGATGTCCGACTGACGGCTTAGGCCCTTAGCACTGCAGCAGAGGCAGAAGAGGCTCCTGCCACCACCGCTGCACTCACCAGCCGTGAGCCCAGCTCAGGGCTTCTGGCTGAGTGGCACTCCCCCTGTGGGAGTGCACTGACCACCAGGGGGCAGCTCCTGCATTGAGCGTCTGCCCCCTGGTGGTCAGTGCACATCATAGTGACCGGTTGTTCCACTGTTTGGTTGATTTGCATATTAGCCTTTTATTATATAGGACTAGTTTAATTACAACAGTATCACTGTCATCGGATGTCAAAGGTGTTTGCTGAAGTAGTGCTTTGAAACAGCCCAGCATTACCCTTATCTCAGGCAGTCACCGATGGCATGACATCACAGAGTGAGTAACTATTCATGGCCTGTGACTGTCCCATTACTCACACCCTCTTCTGCTGATTAGGCAGCCCTCTGAATCCGTATCCCACGCTGGAGGCCTCACTACTGCACAGTAAGAAGCTAACTAGACTTGAACCTTTACATTTATGAAAAAATAGACAAAGCTGGTTTGCATAATTCATTGGGCTGCTTCTCTTTGAATTTCATGTATAATTTAAAAATTTCTTCCTATTATTCTCACTTTCTAACACTGGTCTAATCATTTTTCTAAACAGTTCAAAAGGAAAATTGTCATAGATATACAGCCTGTAAAATTCTTCTTTGTTGAAAGTAAGTCACGTTGTCAGTATTTCATTCAGAAGCTGAAATTTGCTTTCCTCTGTGCTTTTGAAAACCTGAAAGCAGTTTCAATTCACCTTGCATCCTATACCTGTCTTTTTTAGCAATGCAAATACATAGTTTCCTAGAAATGATTGTCTCAAACAAACAGCCATGTGATGATATAGAAAAATTCTATCTATTAGCAAAGAGAAGTACTTTATTAAAATGACTTGTAATTAAGTGTATGTTTAATTGTACCTGCAGCCATGACGATGTAACATGTGGGACAGTCAAGTAGACATAAGCCTCATTCAAACAACATTCTGCAATAGGTGCTGCTTGCCTATCTTTGCCCTCTCTGGGCTTTGCAATCCTGGCTGTGATAGTCAGGGCCCCAGCTCAGGTGTCCCTGGAGAGTTCTTTAACTTGGGACTTTATGAAAGCAAGAAAATGACTTATTGAGACTACACATTGGGGAAAACCCACATTATAGAGTGAGGCCTATGTATTTGAATTACACAATTGACATAAATAAAAGTATATGAATAGCTGACACCAAACAACATACAGTCTAGAATTTGCTGCCAGCTTTAGCCTGGAGTGGCTGACGGAGTGGTCCTTCACTGACCACCAGGGGGCAGCTCCTGCATTGAGCATCTGCCCCCTGGTGGTCAGTGCACATCATAGTGACCGGTTGTTCCACTGTTTGGTTGATTTGCATATTAGCCTTTTATTATATAGGACTAGTTTAATTACAACAGTATCACTGTCATCGGATGTCAAAGGTGTTTGCTGAAGTAGTGCTTTGAAACAGCCCAGCATTACCCTTATCTCAGGCAGTCACCGATGGCATGACATCACAGAGTGAGTAACTATTCATGGCCTGTGACTGTCCCATTACTCACACCCTCTTCTGCTGATTAGGCAGCCCTCTGAATCCGTATCCCACGCTGGAGGCCTCACTACTGCACAGTAAGAAGCTAACTAGACTTGAACCTTTACATTTATGAAAAAATAGACAAAGCTGGTTTGCATAATTCATTGGGCTGCTTCTCTTTGAATTTCATGTATAATTTAAAAATTTCTTCCTATTATTCTCACTTTCTAACACTGGTCTAATCATTTTTCTAAACAGTTCAAAAGGAAAATTGTCATAGATATACAGCCTGTAAAATTCTTCTTTGTTGAAAGTAAGTCACGTTGTCAGTATTTCATTCAGAAGCTGAAATTTGCTTTCCTCTGTGCTTTTGAAAACCTGAAAGCAGTTTCAATTCACCTTGCATCCTATACCTGTCTTTTTTAGCAATGCAAATACATAGTTTCCTAGAAATGATTGTCTCAAACAAACAGCCATGTGATGATATAGAAAAATTCTATCTATTAGCAAAGAGAAGTACTTTATTAAAATGACTTGTAATTAAGTGTATGTTTAATTGTACCTGCAGCCATGACGATGTAACATGTGGGACAGTCAAGTAGACATAAGCCTCATTCAAACAACATTCTGCAATAGGTGCTGCTTGCCTATCTTTGCCCTCTCTGGGCTTTGCAATCCTGGCTGTGATAGTCAGGGCCCCAGCTCAGGTGTCCCTGGAGAGTTCTTTAACTTGGGACTTTATGAAAGCAAGAAAATGACTTATTGAGACTACACATTGGGGAAAACCCACATTATAGAGTGAGGCCTATGTATTTGAATTACACAATTGACATAAATAAAAGTATATGAATAGCTGACACCAAACAACATACAGTCTAGAATTTGCTGCCAGCTTTAGCCTGGAGTGGCTGACGGAGTGGTCCTTTGTCCCCGTGGTGGCCAGTTTCCCCTTCTTCCTGTGTCATCTCTCAGTCAGAGTCTGTGCATGCTCTGTGGGGTAGGGAGGTTCTTGTCCAATCAAGGTCGCACTGCAGTGCTATCGGAGAATGCACCGTTTCTATCAGAGCATTATGGACACTTCTCAGATTCTGTATTTGTAAAGTAACTGTTGAATCTTTACATTAATGGGGGAGGGGCTTTTAATTGCAAGAGACAGAAACTCTCTGAAGTTACTTTCGTGGAAAAGGCGACTTATTGAAGGGATATACATTCATGCAACTATAGCAACTAGCTATTTCCCAGTCTCTCATGGGCCATATGGTTTCTTTCTTCCATTGTGTCTCTGTTTCTCTTTATCTGTTTTGTTCCTCTTACTTTTACAGATAGAATTCTTTGGCTTCCTCATAATTTCCCCTCCCTCATAAGTTCAACTTTCACACGCCTCTCTTGGCCTCCTTCCAAATCCAGAACTTTAAGCTGCAGCTCCAAACATTAACTGACTCAGTCTCTTTATTGTTCAACTTAAAGTCCCAGAGTGACATAGACTATCAAGGACTTTAATACTTGTCTCTCCCACCAGCCTGTATGTCTCTTGAGCATAAGGATATTATCTGCTTTCTTTGCCACTGGATACCCACAATGCCTAGCACAAAATAGTACTGAGTAAATATTTGATAAATTAATAAAACATGCAGAAAACCATCTGAAATCTACTAATAAATGTTCTTGGAGGGAAAGGTTTCCGTGTGAGTTAAATTGGCTTGATCTTCTCAAACACCAGTTGATTGGGATTGAAGTCATCTTATTCAGGGTCAAAATATTCAGTAAAGAATAATATGATGAAAACATTCAAATAGTAAGTGTTGGGGGAGAGATGGTTTCCATGGTGACTTCTGCTTCTAGAAGCCCTCACACTAATGAGTGAGTCAGTTGACTCACCACAAACTCAAAGTCGTCCAGTTGCCATTAACCTGCAATCCAGCCGCAGTATTAGTGCTGATGGCAGTAACCCTGTTTGATTCATTCTCTGAGAGGTTCTTGTTTTGGCAAAAAGAGCTAATAAAAGCAAGTGGGGGGGTGGAGGTGGTGGGACAGAGAAGGTGCAGATCAAGCTGTCATGGCTGGGGTGTGCTTTCACTTAACTATGGAGTGGCCTTTCTCTCTGCCATGGTTTTCTGACTGTCCCTCCAGGGAACCTGTGTCCTGGGTATATTCTGTCTGTGTTCCCGATCACATGCAGTGACAGAGGGGCCGGCCACTCTGCTCCTTGGGGAAGAAGAATGCTTCTTGATTATAGGCCATATGAAGTTGCTACTGCCTGAAGCATGGACACCACATACTTCTTGTGTGACACCCCTCCCCTCCCACAATGAAATATTCCTCATTCTGGTCTTTTTAAAAACAATGTCACAGATTTCACACAATGATCTAAGTAAATGTTATTCCCTTCAACATAGTTACTTGGGGAGATGAAATGTTTAATTCCAAAGACATGGCCATTGTGCAAAACATTTTTAGAACTACTCTTTCAGTACCATTAATTGCTTCTTTCATATTCTGAACTAAGTTTAATTCAACTCTATAGGAAGATATGGATACAGATGGGAATACATTATCTTTTCACTATATTCTACTTATAACCCGTTTATGCTTACCTCATCTTTTTCTTCTAAATAATGAAAACGCTAAATATTTAGTGAGCACTCCCATTTTCATGTCAGTGTCCAATTTTGCCCCTGGTTACCTGTGCAGTTCTTCACTCGACTTTAACTTTAGAAACTGCCAGCACCGCCCCTCAGATCTGATATTTGCTGCTGGATACTAGGAATGCTGTGATCTTCGTGGATAGAGTTTTAGGTTTCATTGCCTAAAGCGTGAGGTATAAATGAAATGGATTCTTCTTGCAGGAAATGTTTGATGTTATACTGGATGAAAACCAGCTGGAGGATGCGTGTGAACACCTGGGCGAGTACCTGGAGGCATACTGGCGTGCTACCCACACAACCAGTAGCACCCCTATGACCCCGCTGCTTGGAAGGAATTTGGGCTCCACAGCTCTCTCACCATATCCCACAGCAATTTCTGGGTTACAGGTATTGCCACTTGCCACTCGTGCTTTTACAACCCGACTTTGATTAAGATTCTATAGCAGGGGTGGGCAAACTTGAGGGCCACAATGGGTTCTTAAACGGGACCGGAGGGCCGGAACAAAAGCATGGATGGAGTGTTTGTGTGAACTAATATAAATTCAAAGTAAACATCATTACATAAAAGGGTACGGTCTTTTTTTTTTTTAGTTTTATTCATTTCAAACGGGCCGGAGTTTGCCCACGGCTGTTCTATAGGGAACTTGATTGGGATGGAGACTGAGATTGTCCTTAATCTGAAGAGGGAACCATGTGTGGGCATTATACATTAAAAAAAATCTCAACTATTATTTAATCATGATCTATCCTAGACAAAGTGGCCCGGAAAGTGGCCCTCTCTCTAGAACTTTGTTCTCTGTTCATTTATAATGGCCTTCCCTTAGGTAACTTAATCCCTCTATGCCCAGACTCTGCCAGGAAACTTAACACCTACTCCGTGCAGCTGTGTGTTATTTCTCCGTGTCACTTCTTAAGGACTGTACAGTAGTGGCAAGCTAAGTCAAAGATTTGGGGGCAGAGGGACCTTTTGGCTGCTCTTAGCGAATCCTGCACCATGGGCTCCGGGGTCCTCTGGCTTGCCCAGTCGTTATAGATTGTGCACACAAGTAGAGCTGCTCTGTTCGGAAACAGGGACAGATCCCTGAGTTTTCTTGGGGTTTGGGGGCCCACCTTGGTCAGTGGCTATGACAAGTGTCCTTGAAGGAAGCTGGGGATGAGCACAAGTTCTCTCCCCCGTGTCCTGGTGCTGCACACAGAGCTAGAAGTGGGAGCCAGAGGTAATGATACAAAGTGAATCCTGCCTTTCTACATCAATTATTATTTACCATTTATCAAGCAGCTGCTGGAATGTGGCCAAAGCCCCAGCTGACTGAGGAACAGGTAGTAGTCAATTGAGCCCTCTTGCATCGTGACTAGTTTTGTAATAATGGGTTATAATGACAGTCATAATTGAAGATCGTGTTGCGTTAACTCTGAGATAAATGGCACTCGCTGAAGTGCTATTATAATGGTATTGCTTTTCTACAAAATTGCATCTTTGTAAGCAGAAAAACTGCCGTACAAATGAATAGCTTTTGAGGCTGGAAATGAACATGGGAAATGTACTACTATAAAATATGCATATATTCTGTATACAGTATATATGTGTGCACCAGGACTATTTCTTGCCTTGTTTCACTGACTGTGTGCTGATCTGAGTGTGGCATTTCCACTGACTCATTTGGGTTGGCTCCAAATTGTACATTGTGAAATGAGAAGTGGATGCATGAAGCAATGTGCTTCTGTAATGTACGTAGAAATGAAATGTTGCACTTTATCTATAAAGACAACACTCTTGATTCATCATCTCTAAGAAATCCACCTAGAGTGGTTCTCCCAGCTTCCCCTGAGTTAATGCGGTGCCCTTCATCCTGTGGCCTATTTCTCCTAGTAACCATGGCCTTTAATTGCTAGACCCCTGCCTGAGATTAAGGCACAGGCTGTGACTGTTGAGTGAGTTTCCTTCTGTGTGAAGGTGAGTGTCTTTTAGAGGAAACGTATCTGGATCTTTGGTTTCATCACGATCCTGTTTCTTAACTGAGGTGACCCCTCCAAGCAGGTAGACACAGCTATGATACGTGTTTTCCTATGATTTGAAGAAAAATGTTGAATAACATTTTCTGAGCCATTAAATAAATGTCTGAAGATAATTTCAATTAATGATGTTAGAGGAATTTAGTTTTTATCTGAAGATAGTTTTACATGACATTTCAGTTGAGGAAGCAAGATTTGTAAATGTATCAATTAGTTGGCTACGTAATTGTATAGTCCTTCAGAAAGAATATTACCTTTATGCAGGGCACGGAAACAAATGCATTATTTTATGAGCACAAATCATGTTATTCTGAACTTTATTTCCGAATAGTAGAATAATCCTCATGTTTACAACAGAATTGGAGTTGTTAGGCCTCCCTAAATATATTGAGTTCCATTCAACAGTTAACTTTCAATTCTGTATTTTAAGAGGAAGCATAATCATGCAGCATTATGTAATTAAATTCATAGACTATCAACACTTTGACATCTTTGCATGATATGTCCCAAATAAACAAAATCAGATATGTTGAGCAGATCATTTGTGCATCAAAATTCTTCATTAAGTCAGATATCCGGCATCTTATTGTACAGATCCTACTGTTTGTACATGCATTGACGTGTTCTAGATGAATGAAGCTGACATTATTTAATCAATGAACTATCTGATATTTTTAGAGTCAGCGTGTGAGGCACAGCAACCATTCCACAGAGAACTCTCCAATTGAAAGACGAAGTCTAATGACCTCTGATGAAAATTATCACAACGAAAGGGCTCGGAAGAGCAGGAACCGCTTGTCTTCCAGTTCCCAGCATAGCCGAGATCATTATCCTCTTGTGGAAGAAGATTACCCTGACTCATACCAGGACAGTTACAAACCCCACAGGAACCGAGGATCACCGGGGGGCTATAGCCATGACTCCCGACATAGGCTTTGAGTCTGCAAGAAGCAAACAAACAAACAAAAATTCATCTGTTGACAATTTGCCATAGCACTGCTAGGATAAACCAATCATCTTAACTTGGCAAGTACAGCACAGTATTTACTGTGTTTATGGGCTGCTGTCATTTGATGCTAAATAAGGGGCAAAAAAAAAAAGAAAAGAAAAAAAAGTACATCATGCCCTTAAGTCTAGATGGATATTAGATGCCCAATCATATAGATATTTTTAAGTGCAACATTTACATAACAGTACCTTTGTTTTCTTCATTAGATTTAGACACATCAATTTGTAAGTTAGGGTACTTATCAAGGCACATATAAAATAATTTCCCATGCTGGAAATTCCAAATGACCAGTTCCAGTTGGAACCAATTTATAAACCAATTCCTGTTGGAATTTGGGTGAATCGACTAGAAAGTCTACTTGAGCATGTGGCGATCCATTAAAAAAATCTGAAAAAATAACTGATTAATGAGGATATCAAAATACCAATAGAAGCCAAAACCAGCTATGGTATTTATTTGCTGGAAGCTAAATTTACACTTAAAGTTGGAATGTATACACATTTTAATATATGTTAATGTTTCCAAAATGGCTTTTCAAACTTACCAAATGTATTGATAGTGCCAAAAGAATCTCAAATTAATACAGAAAGTATACAATCTTCTCATATTTTAATATTTTTATTTCTTTCCTGGCACAGCTGTTGTTTCAAAGTGTTTTGCTTTTCGTTTAGTCACTACTGTTATTTCATTTGAAGTTGGGAAAAAAAATCTCAAAATTTCTTTTGCAGTGAGAGAGAAAAGGGAAGCCCAATCATAGCAGGTTATGTGAAATGGAAAATGGGTGTTTCCCCTTTAATAAATCTGAGCACAACTATATACATCCTGAATCTGAAGTCAGGGAGTAAGGATGGGCACACATCCTCCTGAGTGCAAAGCTAAACACCTCCAGGTGGGAATTTTTCCATCCACTTCACAAACACGGGTTCAGTATTTCCCACTAGGCACAACTGAATATTTTTCATTGCCTCACTCAACCTCTGTCTTTGAATATCTGAATGCTCTAGCCCTTCACCAAATTCTTTATAATTATTCTAAGGATGTTAGTTTTATATAGACACATTCAATTTTGATATTGAAAGATGTGTTTGTACCAAACAATTAATTGAAAATGTGAAAACAAGTGATGAATGTAAAAGCTTGCAATGAAAAGAAACTCATTCAGAACATATTTGTTCACTAAACTTATAGTATTTTTATTGCAAAGGATTATAAAGAATTTGGAGATTGAGCTTCCTTATTTCTAATCAACATTCCTCTTCACATATTAAGTCTTCACAGTTTTTCCAGTGGCTATAATTTTGGAATTGGTGACCTTCTATCTTATATTTTTAAGGAAGACTTAGATTCACTATGATCCAAGAAATTGTTGAAATTGACCATTTTATACAATACACAAATGTCTTTAGGAAAAGGCTCTTGTTTCTAAAAGTCTACAATGCATGCATTTTTCTAAAGCCCCAGTTGGACCATGCATAAAAATCCTTTTGTACTGGTACATGTCATAAAACCTATTTTTTGGAAACAATAATAATTCATTTTCTATTATCTTTTTCCCTCCACCAAGCCTTTCAATATTTAGGCTCTCGAAGCATGCACCAGTTAAATAAATTTCCTGGCCATGAAAATAAGTTTCATATTCTTGATTAATTAATTATACATATGTTAAACCCCATTATGACTTCCCACATTCCCTCCCCTCATGTTCACTGTGCATATTCCATTATGTTTAGCTGATAATGAGGATGCCTATAATTATGTAAGTTATCTCAAATATTTGATACAACTAAAAATATGGGCTCAGTAAATTCTAAAAGTTAATATGTGTTACTGGCTTATGAAGTTCTTTTGTCATCTAGTGAAGCTTACAGAACTTTCAGTTAAGACATTTAAAAGAGCTGTATTCATTATGCACTTTAATAAACATATAACCTGCCATTACTGAATACTTTGTTAGAGCACAGAAGAGCATTTTCCAGTAAGCAAAAATATACTTATTACATGTACAGCACATACTTGCATGAGAAAGAAAACATTAGCCAAAACATTTTTCTAGATGCTTTACTGGTTTCTTGTTTGTGCGCATTACAGTATTTAATTGCAAAGAGTGCACCAAGGTGTCTGAATTTAGACTAGACAGCTGTTCAGCTTTTTCTGTAGTAGCATTAGCAACCCGGTCATTTAACTACTTTAAAATATTTACATTTTATGGCAGGTAGCTATAACAGTATTTACATATATTTCCTAGTCAGCAAGATTTTCATATTTTTTCAACTTTTAAAAATCACTTGTTTTTAAAGGCCTCTCAAAGCCCTGTTTCTAAGTCTTCCATGTCATGCTGATAAAGAGAGAGGTCCATTTAAAATCTGCACAAACCAATATGTCATTTACCATAAAGTGTCCATATGTGTTTTGCTTTGCATTCTTACTCAAAAGCTAACAATCTTGGAAAGGATATAATGTATATTTTCTTGATGGATATATTTAAAATTTTACTTTGATATGGCATATTTCCCCCATTCCTTTTGTAATGTTTATCTTCTCCAAATGAATAAGAGATGCATTTTCCTTTTTTTTTAAGCCTTAGACTTTATTGTGTAAATGATACTAAAATACAGATATATGCTAAATGAAAAGTTTTATTTTTGCCAAGCATATCAAGCACCTTTGGAAAATACATATTCTACAAGTACTTTGTTTTTAACTGATTTCATTTGAAAATAGAAAATGATAAGCAGGAGAAAGAAGTCGTATAATATTTTGAGGCTGTTTTAACTTGTAGTATAAACCACATATTCTGTGATTTTGGTATATGTAGTTTCAGAATATGTAAGTTACATATTCTGTCATTTCAGTCATTGAACATGTAACCATGTAGACTCATGTGACGATGTGGAAATGTAGTCCTGGTAAAAAAGGAATGCAACTTGTCAATACTGATGTTAATTCTCAAGGCTATAATATGACTTCAATATTATACTCAACAATGTGATCTTGTTTACTCCAATATTTAAGGGAACGCTTAGCAATGTTTATAAATGACTAATGATTCTCTCTTATCTTTTTACAGTTCCATTGGAAAGAAAATTAAAATTATTAATTTAGACTGATAGTCTTTCCTAATAAGAGAGTCTTAATTATGTGATGATACTTCATTGCACTTAGTCCTAAAGGAAATGAATTTTTTAAATATAAAACAAATTCTGAGCAAATTATTTGTTCCCTTGAAATAATTTGTCAGTTACTTTATTTATTATTGTTGTTTGCAAAATGTATTTTTGGAATGTTAACCTCTTTTCATACCTGCATACTTGAACTTGTCTGTTGTGTGGGGGCCTTAAAATTCATAATAAGAGCTAGGGCAGTGAAAGGGAGGGAGAGACGAAAATCATGCCAGTAGTTGGTTTGCAAATTTCAACTCTTTGAATGAACATATCATAAAATGTTGTTGAGACCCAGGATGTCAGTTAAGAATATTGCTAGGCAACCTTATTTTGCATGCTAGTATATTTTCTTAGTTATACAATTTTATTTTGGTATTTGCTAAGAATAAAAACAATATAATTCTACTATAGAATTTGCCCTATATATTGATATTTATACTACCTCTTCTCTACAGAAGACAAGCAGTCTTTAAAGAGAAAAATACTTTTCAATAAATAGTGATCAAATTTATTACTATTACTGCTAATCTTGCAGCAAAGCTAAATACATAAATTGTTAAAATATACCTTCCCTTTAGATTTTAAACTGTTTCCAAAATGCTCTTGTCACCCTTTCATTTCTTCCACATTAGTGAAGTTTTCTTTGAATAGGTTCACAATTTATTAGGAAGCAAGGTTAATTTAATAAGTCGTTCATCATAGGGAACAAATCAAACTGCAGGGGAATTATCTTTGTGTGCAACTTGTTATAACATCCAGCTCTAAGTCTGAAAGATAGTAGATGCAGATACTTGATGTTTAAGTGCAGCTGGTTTGTAAATTCAAACTTTGTTGAAGCTTGACTTCTCCTGCGGATACTTAGGCATTTACTGGGTAAGAATATACATTCTCTTGAACTCCTATGTCATCAAAAAAAATATATAAAATATTTCAAATAAATGGGAATGTACCCCTTATTTCTTTCCTATTTCTGCCTTTGTCTTTCATGACAATAGTGCATGTCATTTTCTTTTTAATTACATAAAACTCATATTTGAATAACTATATGAATGGAAAACATTATAGGAAATTATGTAATAAAATTTGCTTTATTAGCTCCATATACCTTTAAATATTGTTCATACTAAGTTACTTACTCAAGCTGTGTCTGTAGGTCAGAAAACAGTCCGCTCTTTTAAATGACAATCATGCTCACTGTCAATACCACAGCTGTCAGACAACGAGGATAACTGTTTTGTTCACTTAAATGTCAAGTTAGTCAAAATAGTAACATTGGCTTACATGGACAGACAGAGAGCTACAGCATTCAAAAATTACTTTTGAAAGGTTTCTTCTTTTCTTAAAACATTCTCAAATGAAATACATCCTCTTACAGCAGCTATCTCTGTCTGCTTATGGATGATTTAATCCCAAATGCTTCATATAATCGAGGGACATTATGAGAAGACTAGGAAATATCTCAGCAGATAATCTTGACTAAGGGCTGTAACTCCCACTTACCATGCAAAAAATGTATAAATAAGTGAGTAGCAGTGAGTTTTGGGGAGTCATAGTTACATATGAAACTTTCTTTTGTTTCTTTTGATGTGTGTAAAAGGTGTGCAGAAAATTGTAAAAAAATGTTTCTAATGAATTTAGAGTGGTTTTGGAAATACACTGATGCTTCCTGTTTGAAAACTGTAAGGATTTAAAATGAGAACTATTTAAGAACCAAAAGTAGCTGGACTCTAGCTTTCAATACTTGGTAAGTGTTCTTGGTTACGTTTTGAACACTTACATTTCTCAACAAATGGCTATGTCTATATTTATGTAGGGGCCACTCTTGCCCTACTTGCATGCCACTTTTACACACTTTTAACTGAAATCAGTGTGCATCTTGTATGCACAAAGGATGTATTAAAGATGCAGGATTATTAATGCTACATTGTTGCATACTATTTTTCATATGCCTTACAATATTTTCTCGGATGTTATTAAAATGAAAGCATTTTATTCCCAAAATAAATCTATGTTGTTACTTCTCATCTGCATTACACAGTAGAAAAATAATGTAGCAAAAACATATATTGTACAGTATAAAATTATAAAAGATATATATTTTGCCAATAATATGAAAATAGATTGAGGAGAAAGAAGCACATTTGTTATAGCACAAACTTACAACAATTCCACTGTTAAAAATTGGCAGTTGTATTTTTTAAAAGGATATAGATTTAGTTCTAAGTTTTACCAGATGTATTTCATTTATCATCTTTCTAACTTGCTGCTTAATACTTTTCCAGCAATTTGCTTCAGAGCCTTGCAATCGATGGATGTAATTTATTATACTTTATTCCCTTCCAGAAACATATTAAATTTTATTTTGTGATAAGATTCGTACTATATTTACTGTTCTTATTTATTCTTCAATCACAACTACAAAATGTAACAGAGAGGTGAGCTCATAGGGCTCCTCTGAATTCTGGACATGTTTGAAATGTTTTCTGTTTTTCACAGCCTAAAGTCAGAATGATAAATAAAAATGTCCCAGCAACAAAGAAGTATTTAGGGATTCTTCAATCTGTACTGAATACTATTTTGAAACATAAGTTAAAGCCATTAGCTGTTTGTGTGTGTGTTTTGTTTTTTTTAGGGGTGGCAGGAGGGAAAACAGAAACTTACAAAAACCACAAATAAAAATGGCAATTGGATATAAAATGATGTTCCCTACTTTCCTGAGGGCTGTTGATATCCCAAACCACTGCTGTATTGCCAGCTACAAATTGGGGGGGGGCGGTGCGGGGGAAGATTCCACCTTTGACAAGTAACTTTTTTTCTTTCTTTCAACATTACCTATTATTTTGATAATTTGCCCCCTTTTATTTTCTTATATAGGTGAATGTGTAGCACTCTACAAGGCATGCTGGGTAACATATACTATGCAAATGTGTACCGTGCTGCATGTTTTGATCTCCCTCTGCTCTAGTGGCTTTAAAGGAAAAAAAATGTGTTGTTATTTTTGTGAACCAAAACATTTAACAGAGAAAATGCAGAGTGCATGCATATAGTATCCTAATTTCTATGGATTTGTTTTATGGAATTTCAATGTGTACAAACCAACTGCATTAATTTTTTTCTTTTATATAATAAATGAAAAAAAACACTGAAACCAGCATTATACCTCTCCTTTATATTATTTCTTATAGAGAAACCAAAAGTCTAAATACCCTGAAAACACATGTTCAATTAAATATGCTCTTTCATTGTTTAAAAAATATTTTTTTAGAAAGGGAGAGGGAGAGAGACAGGGAAACATTGATGTGAGAAAGAAACATTGATCAGTTGCCTATTGTATGCAGCCCAACTTCGGACCAAACCCGCAGGACCTGGGTATGTGCCCTGACTGGAATTGAACCAGTGACCTTTTGATGCACTAGATGATACTCAACCAACTGAGCTGCACTGGCCAGGGCGACACAGATTCAATTAAATGACTATTTCCTGACTACTCTGTCAGGTGTTATGAGTGATCATAAAAGAAGTACTGTAGTATTAGGAAAGAACTTGTAAGTTAAATGCATACACACATGAGATAGGATATTTTATAATATATGTGTGGTATAGTATTGAATACAATATAGGAAAATAAACTAGATAAGCCATATTGTTCACAAGAAAACCTCTAAGTAATTAATTTATTGTAGAAGTTATCAGCTATTTCCAAAGGTATTCTGTACCTGTAGAATTCCATATGGCTTATGGCTTGAATTTTGTGTGCTCGGTGTCAATTGTCCATGTTACAACTTGATCAGCATTTGACTTTTCTCTAATTGCAGAGTCCAAGAAGGTGAAAAGAAATGTGTGCTATGTTGATTATTATTGCTGCATTAGAATTATACAATAATTTATTGAAGCCAAGTTATTTCACAAGCTTCATCACATTTATCCCATCTGACTGCCCTGGAAAACAGGCAGGGCGTAGATTATTAGATCCAACTTCAAATGAAGAAACCAAAGCTCATTGGAACTTTTCTCACTAAAGTACTTCTTTAAAAAAAAATTTTTTTTTAATCCTCACCAGAGGATGGAGGATATGTTTATTGATTTTTAGAGAGAGGAGGGGGGAGAGAGAGAGAGAGAGAGAGAGAGAGAGAGAGAGAGACATTGATGTGAGAGAGAAACATCAACCGGTTGCCTCCCATATGAACCCAAATGGAGGATTGAACCTGCAACCTAGGTATGTGCTCTGACTGAGAATAGCACCCGCAACCTTTTTGGTGTACAAGACAACACTCCAACCAACCGAGCCCCCGAGCCGGGCTCTCTAAAGTACTTTTATCTAAAAATACACATAGTAAATGCTTGTAAGCTGAGAGTTATCTGAAGCATACAAAAGAATCCCTGGAATACAATCAATGTTGACTGAATGAATGGCACCTCAGTTACTGAAGTACTATATAAGGCTGCCCCAACTATCAAGGCATTTCAACCAATAATCACTCCATCAACCTGGCTGTATGCCTGAAGCCACCTTTCTTATCACCAGCACATCTGCACTAATAAGACGGATTGTAGAAACATCGTGCTTGTCCTGTCATACTACATGCCAATTAGAATAGTGGTTACATCGTGGGCTCTAACTCTTGCCTGGGTTCAAAGCCTAGATCTGGAAGGAACTAACTATGAGCTTAGGGTAATCACTTAACTTCCCGGATCTATTTCTATGGAATGATTTTTCTTTTGTTTATGGGTCACATTTTCCTATTCTCTGAACAAATTAAAGACCTGATTGCGGCAACATAAAACACAGAAATTATTTTGATAAAACAAAATCTTTGCTTTCTTGACAAAACATGTTCATAATATCAAGAGTAGACCAATCATCTAAGAAAACTTGTCCTTTTAACAGATGAAAGGATATTAGATTTAGTACGATATTGATATTAAAGTTTATTTTTAAAAATCCTTCTAACAAATTTATTCAATCTTATCCAGCTGATCACACATAAAATTTCTTTCCCAAGATTCCTTTTCACGACACTTTTCTCAAAAATGCAATTCCATACCTTCTATCTTCTTTTACTGAAAACACATATTATTTCCTTCCATATTGATTAAAATTCTTCACTGTTGGAAACCTTAATTTCTAATGACAGCTGAAAAGTAAGTAATTAGCACTCTTTAGACTGGAAAATTTAGAATACATTTTATAACCTCTGGAAACATAGGCTCTTTTACTGGAAAATATATATATCGTTTTTGTTTCGTTTTAACAGGCTTAATTCACTTTGTTTTTCTTGTATAAAATTATGTGCTGGCCATGGCTGGAGCCTGGGCCCTCTGCACAGAAACTCCGGTGTGGGTTTTTATCAGACGGCCTGTGACTTTCTGATAGGGAGGCTTGTTGAATACCTTTGAGGGCAGATAACTGTAGGTCTTGGAGATGGCATCAAGGCGGCCTTGGCACAGCTGCCCAGAGTGGCAGTGCAGCCCGGCCAAGGCACAGCAGTCTTTGATACCTGCCATCAGCTGCAGCTTCTTGGCACAGGGGCTGAGACGAGACCAGTGCCCCTGGGGGTGGGGACGAGGCACATCAGCACAGAGCCACAGGGTGGGTCACCTTGCGAGGGACGGTGTGGGATTTGCTGATTTTGTGCCCCCAGTAGCCTCCCTGCTCAGGGACAATAGAGAGCCTGACCAGGATGATGGGCCCTGGATGGCAGTGGCTCCTTCCTTGGGGCACTTAACACTGAGGCCGACTTGCCCACTGTAGTCCCCAATGGCCACAAATGCTTTGAAGAGGGTCCTCTGGTAGCGCGGGTCTGCTTTTGCACCAGCATAATCTACAAAACCTCATCCTTGAGGGATGCCCCCCAGTAAAAAGTCAATGACCTCAGATTTCTTGATGGGCAGGGAGAAGTAGATCTCCTCCAGGGACTTGATCTTGTCCTTGACCAGCTTGGTGATGGGGAGCCACTCTTTGTCCTCAGCCTTGCCTCCACGAGCTCGTCCTGCCCGGTCCCTGGTCTCAACCTGGGCCCTGATGCAGCCGCCAAGTCCTCCATGAGCCCTCCGCAGCCCCCCATCCTAGGCCCTGCCACAGCACCTCCTCATCTGCCATCCGCTGTTTCCTCGGAGAAGAAATACTGGCAAATACATTTCATAATTGTTTTAGAAAGATCTGCTTTCTGAACAAAGCACAACACAGGTTAATTAACAAATTCAAGTTTATCTAGTTTGTCTGCAATAAGAAGTCAAACATAAACTTATTTAAGAAATAATGTCTCAGTATTTTATCTTATGTGGAAATGATCTAGATATTCAATGATTTTACTTTGATTCATCATTTATTTTAATTTATTAAAACTCTACCCCTGAACGGTTTAGCTCGGCGGATAGAGCGTCGGCCTGTGGACTGAAAGTTCCCAGGTTCGATTCCGGTCAAGGGCATGTACCTTGGTTGCGAGCACATCCCCAGTGGGAGGTGTGCAGGAGGCAGCTGATTGATGTTTCTCTCTCATCGATGTTTCTAACTCTCTATCCCTCTCCCTTCCTCTCTGTAAAAAAATCAATAAAATATATTTTTAAAAAAACAAAACTCTAAGGTTTCATGTTACCAAAAGATTTGGAGGAAGTAAGTAGACATGCTATAAAAGATAAATAATGCCAAAAAGATCACCTAAAAACTTACCAATCTACATCTAATTTTACTTGTTCTTCACAATTATGTCTGGGTTACTTATGAAAATGTCATCGTACTAAGTTACTTTTCTTGCTGACAAGTTTTGCAACCAAGATAACATGAACTTATTTGACCAATAAACCCAAGTAAAATAAAGTATTATAATAGCCCTAAAGACATGCCTATTTAACCACACCAAACGCAAACCAGCTTTAACATCAAATATTTTTTCAAAACACATGATCCTGAAAAGCATTAGCATTAGTTTCTATTATATTTATGAGAATTTTTATATAGGTACTTAATTTCTTTAAACCAATTAAACAGAGATTTTTACAAACCAATTCTAGCAATATCCTCCAGAGGTAAACATACATACACATATAGAAACAGATGCAACCAGAGACCTGATAGTTTCTTTTTAAAATTTCAGCCCTGCCCTAACTGGTTTGGCTCAGTGGATAGAGCGTTGGCCTGTGGACTGAAGGGTCCCAGGTTCGATTCCCGTCAAGGGCATGTACCTTGGTTGCGGGCACATCCCTAGTAGGGGGTGTGCAGGAGGCAGCTGATCGATGTTTCTAACTCTCTATCCCTCTCCCTTCCTCTCTGTAAAAAATCAATAAAATATATTTTAAAAAATAATAAAATAAATAAAATTTCAGCCCTGAGACAGGTACAATATGATTTTTTAAAAATCCCACTAATTTATAACAGTTGGAATAAGTTAAGTTTATTCATTCAGTTGGCTAAACCTTTTTCTTATCAGTATTTGTGGTGAAGACAATTAAGATTTGTATTTTTCCTTGGCAAGGAACCTTAGAGCCAGAGCAGCAGTTTGTTCTTTAAAAAACCCTTCTTGCACCCTAGCCGGTTTGACTCAGTGGATAGAGCATTGGCCTGTGGACTGAAGGGTCCCATTTTGGTCAAGGGAACATGCCCAGGTTTCAAGCTCAATCCCCAGTAGGGGATGTGCAGGAGGCATCTGATCAATGATTCTCATCATTGATGTTTCTATCTCTCCTTCTTCCTTCCTCTCTGAAATCAATAAAAATATCTATATATATAAAACCCTAATATGCAAATAGAATGGCAAAACAACCGAACAATCGGTCTCTATGACGTGTGCTGACCACCAGGGGGCGTGCGAGGAACATGGTGGGCGTCGGCTGCAGCGGGATGGTGGATCAGGTGAGCGGGGGCACCAGACCAAGGCAGGGCCCAAGTGGCTGTCATGGGGCGAGCCTCTGGTGGTTACTGAAAATTCTTTGCTCCTGCGTGCCATGGTCCTGCCCGGTACTTGCACCTGCTGCTGGCACCAGAGCTGCCACTCTCCCCCGCTGCCGGCGCCCGACACTGCCCCTGATTGCGACACTGCACCGTCAGCACATGGGAGCAGCAGTGGTGGGAGCAGGGCTGCCGGCAGAGAGGAGACTGGGGCCACGGTGGGAAGGACTGGGTGGGGTGTGGAGGATGGGCTGAGACCCGCCCTGTGCCCACCACAGCCTTGCGGCCCACAGTTCCTTTCAAGGTGCACCAATCCATGCACTGTGCCCCTAGTATTTAAAATAAATAAGTAAAACCCTTTTTGCTCGGCTGGCATGGCTCAGTGGTTGAGTGTTGGCCTATGAACCAAGAAGTCATAGTTGATTCCTGGTTGGGGCACATGCTTGGGTTGCAGGCTCAATCCCCAGTGTGAAGCGTGCAGGAAGTAGCCGATCAATAATTCTCTCTCATCACTGATATTTCTATCTTTCTCTCGCCCTCTCCCTTCCTCTCTGAAATAAATAAAAATATATGTTTTGTTTTAAAAAAACCTTCTTTCCTATTTTTTCTTCAATCTTGGGAATTGAGGATGGTAAAGACAGATGGAATTTGAACTGTTTGTGGAGCTGCATATCTGGTTTTGAAAAGATTTGTAAGATAAGGACAGTTACTCTCAATTCCCCCCAAATTAGGTTGTAACTTCAGTGACACCACAGGTTGATCTACCCATCCAACTGGTCATTCCTCACTTTCTTCTTCCCCTCTGGGTACACAGTTTATTTCAGTTTAGGGGACGAGGCCTTTAAAACATTCCTATCAGGCTCTGAGTCTTCAACTTCCAATTGTGCCAATTTTCTAATCCAAAAGTTATCAAATCCTTTCAAATAAAATATCTTGTCAGGTTTCAGGCAGGAGAAATAGTAAGATTTTAAAGGACCTGCTCAATTGGGCAAAGTTTCTTTGAAACTCCTTTTAGTACCTGGTGTTTTTTTTATTTTATTTTATGTCAATCTAACTATCAAAGAATGAATTCCATTGTCTTCAGAGGGGTTTGGAATTCTCTCTTTAAGGGAGGCCCCTTGAGATGGACTTAAAGTTTTACCTTAGTGGCCATTAGAATTTTAAATTATTTTGGCTAAATTGATTTGTTTCATTAAAAAGGCACAAGAGAGGAGGAGGAAAATGGCGGAGGCTTAGACGGACGTGTTGGTGCTTATTTTAAAGGACCTGCTCAATTGGGCAAAGTTTCTTTGAAACTCCTTTTAGTACCTGGTGTTTTTTTTTTTTTATTTTATGTCAATCTAACTATCAAAGAATGAATTCCATTGTCTTCAGAGGGGTTTGGAATTCTCTCTTTAAGGGAGGCCCCTTGAGATGGACTTAAAGTTTTACCTTAGTGGCCATTAGAATTTTAAATTATTTTGGCTAAATTGATTTGTTTCATTAAAAAGGCACAAGAGAGGGACTAAAATGTTTTGTATATATAACCAGCTAGAGTTCCTGGGAAGGAAGTTTTGGAGAACTTGTTAGAGGAAAATTTTAAAGAAAAATTCCCCTGAAAGCTGTCACAGCCAGACAAAAGAGCTGTTGTCTATCTCTGAATCATTCAATTTCTTAGAGGTCTCTACATACCTATTGAAAAAACCCTTCTCCTTCACCTTGTTTAACATTTCTAAGATTCTCTAATTGTGCAGGTAAATATACTAATTTCAGAATCTCAAAAGATCCCCAGAGCGGCCACTCTTACTTCAAATTGTCCTTTATATCAGGGTTCACTTAGACAAATACTTAGCAGAGGATGGACCATAAATCCAGCTGGCATTCCAGAAGTGGATTTTCCCTGCGTGATGAGCTTAAAAATAGGGCACCGAGGATCAGAGGACCTAAGAATAAAGGTCTGAACATCAGCTGAAGAAGGGAGGTCCAGAACCGAGAGGACTCATAACTGGAAGCCCAGAGCTGCTGGGGAGATGACAGAGCACAAGGGGCTTGAGCAGTTACCTTGCTCAAACCCAGCAGTGGCACTGGAATTGAAATGAAGTATTCTTCAGATCCCATGATGCTAACACCATGTATGTCAAAGGAATTAAAAAAGAGTCTGGAGGCTTTGTTAGAAATAAATGATTAAGATTTACTCAAGGCTCTTAGAGGTTGCAAACCAGAAACACAATAAGGCAATACCCAGAGTGTGCAGAAGAAAAAAGAAGAGTTGAGGGTTCTTACAGTAGAAATTACATTCTTAAGAAGAACCAGTTTTGTTTGAAATTTTACTAAATATTTTGGAGTGATATCGGTTAATAAAATCATATGGCTTTCAAGTATATCATTCTATAATACATCATCTGTATATTGCATTGTGTATTTACCACCCAGTCAATTGTCCTTCCATCGCCATATATTTGACCCCCTTTACCATTTTCTACCTTCCCTCCCTCCTCCCCTCTGGTAACCACCATATTGTTGTCTCTGTCTATGAGTTTTTGTTTGTTTGTCTGTTTGTTCATTTGTTTTATATCCCACATACATGTGAAATCATATGGTTCTTGACTTTTTCCATCTGACTTATTTTGCTTAGCATGGTATTCTTAAGATCCATCCATGTTGTTGCAAATGGCAGTATTTCATCTTTTTGATGGCTTAGTAGTATTCCATCATATATATATATATATAATCTACCTACCTAATCTCCTTTATCTAATCATCTATAAAAGGACACTTTGTTTGTTTCATGTCTTAGCCACCATGAATAATGCTGCAACGAACATAGAGATACATATATCTTTATGAATAAATGTTTTCAATTTTGGGGGCTAGATACCCAGAAGAGGGTTTGCTGGGTCACATGGTAACTCTATTCTTAATTTTTTAAGGGATCTCCATTCTGTTTTCCATAGTGGCTGTACCAGTTACATTCCCACAAGCAGTGAGTCCTACATTCTTAGCCTCTGAAATGGTCTGAGATGATACTCATCTAGATGAGCAGTGGTTTGGATAATGGATATCAGGTGGATTGGATACGTGAACATTCTTTCCTTAGTCCTTCAGGGGTGATCTGAGGATTATCTGAGGTTTGATATATATCCAGGTTTCAGGCTAGTTAAAACAAGAATAGAATTGTTTCCTCATACCTCAACCTACTTTATTTTAGTAATTTAGTAGCTTAACCATAGTGAGTACATTTTATTTCTTCACTTTATTCCTCAGTGAATTAACATGCTAATTTTCTTCCCTTCACATGTCTATTCTAAACTTTGACTTTTTAACCACAAACCCCAAAAGAAAAAAAAAAGACTTTTCTTGCAGTTTTTTTTTTTTTAAAGAGGCATGTTTCAGTCCTCATTGCTGTCCTTTGTTTTACAGGTATGAGTTTGCTAGTTCAGACAACTAAGACAATCTGTAGGCTGCCTTGAGATCTTACTCATACGCTGCACTTTTTAAAAATATGTTGAGATAAGATAGTGTATGACTAAGAAAGGTGAAGTGTTAAGGTGTAGTTTATTGTAGATTATTTAACATTCAACTCTTGGAGAAGGGGAGCAAAGCAGTTCAAAATGCCTCTTACAGCACCCCCACCCCACCCTGACACACACACACACACACACACACACACACCCTTCTCCGTTGTATTTTTTTTCCAGAGAGGAAAGAAGAGAGAGGGAGGGATAGAAACATCAATTATGAGAAAGAATCATTGATTGGCTGTCTCCTGCATGCCCCACACTGGGAATCAGGCCTGCAACCGGGGCATGTGCCCTGACTGGAAATCAAACCATAACCTCCTGGTTCATAGGTCAATGCTCAACCACTGAGCCAGGCCACCTGGGCTCTTTGTCTTCTTTTTAACCAAAATTAATGAGAATAGAAAGGGGATGGAGGGAGCTTTTGGGGGCTTCTTTGTGAAGGTGAAGTACACAACTTCTGTCCCCCCCCCCCCACTTATTGCCTCTAACAAGAGTAGAGACTAATTATCATAGTTATCAGGTGACCTAGAATCAAAGACCTCAGACACAAATCCTCTGCTTTTACATATGCGAAAATTGAGGCGTGAAGAATTTGAGTAATTTGGCCAGTTAAAAAAAAATAATACATACTCTACCCAGCAAAGCTATTATTTAGAACTGAAGGGCATGTCCAGAGCTTTCCAGACAAGAAATGCGAAAGGAATTTGTCACCACAAACCAGTATTACATGACATGTAAAAGGGTCTTCTTTAAAAAGAGAAAAAGGGAAAGGAGAAAAGGTCAATGCCCTGGCTGGTTTTGCAACTTCTGTAGAGCATCGGCCTGTGGACTGAAGGGTCCTGGGTTTGATTCCGGTCAAGTGCACATGCCTAGGTTGTGGGCTCGATCCCCAGTAGGGGGCGTGCAGGAGACAGCTGATCAAGGATTCTCTCTCATCACTGATGTTTCTATCTCTCTCCCTCTCTTTTCCTCTCTGAAATCAATAAAAATATATATTTTTTAAAAAAGGTCAAAAACATGAACAGCCTGGCCAGTGAGGCTCAGTGGTTGAGTGTCAGCCTATGAACCAGGAGGTTGTAGTTTGATTCCCGGTCAGGGTATATGCATGGGTTTCGGGCTCAATCCCCAGTAGGGGGCACGCAGGAGGCAGCGGATCAATGATTCTTTCTCAACATTGATGTTTCTATCTCTCTCTCCTCTCTTCCTCTCTGACATCAATTAATATTTGACAAAGAAGGCAAGAGCATACAATGAAATAAGGACAGTTTCTTCAATAAATGGTGTTTGGAAAGTTGGACAGGTACATACAAAAAAGTGAAACTAGACCACGAACTTACACCATACACAAGATTAAACTCAAAATGGATAAAAGACTTAAATGTAAGTCGTGAAACCATAAACAACCCAGAAGAAAACATAGGCAGTAAAATCTCAGACATCTCTCATAGCAATATGTTTGCTGATATAGCTCCTCGAGCAAGGTTAACAAGGGAAAACAAACAAACAAAGGAGACTACATCAAACTTAAAAGCTTTTGCACAGCAAAAGAAACCATTAACAAATTGAAAAGGACAACCACTGAATGGGAAGGATGTTTGCCAATGATACATCTGATAAGGGATTAATTTCCAAAATATACGGTATATAGAACTTAACAACTCAACACCAGAAAGACAAACAACCAAATTAAAAATTGGGCAAAGGACCTGAATAAATACTAATACTTCTCTAAAAGGACATACAGATGGCCAATAGACAGAAAAAAAAACACCACATTTAATGTCACTAATCATCAAGTTAAAACCACAATGAGGCATCACCTCGTACCTGTCAGATTGGCTATCATCAACAAATGACAAGTGCTGGCCAGGAAGTGGAGAAAAGGGAACCCTGGTGCACTGTTGGTGGGAATGCAGACTGGTGCAGCCACCGTGGAAAAACAGTCTGACATTTCCTCAAAAAATTAAAAATGGAACTGCCTTTGACCCAGAGATCCCACTTCTTGGAATATATATAGCCTAAGAAACACGAAACATTAATTTGAAAGAATATATGCACACCTATATTCATTGCAGCATTATTACAATAGCCAAGATCTGAAAACAGCACAAGTGCCAATTAGTAGATAAGTGGATTAAAAAGCAGTGGTACATTTACACAATGGAATACTAGCTGGCCATAAAAAAGAAGAAACTCTTACCTTTTGCGACAGCATAGGTGGACCTGGAGATTATTATGCCAAGTGAAATAATACAGTCAGAGAAAGACAAATACCATATGGTCTCACTTATATGTGGAATCTAATGACCAAAATAAACCAATGAAAAAAAGTAGAAACAGAGGCATGGATACATGGAACAGACTGACAGCTGTCAGAGGGGAGGTGGGTGGGAGGCCAGATGAAAGAAAGTGAAGGGATTAAGCAAAAAACCACACATAACTATATACCTATACCTATAGCTATAAATACATATAACACAAGACCAGTGCTCTAACCCCTGAGCTATGAAGCCTCAGCTAAATAGATATAGCACATAGACACAGACAACAATGGGGTGATAGCCAGAGGGAAAAGGTGGGGAAAATGGGGGTGATGGGCACACGATGCAGTGTGCAGATGATGTTTTATTGACTTGTACACTTGAAACCTGTATGGTTTTGCGAACCAATGTTATCCCAATAAATTCAATTTTTTAAAAAAAGAACATTTTGATGGTTGCCATATGGGAGAAGGGTTGGGTGAAAAAAGTGAAGGGATGAAGAAGTACCTACAAATTGGTTGTTATAGAATAGTCATGGGTTTGTAAAGTATAGCATAGGGAATATAATAAATGATATCCCAATAACTAAGTATGGTGCCATATGGTATGAGATTTATGGGGATGATCACTTAGTATGTGATATAATGTATGATCACTGGTGTACACCTGAAACTAATATAATATTGTATGTGAACTGTAATCAAAAAAATTTTAAATGATTTAAAAAAAAATAACACATAGGACAAGAACTCTGATATCAAGTTACCTATTGATTCATTTACATTCTAGTTTTCAACAAAATATCCCACAATAGAGGGTTGCTTATACAGCGTGAGATTTGCATAGCACAGGACACTGTTGTTCAAGGTGTACAGGTAAGAAGACTGGGAAAGCGGAGAGAACATTTTATCAGCTGTTACATCAGCTTGGAACAATGGAAGTTACAGCTGGAAAGGACAGCTAGGAGTACAAGGAGTATCTAAGGTGTTTGGACTCCTGCTCGAACAGCTTTCGTGCCACTCATGATTTTCAAACATGGGAGTAACTTGATCGAAATTATTGATTAGGGCAAGACTGGCCTGAAAGTGGAGGAAGAAGGAGAGGTCAGAGCCTGAGGTTCAACGATGGCTATAAGGCCACTGCCTAGGTAAGGGCAGCCACGGGCGTGGGGAAGAGGTTTGACCGGAAGATGCGGAGTCCCCAGGTCCCTGCAGGCGCAGGGGGTCTTTGAGGACAGGACGTGGGGCTTGCGGTGCAGTGTGTGCGAAGCGTCGGGGACGGGCACCGGGCACTCAATATCGTATTTACATTACGGTTCTGTGAAGGAAAACACAACTCAAAACTCCGCGGGGAAACCTCCGCAGTGGAGGGTCCGGCCCAGCTCCCGCAGCCCGCACG
>NW_005354385.1:6107592-6123885 GCF_000412655.1 Myotis brandtii | reverse complement strand
CGCGGGGTGCGGGGCGCGGGGGCCTGGGTGGTTCGGTCCCACGTCCAGCTCGGGGATGGGTCCCGACTCGCAGCCCTTTGTCTTAGGGGGCCTCCCTACGAAGTTCCCTCCTGCACACACACCCATTGCTCCGATTGCGGTTAGGGAAGGAAGAGATGCCGAGTCCGGCGTCCCGGAGTGGCACCGCCTGGCCTTTCAGCCCCTTCCCTCCAGCAGTTGGCGTTGCACACCCCGAGAAAGGCTGGGGTTCTCCGGGCTGACGGCGGCAGGTGGTGGCCCCAGCCGCGCCGCGGAGCCACCGAGGGTGGCGGAATGCGGAAAACGGGGGATCGCTCTTCACTTGTCCAGGGTGATGCGCCTTCCCTGCGCCCCACTCTCCTGTGGGAGCATCCGGCGGAACCTGAATAGTGATGGGTCTCCACCCCGTTTGCTATATATACTGTTTAAGGTTAAGCTTAAGGTCATTTTTCTATTAGTGCTTATTCAAATAGAAGGATATGTGTGTGTGTGTGTTTGGTTGGGTTAAGAATGTGAAAATGTGTTTCATTTTCACGTAACGCGTTTAAAAAACATACCATATGAAGCATTTGTTAACCGTGGGTAACTTAGCAAGTTACCAAGTAAGTCTAGAGTGTTATCATACAGGGATGCTTCAGTCCATCTAAACTCAAATGTTGCCTTGCAATGCTTATCAAGTTTATTAAAATTTATTACAGAGTGAGTGTATAAAACTGGGGAAAGCATGCAGTTTTAACAAAAAGCCTCCACGGTCATTAAGATACAGTATAGTTAGTGGTATACTTTTGTTTCTTTTTAGCTCAAGTTGGGTGATTCATCATTCCTGCAGCCAGTAACGCAGCTTGTGTTTTTTTCTCTTGTGTAAGCTGGTGATTGTGTCACATCCCAAAGTTTTCCGATAAGGACTTCATGAATGGTGACATGTGTTGTGTACAACCACTGTGCTCACCTCCTCCTTCGTGGCTCAGCGTCACCTATAGAAGATGGTGACCGGAAATGAGCAGAACTGGGATTTGTGATCTCTAGTGCCTCTTTTTAAAAACGAAAGGTAATAGCGTAGATCACAGGATACTAAATGGAAGAACAATATTTCCAATTTTTCTGATAATGGGGATTTTTCTATAAAGTAGAGAAAACCAGTTCTGACCTGCACCGCTTCTGGCTACTTGTTTGTGTTGGGAGAGAGGGAGTAGAAACCAGTCAGTGGCTTAACCTCTCAGTCTAGGTGTTCTCACCTAGAACACCAGGGATTTTGACAATGTGACTGTGAAGCCTACAAATCTTGAAAACCTCATCTCTGGGTGTCAAGTATTGAAACTTACATTGCTGTAAAATTGGTGGCGCTTATTGTAGGTAAGGTCTATTCTAGTTTTAACATCCATAGTTTGGTATTATTTTCAAAATGAAGCTAATTTCAACTCTGCTATGAAATTTAGGAAGAGTTTGCTTGTCAGTTTACTCTGGTACTGCAATAAAATTAGATAATCTCCACTTTCTCTTTTGAGTCAATGGTAAAATTATTTGTCTCTGTAACTTAATGAATTAGAGCTTTGCCAACAACTACTTGCCAGTAGTAAAAAAGTAGGGATGTGTGCATTGTTACCACTAAAAATCTACTAATATGGTGTTCTTATTACCTGTATTTTGTCGTAATTTTTGACTGGACATTTATTTCAGTGCCGGGAAATTAATAGTGAGCAGATTAATGAAGTTGAGCTTTAGACATTTAGATGTCAATATTGTAAAAACAGGAATAAACTATTTTTCTTCTGCTAAATGATGTGGTTGTGTTATCAATAGGGTCACTTTTCAAAATATTTACTATTAAATCTAATGCCAGATACTTGCTGGTCTTTTTGGTTCTCTATTAAATTGGATATATGTAAGTTAGATATATCTTGGATGCTTTATTTTACTTTCAAAAGATGCAGAACACAATCCTATATTCTTTCCACATAAATTCTGGAAGGGAGATTTGGGGGATTTCAGAATTTGCCATGCTGATGAAACTTAAACTGAACAATACCTCTTTTTTTCTGAAACCCCTTTAGAACACCTTTCTCAGTTTAAGCTTAGATCGTTTGAGTGCACAGTGATTGCATACTGCCCAACTTGAAAAACCAGAATTTGCATTTAGATATGTGTTTAGATAAAATAGAGTACAAACTTTAGTATTCTAGATGCTGTTCTATGCATCTTTTTTTTTACTTTATTATAATTGTTGACATTATTACGTATGTCCCCATTTATCCCTCTTTGCCCACCTCCACCCAGCCCCTACCCTCCCGTCCCTCTCACCATCACCACACTGTTGTCTGTGCACCTTCTTTCATCCACTTCCCCCCTCCCCTCCCTTCTGACAAGTGTCAGTCTGTTCCATGTATCCATGCCTCTGTTTCTATTTTGTTCCTCAGTTCATTAGATGGCACACATAACTGAGATTACATGGTATTTGTCTTTCTCTGACTGGCTTATTTTACTTAGCATAAGAATTTCCAGGTTCATGCTATCACAAAAAGTAAAAATTCCGTCTTTTTTTATGGCCGCATAGTATTTCATTGTGTAAATGTACCACAGCTTTTCGATCCACTAATCTACTGATAAGCACTTGGGCTGTGTCCAGATCTTGGCTATTGTAAATAACGCTGCTATGAACAAAGGGGTGCGTATATTTTTCCGAATTGGTGTTTCAGGGTTCGTAGGCTATATTCCCAGAAGTGAGATCACTGGGTCAAAATGCCTTTTTAAGTTTTTGAGGAAATGTCATTCTGTTTTTCCACAGTGGCTGTACCAGTTTGCATTCCCACCCACAGTGCCTGAGAATTCCCTTTTCTGCACATCCTCACCAACATTTGTTGTTTGTTTGTTGTTTCATTGATGGTAGCCATTCTGGCAGGTGTGAGGTGATTTCTCATTGTGGTTTTAATTTGCATCTCTCTGATGATTAGTGACATTGAGCATTTTTTTCATATGTCTATTGAGCATCTGTATGCCCTCTTTGGAGAAATGTCTATTCTTTTTCCATTGCCCATTTTTTAGTTGGATTGTTTGTCTTCCTGGTGTTGAGATGTATGCATCACTTTAAAAAAAGTTTTAACATTCCTTTGAAGGAGTTACTCTTTTCCACTGAAAAGAGGAAACTGAGGTTCAAGTGGAGTGATTTTCCTGAGCCTTACAACTGGTAAATGCCAGATCCAGGCAAGTTAAAACACTGAAGAAATACGTTGCTGATGCTTGTCTTAAAGAAGAGATTGGCACCAATCCCTTTTTTCCCTGTTAACTGTTTCCCAGATACTAAACTATGTCTTTAGGACTTGGAAGAGTTGCCATTACTGTCTTTTAGTATAAAAGGGCATGTGATCAGTGGTTGGTTTGTTTATCAAATATTGAATATTTTTGAGCACCACTTTTGTGTCAGGAATTATTGTAAATGGTGGACACAAGGCAGGGAACAAAACAGAAAAACCACCTGCCTTTATGGAGCATTCATTCTTGATTGGGGAGACAGAAAATAAGCTAACTCCATCTCTATAGATAAAATACTAGCACTGAACATTTACTGATTTATGCAGGGGTAGGTTCCAAATGCTGTACGCAGATTAGTTGATTTAGTCTTCACTTTATTGATTTACTCTTCACAACAACCCTGTGAGGTAGGTATTCTCCCCATTTCATAGGGACAAAGAAACATTAGGTAACTTGTTTGCTTAAGGTACTACAATTAAAAGTGATAGACCTGGAATTTTACGTCCAGTGCCCGAGTTAGTGCTCAAAAAACTTTCTTTGTAGAAGAAAGATTCATGTTAGATAAAGGGAAAAACTTCCTGACACTAACGTGAACTATAAAAAAATTTGTGAAATTTTCCCATTGATAACTTTGTATCATTCTTCCGATTGGTTCTTAGAAAAGAAATACGTAGTAAATGAGTTCTGGAGAAGCTGCTTGTGCTGCCGGAGCCTGGTTCTGGGAAAGCCACCTCTGCTTCTGTTTTGTTTGTTTGTTTTTAATTGTATGGGAGTTCAAACAGTATAGAAGAGTAAATGTAGAAACTGAGTAGCCCAAGGGGTGGACTGTGCTAATTATTAAAAAATTTAGCTCCAGCCCTGGCCTGTGTGGCTTGATTGGAGCATCGTCCTATGCACCGAAGGGTTGAGGGTTCCATTCCCCCGGCAGGACACACACCCAGGTTGTGGGTTCAATCCCTGGTCAGGGCACATACGGAAGGCAGCCAATTGATGTTTCTATCTCTCCCTCTCCCTTTCTCTCACTAGAATCAATGAAGAGCATATCCTTGGGTGAAGATTTAAAAAAAAAAATTAGCTCCAAATTCACCCTTTGTGCTTGCTCTGTGGATATGCTGGAGAAAGGGTTTTTCTTCCTGGGTAAAGAAAGGGTACTCTTAGCAGGATCTGTCCTGCTCTTGTGGTGTGAGCACCTCCAGTGGCTGGTTCTTGCACTGCACAGTGGTCAGCTGCAGCCAGCAGCTTGCCATAGCACCCACTTCAGTTGATTTCAGAATGGAGACCCTGCAGCAAAATAACTTCTCAGGGAATAGCAACCTGGAGGGGGAGGATTTTCAGCAAGATCCATTGGCAAGTCTGCACAACTACTTCTGACATTCATTATCCATAGCCAGGCCCTCTAGCAAAGTATACATCTCAGTCCTGGGGAAGTGGAGGAAACTCTGGGCCAGCCCTAGGGGTAGTTAGTGCTCCATATATTTGTCATTTTTATAATCTTTAGAGTTATTTCTTATTAGCCAATCCTTTACTCCAACCCCCTGTAATAGTTATTTTCTTTAAATTAAACTTTGCTATTTCAGATTGTTATGTGATTTGTTTTCTGATTGGATCTCTACTTTTGCAATGCATAATCATTGCTTTTCATTCAGCAGCTTCTTAGTGCAAAAGAGATGTTGTCCCCGCCCCCCCCCCCCATAAACTTTACTACCATTGCTGTAAATAGCAAGTTTATCTTTAAATGTTTTTATTGATGATACTTTTCGATTTAAAAATGGAATTTTTAATACATAGTGACGTCATCAGTTAGCTCCCTTCTAATCTTTGTAGCTTCTAGATTTATTTATTTATTTATTCATACTGTATTAAGCACATGCTTTATTCCAGACTGTGCAGTGGCCAGAGAGAACTGTAGTGAACGTGATAGAAACGGATTTTTTGCTGAATGTGAGATAGAATCAATAGGGCTTAGTGAGTTTGGGTATGAGGTGAGAATGAAGTCTCAGGATGACTCAATTTATCTGCCTTAGTATTTGTGTTTTCTGGCTTTGATATGATTCAGAGAATAGAAGGCCTCCGGGTAACAGTACTTCTTTTTTCTTAATTTACTGTCTGGTAGTTGGATGGCTATATATTGACTCTTAGAAACTGGCAATAAATGGAACTCTAGGCTGCCTGGGTGTATGAAAAGGAAGTCAGTGAAACTAGAAGCATTTTCATGAAAAACAAAACAGAAAAAACAGTCAAGTACTGATTAGGAAACTAAAACCTAAATGATAACTCAAAATTCTATCTAAATATTGTAACAGTGTGTAGTTGTTTTGGCTTATATGAGTTACTGCAAGAGTGCTGTGGCATAGATAGTCTAAAAGAGAAATTATACTAAGCAATAAACTTGTAAATGAATCATATGCATCAAAGAATTGGAATAGCCAAAAAGTTATTATATTTGCCTACCATAACATCTCTTAATATGCATATTGTATTTTAGGTTCATTTGTCTTGAAGTGCATTATAATGCTTTTTGGCTGCAAATTTATGTTTTGCGTAGAATGCTGCTCCATCTTGGTAATAAGAGGAATAGGCTGGAGCGGTGACAAAGCCTAAGGATGCTCAAAAGAAGCTTTGATTTAGTACAAGCATACCTCATTTTATTGCGCTTCACATATTCTGTGTTTTTTACAGATAGAAGGTTTGTGACAACCCTGCATCAAATAACTATTGGTGCCATTTTTCCAACACCATTTTCTCACTTTGTGTGTCACATTTTGGTGATTCCCGCAATATTTCACTTTTTATTATTATATTTGTTATGATGATCTATGAGCAGTGAGTTTTGACATTACTTACTATTGTCATTATTTTGGGGCACAGTGAACAGCGCCATCCATATAAGACCACGAACTTAATAAATGTGTGTGTTCTGACTGCTCCACCAACTGGCGATTCCCTCATCTCTGTTTCCTCTGGCCTCCCTAGTCCCTGAGTAACAGTATTGAAATTAGTAATAATCCTACAATAGCCTCTAAGTGTTCAAGTGAAAGGAAGGATTGCACATTTCTCAGTTTAAATCAAAAGCTAGAAATTCAGCTTAGTGAGGAATGCTCGTCGGAAGCCTTGATAGGCCAAAAGGTAGGCCTCTTGCACCAAACGATTAGCCAAATTGTGAATATAAAGGAAACTTGAAGGAAATTAAAAGTGCTACTTCAGTGAACACATGAATAGTAAGAAAGGGAAATGGACTTATTGCTGATATGGAAAAAGTTTTAGTAGTTTCCATAAACCAGCCACCACATTCCCTTAAGCCAGTGGTTCTCAACCTTCTGGCCCTTTAAAACAGTTCCTCATGTTGTACCCCCAACCATAAAATTATTTTCGTTGCTACTTCATAACTAATTTTGCTCCTGATATGAATCGTAATGTAAATATCTGATATGCAGGATGGTCTTAGGCGACCCCTGTGAAAGGGTCGTTCGACCGCCAAAAGGGTCTCGACCCACAGGTTGAGAACCGCTGCCTTAAGCCATAAGCCTAATTCAGAGCAAAGACCTAACTCCCTTGAATTCTCTAAAGGCTGAGAGGTGAGGAAGCTATAAAAGAAAAATTTGAAGCTAACAGAGGTTAATTCATGAGGTTTGAGGAAAGAAGCGGTTTCCATTATATAAAAGTTCAAGGTGAAGCATCAAGTGCTAATGTCAAAGCTGCAGCATGTTATTAAGAAGATTAGGTTAGTTAATGAAGGTGGCTACACCAAATAACAGACTGTATTGATGAGACAGCCTTTTATTGGGAAAAGATGCCATCCAGGAGTTTCATAGCTAGAGAGGAGAAGTCAATGCCTGGCTTTAAAGCTTCAGAGGACAGGCTGACTCTCTTGTTAGGGGTTAGTGCAGCTGGTGACTTTCAGTTGAAGCCAGTGCTCATTTAACTATTCCAAAAATCCTAGAGCCATTAGAATTATGCTAAATCTACTCTATGTGCTCTAGAAACAACAATGGTTTACTGACTATTTTAAGCCCACTGTTGAGACCTACTGCTTAGAAAAAAAGATTTCTTCAAAATATTACTGCTCCCTGACAATGTACCTGCTCACCCACGAGCTTTGATGGAGGTGTACAATCAGATTAGTGTTGTTTTCATGGCTGTGAACACAAATTTCATTCCGTGGCCCATGGATCAAGGGCTAATTTCAACTTTCAAGCCTTATTTAAGAAATAGATTTTGTGCCCTGGCCGGTTTGGCTCAGTGGATAGAGCATTGGCCTACGGACTGAAGGGTCCCTGGTTTGATTCCTGGTCAGGGCACATGCCTGGGTTGCAGGCTCGATCCCTGGTGGGGGGTGTGCAGGAAGCAGCTGATCAATGATTCCCTCTCATCATTAATGTTTCTCTCCCTCTCCCTTCCTCTCTGAAATCAATAAAAAAAAAAAAATACATTTTGTGACCTGGCCAGTTTTGCACAGTGGTTAGAGCATCAGCCCATGGATCAAAGGGTCCTGGGTTTGATTCATGTACTTCAGATGCAGGTTCCCCAGCCCTTGTTGGGGTGCGTGCAGGAGGCAACGTTGTGTCTCTATCCCATCGATATTTCTCTCTCTCTCTCTCTCTCTCTCTTTCTTTCCCCCCCTTCCACTTTCTAGAAATCATTGGCAAAAATATTTTCAGATAAAGATTAAAAAAAAAATACATTTTGTTAGGTTAGGGGTGCCATAGGTAGTGATTTCTCTGATGCATCTGGGCAAAGTAAATTGAAAACTTTCTGGAAAGGATTCACCATTTTAGATGCCATTAAGAACATTTGTGACTAGAGGCCCAGTGCATGAAATTCATGCACTGGTAGGGTCCCTAGCGGCTGCCGGCTGCCGCCGGGTACTCCCTCCCTTCCCCCGGCCACCTGCCCCCCACCCCTGCCATTGGTCGCCACCTGTGGGGCCCGATCGCCCTGCCACCGCCTGGCTTCCAGGTGCTGAGGGAACAGGGTGGCAGCCCCAACCCCCACTGATGCCGCTGGTCACCGCCTATGGGGGCCCGATCACGCCACTGGTTGCCCTGCAATCGGATCGGTGGAGCATCAGGCCCCTGCCCGGCTCCCTCAGTGCCTGGGAGCCCGGTGGCGGAGGGGTGATTGGCTCCTGCCTGGCGACCAGTGGCTCGCACCTGCCTTGGCCTGGTGCTGCCCACTCACCTGCTCCACCATCCTGCCTCTGTCCAGCTCTTGTCAGGGCCCATCAGGGTCTGTAGCACCTCCACTGCTGCCAGCGCCGCGTCACCAACGCCCACCATGTTCCATGCCGCCCCCTGGTGATCAGTGCACGTCATAGCAAACGGTCGAACTCCCAGTTGAGGGGACAATTTGCACATTAGGCTTTTATTATATAGGATTCATGAGAAGAAGTCAAAATATCCACATTTACAACAGTTTGGAAGTTTATTCCAACCCTCAGGGATAATTTTGAGGAGTTCAAGACTTCAATGGAAGAAGTAACTGCAGATGTGGTAGAAATAGTTAGAGAATTAGAATTAGCCTGAAGATATGACTGAATTGCTGCAATCGTATGATAAAACTTTAGTGGATGAAGAGTTGCTTCTAATGGATGAGCAGAGACCATGGTTTCTGGGGATGGAATCTACTGGTAAAAATGCTGTCAAGAATGTTGAAATGACAAAGGATTTTAGAGTATTATATAAACATAGTTGATAAAGTCAAGGCAGGGTTTGAGAGGATTGACTCCAATTTTGACAGTTCTTTGTGTAAAATGCTACCCAGCAGCATCGCATATGACAAAGAAATTGTTCATGAAAGGGTCAATCCATGTGGCAAACTTCATTGTCTTATTTTAAGAAATTGCCACAGCCACCCCAGCCTTTAGCAACCACTACCCTGATCAGTCAGCAGCCATCAAAATCAAGGCAAGCAAAAAGATTACTACTCACTGAAGGCTCAGATGATGGTTAGTATTTTTATCAGTATAGTATTTTGTAATGTACATTGTTTTTTAGACATAATGCTGTTGTACACTTGGTAGACTATAGTGTAGTATAAACATAACTTTTATATCCACTGGAAAACCAAAACATTATTTGAGTCATTTCATTGCAATATTCACTTTATTGTGGTGGTCTAGAACAGAACCCACAATATTTTGAGGTATGCCTGTATTAAAAAGTGTGAATAATCTAACCCTACTTTTGGGAATAAATGGACTTTTTTTTACCATTGAGTTGGTACCTTTATCTTTGAGCCCATTCCACAATTATGTCTTAATTTTATGGTTCTCACCGTGACCCACATGACATATGTTAAAATTAGGAAGCTGTCAAAAACAGCCATTTGTGCTTTATTGTGAAAACTCAAATAGAGACAAGTCTTGGGAGGGAGTAAAGTTGGTAATGATTGTGGCTTGTAGGTGTTCAGGCAGGATGAAGTGGTGGAAGATTTCTGGATCATGCAGTCCTATTGGGATGCCCTCTAAAGAGATTTCAGACTGCTCCATAAAAGTGGTGGGGAAGGCGAGACCAATGGCTCACTTCTGCTGGTCTTTTGAGTTAAAGGTTAAGGTGCCATGCACTGAGTTATACCATAGCTGGAAAGAATGGATGAAATAGGATATTTAAAAATTTTGTTTTTCATTAATAAATCACTGGTGTCTCGTTTATTTCAGAGCACAAAGTTATCATTGTTGGGCTGGATAATGCAGGGAAAACTACCATCCTTTACCAATTGTAAGTAATAACTACTTTCACATTTTTATTTTATTGTTTACTAGAAGCCTGGTGCACGAAATTCATGCATGGGTAGGGTCCTTAGGCCTGGCCTGCGATCAGGGCCAATCGGGGCCTTCCTTCCCCTGGCTGCCGGCTCCTGGCCGGGGCCTTCCTTTGTTCCGCACCGCCCCCTGGTGGTCAGTGCACGTCATAGCGAGTGGTCGAACTCCTGGTTGGTCAACCTCGCAAAGGGACAATTTGCATATTAGCCTACTATATAATAAAAGCCCAGCGACCATTACAGTGGAACGACCAGAACGACGAGTCACTATGACGCACACTGACCACCAGGGGCAGACGCTCAATGCAGGAGCTGCCCCCTGGTGGTCAATACACAATACACTCCCACAGCGGGAGCGCCGCTCAGCCAGAAGCTAGGCCAGCCGTGGGCAAACTACGGCCCGCGGGCCGGATCCGGCCCGTTTGAAATGAATAAAACTAAAAAAAAAAAGACCGTACCCTTTTATGTAATGATGTTTACTTTGAATTTATATTAGTTCACACAAACACTCCATCCATGCTTTTGTTCCGGCCCTCCGGTCCAGTTTAAGAACCCATTGTGGCCCTCGAGTCAAAAAGTTTGCCCACCCCTGAGCTAGGCTCACGGCTGGGGAGCGCAGCGGTGGTGGCGGGAGTCTCCCTCCTTCGCGGCAGCGCTAAGGAGTGGCGAGCCAAGCGGTAAGGAGCAAGCAGGCGGGTGGTTAGGAGCAAGCAGGCAGGCGGTTAGGAGCAAGGGGTCCCAGATTGCGAGAGAGGGCGCAGGCCGGGCTGAAGGACCCCCCCCCCCCCCCCCCCCCCCATGCACGAATTTTGTGCATTGGGCCTCTAGTTTATTATATAGGATAGTTACTTTTTCTGCCTGAGTGATACTTGATTAATGAAAGCAATAAAAGTTATATGGAATTTAAGTTACTCTAGAGCAGGGGTGGGGAACCGTTTTTCTGTCAGGGGCCATTTGGATATTTATAACATCATTTGAGGTGCGTATAAAATTATCAACTTAAAGATTAGCCTGCTGTATTTGGTCAATAATTAACTCATCCTAATGCCTTGGCAGGGCAAGAGCAAATGATTTTGTGGGCCTTATAGGACCTGCGGGCCAGACGCTCCCCACCCCTACTCTAAAGAGTTGATACTTTTATGACATTGGTTGTTTTGCTTTTAGAAAGTAAAGAAATATGTGTTTATGTAGTTTCCTAGAATTGAATTTAGAGTATCTCAGATAGTCCTCTACCTAGTTCCCCCTCTGTTTAACCCTTTTCGGTCCAACGTCGAGGCTGACTCGACAGACCAGGCGCTAGGAGCAGGTCCAACGTCGAGGCTGAGGTCGACACTGCAAACCGGTTCAACATTCAATCCCGTCAATTAATTTGGACCAGACTGTTTGAATTCCAAAAATAAAATTGGACCGCAAAGGGTTAAACCCTTAGCTCACTCTTATGAGCTACTGGAAAAGGGACATTTGGGTATAATATATAAAAGGAGGTCATACTGACTGGTCCTTTGATTGAAAAATATTCAAACAATCTAACTTTCTAGCTAATTGTAACATTTTCAAATTATTTTTTTTTTCAGTTCTATGAATGAAGTTGTACATACATCCCCTACAATAGGAAGTAATGTAGAAGAGATAGTGATTAATAATACACGATTTCTAATGTGGGATATTGGTGGCCAAGAATCTCTTCGTTCTTCCTGGAACACTTACTATACTAACACAGAGGTAATGTTTCTTTCTTTCTTTCTTTTTTAATTTAAATTCTTTATTGTTTAAAGTATTACATATGACTCCTCCCCCCCCCCCCCCCCCCACCCCCCTCCCTGCCCCCCCCCCACCATTGACCTCTCCCCGATGTTCCTTATTATATTAGAACTTCTATGAGCAGAAGGCTTGGGAAACACCTTCTAGATATGAACTCTTATAGTTAATCTTTTCGAAATATCACAGTATGTTAATAGAAGTAGATTTTAAACATTGTGGAATCTTTGATTCCCTATTTCAGGGTCATTATATCCACTCTCATTGAACCTCTGTAAGGAGAATTGGTAGTTGATTAGTCTGATTATGTATTGATCCCAGAACTTAAGTAGTTGTTTTTATAATGAATTCCATCTCACAGTTTGTAATATCATTTCTTTTTTACTATTTATTTTTGTGTAGAAGAAAACTAGGTAAAATCTGGTGGTTTCAGTCCTGACCCAAATTTTACCATATATTTTATTTTATGCAACACAATTGCACATTAAAGAATTTTTTTCCTTTTGGTTCTCAAGCAATTTAGACAAAACCATGTTTTTATTTCCCAAGAGGAAATGTCAGACCAGTGACATTTCAGACCTTCATTGTATACACCTTGCAAATTGAAAGCCTGTGACAGTTGCTTTTATAGTGCTGATTATAAGTTAATAAAATTCCAAATGTATACCAAGGTGAATAATGTCATTAGACACAATTAAGTGTTTCTAATGACCTGATCCCCTAACACTCCATAATGCATTTGATCGTGTATTTTGTGTGGTTTTTTTGGAGAAAGAAAGGTAGATATGGTTACTATTCCTAAATATAACGCTGTAGGTATCAAATTCATGGCAACCCTTTGAAAATTAATAGCTTTATTAAAGTACCTTGGAATAGAATGAGTCTGGCAGTAATAAAACCACTTATCAGTGAGGTTTCAAGTGAGAGAAGAGGTAAAATAGTAGTTCTCTTATCATTATGGTTCCTGAAATCTGTAGAATAGAAAAGACTGAAAATTACAGTGGTTTATTTGGAAATGAAAGGCTAGTTCTAAAAAATGAATAGTGCATGTTAATAATAGGCAGTCAGAATTAACTCGGGCATCACAAATGCCATCGTAAAGTGACTATATCTGCTCCCGTTTCCCTTTTGGTGGGCGTGGCATTAGGAACAGGTGCAGTGCAGTGCAGTCCTGTACAGCCCCTTCACAGGTTTTTCATTGCATCTTCTGCTACTAGTCTTACCAGTTCAGGAGAGAGTTGTGCTTGCCAGTAGCAGGTACCATTTATATAAGGAAGAGAGCATGGCTTTAGCTATAGATTTGTTCTTGCAATTTGTTGATTTTAACTGTCATGTTACTTTACTCCCAAACCCATTCCCTTTTGGATTTTCAAATTGATATTAATATAATAAAATAAAAACTGTCTAAAAGTAACTTAAGTTTATGACCGTAATATATTTTTTCTTGACTTATAGTGTAAATAGATGGATATAGTCTTGTTAGCATTCAAAATATTGTTAGGAAACAAATGTGTTTTATTGGTTAAAATATTAGCGGTATATTCTCATAGTATGTTAGTATGTGTTCTCTTTTCTCCTGTTTTTCTCTTAAAATTTAGTAAATATATTTGAATTCGAAATGGATCAGACCTTTAGGCTTTATGATGTGTATATAGTAGGTATCTCTGGTTTTCCAATAATACCATACCATAAGGTTCTAATTTCTTGATAGTTATAGCCTGTAAATCAAATCAGCACTTCATAAATTTTACAATATATAAAATTACATAATCATTAATGACTTTTTTGTAATTCTTTTAGTTTGTAATAGTTGTTGTGGACAGTACAGACAGAGAAAGGATTTCTGTAACTAGAGAAGAACTCTATAAGATGTTAGCCCATGAGGTAAGTAGGACTCTGGCATAAGATGTGTCTATGGGATATTTCTGTCACATTTCTTCTTTCTACTTTTCAGGAGGATACTATTTCAAATGAAAAAAAAGTTATTTATCTGCTGGCCATGCCTGCTTTATAATTTTGACACTTCTCAAATTGGAAGTGTATCTGCATTTGTAGAATCTTATTTCATGTATCCCAGATAAATTTGGTGTAGAAGTTTTCCTGAGTAAAAAGACCTAAATTGGCTTTCCTTTTACATTTTGAATAAATTAATTATAGGGAGGATTATCATTGGAAATGAAATTTTAAAGTCTCACAGACACATAGCAAGTCTTGATTGTAACTCATTTGTTAGACTAATATTTAAATATGGTTGCTCTTAGGTTTCTCCGATATTGTCCTTTGACTAAACAAACTATATGACTCTCCACATTTCGAAGTCCTTGAGAAATATTACTGGTAGCATAATTTAAAAATTGAATAAACTGAATAATATAGTCAGTAATGATAATAGTAACTATAATACCACATAATATTTACTATAGTGGCAATTGATTATATTTTTATGATTTTTATTGCGGATGGAATAAATTTATTTATAGATGGGAATAGGAAAATGAATATTTAGATGTGTGTTATATAATTTTAGTGGAATTTTAATAAAGCTTAAAAATCTGGGATATCTTTATAACAAAGTTTTATATTTGAATATTGATTTGATGATTTGCATTAAGAATTTTGGTATGTTTCAGGCAACTGTTCAAGACTTAAGAAAGCTAGTAAAGTTGTTATGTAAGTTGAACTTCCTGTTTTCCTTGTGATCATGCCCACCAAGATGCACTTTCCCCTGTTTTAGACTGATTCGAGCAGCTGTGTTAAATCCCTTGAGTTTTTGTGTTTTTTTAAAAAATGCATCTTGCTTTTGTGCGTGCACTTAACAAGTTGCGATTCTACTTTGTGAAACAATCTATAAAAGAGGCAGAACACTAAGGAGTTTTTTCATTTCCCCTTTGTATTTTACAAAAATATGTTTTTTCAGGATATACCAAAGAGTTGTTTTATGTTCTATGAAGACTTTGGAAAAAGAAAACTAAGACACACATATTTGTCTTAGCTCAATTTTTTACCCTGTTAACAGGCAGCCTCCCTATTTGATTCTTACTCTGATTGGCCAGTTATGTAAGCAGGATCAGTAGAAAGTAGTAGCGCTCAAACAAAGTCACTGAATTTTACTTGTTGGAGCCATTAACTTGGGCAGGTCAATATGTGACCTAACCAGCTTTTTAAGAGCCAGGCTTTGAATTTAGGCATTTTCATCATTCTTGCTCTTGCTGAGGGTGGGGAGTGAGGGGAGTGGGGGACAAAAATAGGGCATAGTTGGAAAATGAAAGGAAACTGAATGGGGAGATTACCAGAGAAGAAAGGAATTGCAGATGAAGTTGAGAACTAGAGTAAGTCACTTAAAAGGGTCCAGAAGAGCCAAATAGAATTCTGGAGGGGAACAAATGGATCAAAGAATAAGATGTATTAATGAAAAACAAATTTTCAGTGGGGTTAGTCAGATGTTTCATATCACAATCACCAACAGAATTTTATCACCATCACTGATAATAATTCTTTACATGCATTACTAAATACAGAGCTATAAAATGTTTTTCCAGTATTACTGAAAGCTTCATCTTAAATGAAGTGCAAAACTTAGAAGCTCATGAATTTTAAAATAGTTCCAAATACAAAAGGACAGATGAAATTTTATTCAGAATGACTCAATTTCTAGGAATTATCTTCACAAATGAAGCTTTGAGGAAAAAATTGACAACTACATATGGCATATAGAAGATGCTAAGTAAATATATCTTGCATGTGCTATTACTCATCTTCTTGACTAAACTGAAATGAGTTTTTTGACTTTTAAGACCAGAAATCTGTAATATGTAGCAGAAAGTTTTTTAAAGTGCTTAAAATGGCTGATGAATAAAAGATCACAGCTGTTCACCTTGTACTTTGACCTCTTGTTAAGTCAAGTTGATGAACAGCCTTAATCCTATATAACTTTTTACTGTTATCATAAGGCATAATTCGTGCTGAATAATAAAAAGTAAAGGACTATTTTCTTTGCTCTCTTCCTAAGTATTTAAAAATAGGTAATATAGCTGCTGTTGTTTTTTTTAATTAAGAACCCCAAGTAAAAAAATTTGAGCCTATAAGATCTAGAAAAATTATATTCAATATGGGGTTTTTCAGTGTGTTTTTGAGACCTTTCAATAAAAAGGCTTTATTTCTTATCATTTCAAATTGTAGTCCAGGGGCTTCTCCAAATAATTTAATCACTAGAAGTGAGGAATATAGATTACTTATAAATAAGGTAGTATAAATTTATGTTTCCTAAATTGTGCCAAGTTATTTCTGTTGTCAAAATTTTGTTCTTAGAATGTGCCAGCATTACCAATCCTGACCTATATAAAAGGTTTCAACAGACACTAGCAAGAGATATTGAAACCTGGAAGATAGGAAGATAGGAATTAAATCCATGGAAAGTCCATCTACTCAGTGATTCAGCCACATATCAACTATTGATGCTGTTCCATTTCCATTTAAGATAAGAGAAAAAATTATCTGTATCCTTGATAATGA
>NW_005354385.1:6083134-6107581 GCF_000412655.1 Myotis brandtii | reverse complement strand
ATATATATATAATCCATCCATTCAGATTTTTGCCTTTTATTATATAAACAGGTAAACTGAACTATAGATGAAATAAATTGAATGAGAAATCTTAAAAGTTAACATTCTAGTATCCTTTTCTGACCATGCTCTTCAGGTAACTCATTAACTGTGTTATGATAGCTGCCATCCTGCAGAGGGCACTGTAACTAAAGTCAGTCTCCGTTGTTATATAAAACCTTTTGCCTAAGTCCTCTTACTCCTTACATTTTTTATTTACATCAGAAAGAATCAAAGAAGCCAATGAAACTATTTTAACAAGAGTAAAATAATGTGCAGCAATGTCAGTTTGTGCCCATTGAAGACCAGTTTCCTGCTTCAAGCACATATACACATGATTGAAAACAAAATATCCCACTAAAATCCCTAAGAAGAAAGATGGCATTCAACATAGTTGAGAAAACTTGCAAGCATAGCAACCAAACCACAGTATTTCTTCATATATAGAGGAAGAATGTTATGAGAGTTTAATCCATCATTGGTTCTTAGTCCATGATCTATGAATGGATTTTAGAGTATCTATTAACACTTTAAAATTTTACATATACTTTTTTTGCATATATACAAATGTGCATTTTTATGAAGAAGAGGTCTATTATAATCGTCAGTAGATTATCAGGGAAGTCCCAGACTGTAAAAATGGTTGCAAAAGGGAAGAGTGGAGTAAGTCAAAGGAAGAGTGGAGTAAGTCAAAGTCTAAGAACCCTGGTCTGTGTTGTGAGTAAAGCATACCAATCATTTTGGGGCATGCACACGGGTAAGGTAATTATTATTTTGGGGGCAATAAATGAACTACTAACATTTGTTGAACTGTCACCAAAAGCCAGGTACTGAACTGAGTAGTTTAAATGTAATACTTTATTCATTTATTAAAACCACATCCCTAAGAGTTAGGTAGTAGTCTCAGCATTTTACAGATGAGGGGCAGTAGCTATGATAGGAAGATCTAGGCTAAAACTGGGTCCTATCATTGAGTAGCTATATGACCTTGTCTGAGTTACTTACATCTGTCCTCATCTGTAAAATGGGACTAGTAAAGCCTACCTTATAGCAATCTTGTGAGGATTAAAGAGTTTTTATTTAGAAAAAGATTAGTATGATGGGTGGCTTGCTCAAGTTAGATACTCAATAAATGTTGGTAATGAGGAACAAATTCAGAAAGGTTAAAAAACTTTCCTCAGAATAAAAAAATTGAAGTGGTAGAACTTACTTTATAAGTTTAATGCCAATCCAAGATGGCCATATCAAATATTCAAATCTAAGAAATCATCATGGACAAAGATAGAGGAGCTAGGTCTCAGAAAAGGTTAGGGGTGGTTTAGGACAGCACCATTCAACTGAGAGTGAAGCCCTAAGTCTCTAAGGCAGGGGTGGGAACCTTTTTTCTTCCAAGACCAATTGGATATTTATAACATCATTTGCAGGGCGTACAAAATTATCAACTTAAAAATTAGCCTGCTCCAGTGTGGCTCGGGTGGTTGGGTGTCATCTCATGCACAGAAAGGTTGCCAGTTCCATTCCCAGTCAGGGCACATGCCTGGGTTGCAGGCTTGAACCCCAAAGGTGGCCAATTGCTCTCATATCAGTTTCTCTCTCTCTCTCCCTCTAAAAATCAATAAAAAGATCTTTTTTTTAAAAAGCCTGCTATATTTGGTCAAGCATTTAAATAACTCACCCCTCCCTAGTGCCTTGGCACGGCCAGACCAAATGATTTTGTGGGCCTTATAGGACTGGTGGGCCAGACGTTCCCCAACCCTACAGTCCAAGGCATACGTTGTACATAATGAATTAGTTTATTTCCTATGTACCTAGAAGGTACTAGGTTGAGGTAGAATTTTTAAAAGCTCATGAGTACCATGCTAAAACGTAGTTCTTAGCCATAAAAGCCTAGTTTGAGAGTAGGGGAAATGGGTAATTATATATTTGAAGACATGGCTGCTTGGTAAATATAGCACTTAGGACCATAAATGTAATCTAGGACTATAAGAAATATATGAATCCATACAAGTATAGATAGATTTATTTAAAATGTGTTCAGTTTTAAGTTTACCTTCCATCAGTATAAGGCTACGAAATGCTTTTATATCAAGTAGTTGAGAAATTCTAGGTAACAGAGATTACCAAAAAAATATTCTATTCATTAAGTTAGAAAATCTCTGAAAAAAATGCATTGGCCCTTATCGTTTTATTTGCTTTTATAGGACCTAAGGAAAGCTGGATTGCTGATTTTTGCTAATAAACAAGATGTTAAAGAATGCATGACTGTAGCAGAAATCTCCCAGTTTTTGAAACTAACTTCTATTAAAGATCACCAGTGGCATATCCAGGCATGCTGTGCTCTTACTGGCGAGGGGTAAGAAGTCTTCCCCATGGATAACGTGTCTTTAGTTTAGGAATATGAATTTCTTCCTAAAATCCAATTTTGAGGTTACCATGTACAGATTGTTCTAAGGAAGAGATGTAAGACATAGTCCATGTCTATAGTGAGTTTTTAACTTGGTTCTGTAAAGAATAAAGCACAACATACACATACACATACTGAACTAATATATGCACATAGTTACAGTTGCTGTAGGAGTTCAGAGACATTAGAATGTCAAGGGGAGCTGGACAAGTCGGGAAACAGTTCTTATTGGTGGTGGGACTTTTGCTATAAGAAAGGAACTAACACTTGCTAAGCCTGTTCTATGTCTTGAGTGTTCCTTCCAGTGTATCATTTATTCCTAACAGTCATGTAGACCAGTTGTTTTAAATTCACACTTTATGCATAAAGAAGTTGAATTAGACTAGTTTGGGTGTATTCACTTTTGCCACCACTGTTGTCAAGAGGGAGTTGTTGCAATTTAAAAAAAAAAAGTGTTAGAATTAGAGAGAGTGTGGCACGAGGGTTCCTGGTTCTGGAAAGGAGGGTGGGTGCCTATAGTAGAATTTTGCCCTAGTCTAGTGTCGTGTAAGACTCCCTCCACGTTCTGCGTGGAGTAGGGTTCGGTATCTGAAAGAGGGGCCGCACACAAATGAGAGAGAAATGACACGAGATAATTTTGAAATATTGGGGGACCAGGCGGGCAAGTTCCGAAGGACTTCCACCTATGCTCAGGCCGCTCCAATCTTTTATTGAGTTTGGAGTAGCCTTAGGTAAGGAGATTTCAATGACACACAGATCAGCAGACAGTTTCTGGGAATAGACAGTATCTGATTAGCTCATCGGTAGTAGACAATTTCTAAGAATAGGCAGGGTATCTGATCAACAATAATCAACAAGGATCTACACAAATATCTAAGGAATTCAGTGAGCTAAGGTGGGGATAATGCTTTAGCTACCATTATCTAGATTAACTGGGTGGTGTCTAAATTAACTGGGTGGTGCACAGCCCTGACCTTTGCTAGGACTTTCAAAGGTTACTAGTTTTGGGGGGGTCTCTGTCTATATTCAGTTAGTGAAGACAATAAATAGTCTCCGGCAGTCTAGTGCCCAGAAGTGAGAGGATTTCAAAAATGAAGTGGTTGTCAGCATTGTTAAATATAACGTCAATGACCAGAAAGATGGAGAGTCCTATTAGGAGAGATGGAATAGAGGAGGTTAGAAATAGGATAAAAGGCTAAAAGGCTGAGCAAATGAAATAATACTTTTGTTGTAGTTGTTTTTCTAAAATGTGGTAGATCTATATATATTTAAAAGCAGAAAAAAAAAGAATTAAATTGGAGATGAAGGATTCTAGAGTCTTAAATTTGGGTTCTTCAAGTTGTGATTCTTCAGCTGTTAAGAAAGGGTAAAAGCTTGGGGCACAGATAGTTTCAGTAAGTCATTATATGGCTTTAACTATCATCATGGTTTTGAAAGGAAGGGAATTTCTCCCACTTCAGCTAATTCATCTATTTATGCCCCAAGCTTCTGCCCTTTCCTAATACCAGAAGAAGAACCTTAACCCCAAATTAAGACCTCTCTTTAGAATCTGTTATGTATGTACCTTTTAAAAACAAAGAAAAATAATTAAATTGAAGATGAAGTTGAATCTTAGTGACATAGAAGGCACTGTTATCTAATTACAGACATTTAGAGAGCTTAATTAGAACCTCAAAAAAGCAAATCTGTTCATTTAAAGAAAAATTCATAGATAATACCAACTCTCCACATTTTCATTTAAGTAAAAATGTTACATGTTTCTGTCAAATAGTTTAATACATGTCGAGATACCTGTAGATATATCTTTTTCTATGGAAGGACTTTAAGCAAAAGCACTAATGTAATACTAAATTTGACCACAAAGACAAATCGTCTAGGAATTATCTAATACTTAGCTTATATACTTTGAGAAATTGTGTAGAAAATATATCATTAGTTAGGATGGATATGAACTCTGGCAGATTCATTTCTGAAAGAGGAACTAGGTAGCTGGTGGTATCTTTTCAATTCTTGGTGTATGAGGGCCTCCATTTGCAGCAGTCACAAGTGGAAGTGTTTGGTTTTGGAGGAGATGTTTCCCTATTGTGGTCTGGCTGCCTTGGTCTGAATTTTTGGTTTTAGTGTTGGTCAGACTTGACTCTTATCTCTGCCATTTGCTAACCTCTCCAAGCCCAGGTTTCCTCTAATATGGGAAGGGTTCTGATCTCACTGTTGTAAAGAAATATTAAGATAATGGATATTAAGTGCTTAGCACAGTCTGGGCCAACACTGAAGCAATCATTTATTTACCTCATTGCCTTTTTTTTCTATTTCTATCTTCTTTTATATTGTTAGACTCATACTTACACAAAAATCTGAGTTTTCAGTTTCTCATGTCTGTAAAAGCTCCTGATAGACAATGGTTAATGCTTCATAACAGTTTATTTTGTTGTAACATATGTACAGTCATTTTTCTCTTGCTAAACATTTTGTTTACCACAATGAACATCTCTTTATAGTATTTTGGATTATGCTCAGTTACCCTTTATTCAGTGATAACTGGTATTAGTGATAAGAGATTTTACTTCCTTCAAAAAATGTAAATATATAGATGTAGCAGACATATTATGTATGTACTCTGTTTTAACAGCTCTACTATATATTTAATATCCTGCAATTTTACTTCATTTAAATAATGAGCATTTTATCATATTGTAAAGTAGTTTTTGAAAGGAGTTTTTAATATCATATGAATGGTCCATAATTTGTTAAATTTTTCTCTATTTCTAGACATTTAAATTCTTTTTCCTATTAAAAATGTTTTGATAAACAGTCTTATACATAAATCTGTCTTTATGTCTTATTTTTTTAGGATGTATTTCTTGAAATAGAAAAGAGGATAGAGAGGGTATTGATATTTTAAATACTCTTGAATATGTATAGCTAAATTACTTTCCATGGGCATTTATATAATCACGGAGCTTTTATATGTCAGGCAGTGTTCTAGGCACTAAAAACAAAACAAATGAGAAAGCACGGATGTACTGTGTCTTGAGAGTATGGCTTCACCACACAGCACCAACATGGAACAGTATTGATTTTTTAACCTTGGTTGTTTAGGTAAATGAAAAAATGACACCTTGTTTTAGTTTGCTATTTATAGCTTCTTAGTTGAGAATTTGATCAGATTATTCTATTTTCTGTATAGATTATGCCAAGGACTGGAATGGATGATGTCACGACTTAAACTTAGATGATCTCTACTGACTTCTTCTCATAGACTTTATATAAACGAAGTGCTGGACTTTACCTGAAAGCTCCAAAAATTAATGGTTCAGATATATTTATAGTAAACTGATTTAAACTTTTTCTATAAGAAGAAAAATTAAGACCACTTATTTGAAAGCGAAGATGAAGCCTCACCTTCCAATCGCTTTCTCATTAGTTTCTTCCAAAGCCAGGTCTTAAAGCTGTGATTGACATTTTTCTCCTAATGAATCCTCTCAAGACATTGTGTAGCCTGTGGTAAGTACAAAAGGAGAGGAAGACATTTTTTAAAACTTTAAGAGCTTTATTATCAGTATAACCCTCTTTTGTTAAATGTTCTCTTTTTGTTCCATTAAGTCAAAATATAAATCAGCACAGATATTCAGTTTCTGGTATTTTAAAATGTAATGTTACTTATGAAAAGTATTTTGCATTTGTGTATGTATTGTGTATATACCTCAACCTCAAGTTAATGGCTTTGATTTATGTTCTAAAGAAAAGTGAATAACAAAAATTAATAATATTCTTAATTATAACAATAATGAAATGAATACTGGCATTGGTTTAAGTGCCAATTTGTACTTTTCCCCTATGCTCTCTGCATTGTACTAATCAACCCCCAAAATCATTGAGCTGCTCTTTAAAAAAAGAAAGAAAAAAAGTTTGACATTGGATACCTATGTTTTGTTGTTCAAATCACATACATACAAACATGTAATCCAATGAGTGGAATATCTATCAAGTTCTTAGAATTACTAATGGGCACAATTGCACATTGAGCAGTTATCTGATTGTTCCCTTTATGAGACCGTATGCCATCTAAATTACTGAGTAAATTGTTAATCCATTAATCAATTATTAACTGTGATTAAAATTACCAACTGATTTTCAGCATTAATGGAAAACTGTTGTGTGAAATGTCTATCCAGAGAAGTGTCACCTTATAAATATTATCAAATAATTTAGCTAGATTCTTCTTAAGTATTAAATTATTTGTCAAGCATTTAAAGTGAATTTGAAATGAAAAGTAAAGCATATTTTCCAAGCAACAAAGATAATTTATTAATTTGAACATTTTTAATTCTTAACTTCTGAAATAGTTGGAGATTTTTTATTTCTATGTTTTCTTTTATCTTCTTATAACACGTGAATGTATTGTTTGGCAAGTATAAAATACAATTTTTTTTAGTGCTTTTAAGAATTTGTTTTAAAAATTGATCAACATAATGCATTATTTTTTCTAAGAAATAACTTGCCCCAAAACACCTTCTATGTTCGTGTAGGTTTTTGTTTTTTTTTCAATATCTGAAAAGTCACAGGTATTTCTGTTGTATCTGTAAACACTTACCTAACTAAATGTGTTCAGATATATTCTTGAATACGCAGTCCCTGAAAATCTGAACAGTAATCCAAGCTGGCATGTTTTAGAATATTCAAGAAAAAAATAATTCCTTTTAATACCAGCCTTTTAGATTTTGTGAAGATTTTGATGAGGGATAAACGTATATACTGTAAGCATTGACAAAACTTTAAAAGTTCCTTTCTACAGAATTAAAATGCTCACTATCTAAGTTCAACTCGGGCATAGGAGATGATCAGTGTTTAATGTTGGATGTTTTGTGTTTTATATTTATATTATAATGTTCAAAATGCAAGTATAATATTTTATTATTTGTCAACTTTTACAAAAGTAAATTCTAAATTACTAAGCTTTATTTGTTCATATGTTCTCATACTTTTTTCAAATAACTATAAGGAATTACTTGTTATATATTAAAAACTCCTTTAAAACCCAAATATATATTGTAGGTATTGCAGTTTCATCAGAGAAAAATATTCTATACAGTAACCCAACAAATCCACACCTTTTATCCTTTTTATTTATTTTTTTGTTTGTTTTTTGTTAATTCTCCCCCAAGGATATTTTTTCCATTGATTTTTAGGGAGAGTAGGAGAGGGAAAGACAGAGAGAACCATCAGTGTAAGAGAAACACATTGATTGGTTGCCTCCTGCCTGGGCCCTGACCCGGGCCTGGGCTGGGGAGGAACCTACAACCAAGTACCCGCCCTTGATCAGAACCGAACCTGGGACCCTTCAGTCCGCTGGCTGATGCTCCATCCACTGAGCTAGGGCTATCCTTTTTATTTTTTAATGTGAAAAACCACGTTCACTCTCTTGGATTGCAGCCACATCAGTTCAACAATATACCAGCACATTCCCTTGTCATCAAGGTGTTGGCTAAAATTTATTCTAATGGGGTGTTTAAAGCATACACTACATTGTTGCAGATGGTTTAGTGTAATAGATTATTGACATGGCATCATGAGAATGCATGAAATCTTATACCACATTTGCAAAACATGATTTTTTGTTATGTTATACTATTCTAGGCTAAGCATTGGAAATGTGTTACCTATATATTTGTGCATAAAACCAAAATTAAAATTCATATGTGAAAATGCATCAAAATCATTTTAACTGTTAATTCTAAGATGGAGAGCATATTGGCAGTTTATATGTAGTTTAAGTGGACTTAAGCAAAGGGCAATACGCTACTCTTGGCTATAAACAAACATTTTATTTTGTGCTCAACTTTGAAAAGAACAAAGCTTCATACCTCAGTACATGTGGCTGGATTTAAATATCCCATGTTTGCTACTAATTTTGAAAGTCATATGACTTCTCTTGATATCTTGGTACAGTAGCCATATGGTATAAGCATTTAAATAAGTTAAATTTTGCCATACTAGCATTTATAAAATATATCTTACACAGTATATTGAGTTGTTTGAAATTTTCAGTTCTATCTTCTTTGGCTCTCACAGTGGGCAAAGAATACAATGAAGGCAGGTAATTTGGGGACCAGGGGGAAGTTGGTAGGGAATATGACATTTTGCCTTAAGAATAAAAAAATGCCAGTCAACTTTAGCACTGTTGACTGGCATTTTTAATGCAGGTAAAGTGATTTTTAGAAGTGTAGCACGCAATAGAAGAGTTTCTGGTCTTTAAAAAGTGCCTCATAGGTGGTTACAGTGATATCACAGAGGAGAGTCAGGAAGTCCCTGAGATATTCTTTTCACTTTTTGTCTGAGTGTATAGTATTAAGATGCCTAGAGGTGGGATTCTATTATACCCTCTGTTACAGGCACTTTACATTTATTGCTGTGACTACAGCAACCACATACAGTGCAGACAACCTCGAAATCTGTTTATATTAGTGTAAATAGAAAAACTGTAGGCAATTTTCTAGTTTTCTCTGCAGGCATTTTTGGGAATATATCTGTAGTACGTTCTGCTTTGTATATAGGGGACAGCAGCACATCCCAGATTATCTGTGGGCTTTGGGGTCATTGTCTCTCAGTTGCCCAGTTGTATTTTGGCATCGATCCATCTTTCACAGCTGGGTAGAGACAGGTTTCTTTGCATGACTTAACTTTGATCCCTCCCACTGTCTAAATATAATCTGGAACTTCTTGCTTCAGGATCAGCTTTCCCACAACTCAGCCATCCCTTGCTCTCCTGTATCTTGATTCACCAACAATGAAGATATGTTATCTGTCCTGGAGGTATTCTAAACTTTCCTGTATCCATTGTTCCCCAAACCACTAGTGTCTAAGTAGGTTCTCTAGTTCTTTGCTATCCTCTCACAACTGGCTTGATTCAGAGATTGGTCTTTGCTCGTTAGAGAGTATTGTCAGACTTGTCAGTATTGTCAGAGCAATACTGGCTTGCTGTGTATTCAGCATACAAATGCCATAGTAGAGTTTTTAAAATTATACCGTATTTAACATTTTAATGCTTCTTAATTTTAGCTTCACATGCTGAAAAGTAGATTCAGAAAGATAAGAGAACTATCTTTCTGACTCTGCCCAGCTCCTTAACCTAAAAAGTTACATATGGAAAGGATTACATGATATGAATATTGTCTTCCCATTACCAAAAATGGGTTCCATTTTGGAGAGTACCAGTACAAATAATTTCAGTTGGGAAAATATGTCAAGCCAAATTTATGGATAGTGTTGAACCTGAAGACATCTTTACATCCATAAAACCACAGGCCACATTCCATTTTTTTCCTTGTGTTTACTTAAAAAAGATAAACATTAGTTGCCTAAAGGAATTAGTAATGAGAAATTTATCTTTACAAAATAAACCTGTTGAAATGGGCTTTAAAATATATAAAAATCATCAACTGTCATGTGCTGACTCTGTGTAGATACAGACATAATATAGAAAACACTTTTTTCAAGTTCTACTTATACACAAATAAAACTTCAGTATCATGCTCCCTCAAAGGATGTGTGATAATTTTAAGATCCTCATAGTGAAGTAAAGAAAGACCATTTTAAAACTTTGGATGCTAAAAAGTAACCGCTTCTATTAAACCCTAAAATTGTGTGTGGGATTGTAAAGAAATTGTACCAGGATTCAGATGGGTTAATTATGCAGTATTTCTTATCAGTTGTCTAGCCCTGTATGTTCTAAAAGCTAAAGCTTCAATCTTTATGGTCTTGCCTGCTAGGTAGTTTTTTGGTAGAAAATCCCCATAGTCTGTACTCAAGTGCCTAACAGTGATTCGTGTTGATTTGTAAGTCCTCTAATAATTGTGGGTGTGTGCTTGGCTTACTGATGACACAGCTCTGAGAGTTTCTGATTCTCAATTTGTGCTTTATTTGAGTAAAAAGCCTTGAAATTAAAAATACCCATCATAACCTTCAACAAACCAGTTAAGGAAACATAAGTGAACCCATTTTTTCTCTTTCCTAATGCAAGTATTTTGTGACCCTGATGTTAGTTAATGTGGGAACTAGAAAACAACTCTATTTCAGTTTTTAAAAATTGTTTAACACACAGAAAATTAAATTGTGTTGTAAAACCTTAGTTAAAGTTGGTTGCTTTTCTAAGAGTAGCCTCTTAATTCTCATATTCAGTGGTTAGCAGTTTTGAGTCATACATATCATTTAGATCTTAAGCCGTATTGTGTGTGGACACCAAAATCCTCCTTCTGTTTAGATTCTACTTAGAAACCAGAGTTTTTGAAGCACCCTTTTATGGTTTTCATACATTGTTTCTATTTCTTTTTTCTTTTCTTTTTTTTTCATTGAGTATGACTGTAAAGTCTAGGGGCAAAGACTTGTCTGTATTTTCAGTGAGTTACAATTACATTGTGTTCATATTTTAAATCATCTTGCATGGAAAATGAAATATGCTTATGATTTTAAATTACTGAAATGTATACTCTTATCTTCCCCCAAACTTCTAACGTCAGCGATATACAGAATTTCTCTAATAATTTTTGCTTGAAACTAGTTCTTTAGATTCAAATAGCCTTTTCTTACATTGTGTTCCTTGAGGTAAGGTGATATCTGCAGAGCACTTTTAAAGATATTTTCTGGGTTAATGTTCAACATAACACATTGTGGGGGAAAGTATAATTATGTCTAGTGAGGGCTCTTTTTGGTTGATAGAGATGAAAAAAATGTATACTAATTTTTATTTGTGCTTAAAATACATTTTACTAATTATATTGATTTTAAATATGACAAATTCTTATAGATATTAATCTTCCTTATTGTATTTTCCTGGTGAAACCTATATGAAAATGTATTCCAGCTAGTCTCTTTGTATAACTGCCCCTGCCCAGTTGAGCTCTATGTATATCAACATAATTGAAATCGCATTTAATACAACAAACAAACTAGAAAACCTTTTGAAAATGTTTAGGTTTGTTTTATTTGAATTTCTAATATGGCAAAAGGTTTTGATTCAAAATTTGTATGAAAGAAGAGGCAGAAAATTTATCTTGTGTCTTTATTATTTTATGAACTTGTATTTCTCTGTGTCCTAGGGAAGATTTTACACTCAGGAATGATGCAAAAAGTGATGCTCTTAGAGCATTTGGGTGCTTTCATGTTTTTTCAGTGCTGATGTGGTAGGTACCTAGGGAGATGATGCTTCAGGGCTTCTTGATAAGACAACTTCCTGAATGGTTGGGGGTATTTATGATTGCGCTCAGGTTGGGAGGGAGTGGTGGATTGGAGTAGGGACCTCTCCATTGGTAAAGCAGTACAATCAATTCTTTGCAAGTGTGTTACTTCATTATACTTCTAACAACATTCTCGGGTTCATAACTTACTGAAATGTTCAACTACGGAAATGTAAGGCATTGGGTCAGGTGACCAGTAGTAGGACCTTGTTCATAATGAAATAAAGGAATGATACCAAGATATATTTGGGGGGAAATGACAAGATTTTACTGGAGAATTTCCATGTTTAATATGTACATTAACTTTTTAAAAAAGTTGCATGTTAACCTGGGATACAGTATTGTCTCTATACTTTACTGAGTAAAAAGAAAAAAGATTTGAGTTAAGTTGTTACTCTGTTATGTACTAGTACATACACCTTTTCTTTTAGAAAGGGCTAATTATAATTACTATTCACACGTCTATGTTGTCAGTGTTTTTATTCTGGTTTATTCTCTGAATGTGTGCATACTTGGCGATGGTAGTTCTGGGATTAGCCAGAGCCATTGTGAAGGTGTGACGGTTGCATTATGCAAATGCAAAAAAGATTGTCCTGGTCTTCTCTAGGAACCTTTTATGGAACGTAGTCAATTAAGAGAGAGCATTCTGCCTTTTACTTCTGGAAATTTGAAGTAGACATGAACTTGCTATACAGTGACCAGGCTGTGTGATTAATTTGTCTTAAAATGTGAGGAAAGTTGAGTCATTTAAAATGTATATTATTAAAGTGAACATCCATAAGAATGGTTGATAGTGAACAGAAGAAAAGTGAGGGGAAAAGGTTGGGGGAGAGGAGTCACCCACATGCACATGCTTATTTGAATGTTGGTCTTTCTCTCTTTCACTAGAACGTAAGCTCCGAGGCACTAGTGACCATACTTGACCATAAGTGTTGTGTTTACTAGTTTATATCTCTCAGTGCTGAGTATGGTGCCTGGTATATAACAGGTGTTCAATGTATATGTTGTGACGAATGAATGAATTAATATTTTTGTGGGGGTTTTTCCTCCATGGATAGTTTTTCTTACCTATGTGATTATTGCATACTGCTCCATTCTTATCTCAATTCTTATTGAATGCTGCCTTTTTTAAAAAAAATTATTTATTTATTTTTAAAGCGAGAGAGAGAGAGAGAGAGAGAGAGAGAGAGAGAGAAACATCAATGTTAGAGAGAAACATTGATTGGCTGCCTCTCACATCCACCATAATCAGGGATCAAACTGGCAACCTGGACATGTACCCTGACTGGGAATCAAACTGGCGAACTTTCAATGCACGGGATGACTCTCAAATAACTGAACCACACCGGCCACGGCTAATTCTGCCTTATTTTAAAAGGGATTCAAGGTGATTATATGTTTTTTTCACTAATTCTTATGGTAGAAATCAAACGTATTTCCTTAAAATGGCCTGAAAGCCCTAACCAGTTTGGTTCAGTGGATAGAGCTTCGGCCTGCAGACTGAAGGGTCTCTGGTTTGATTTCAGTCAAGGGCACGTGCCTGGGTTGCAGGCTTGATCGCTAGTAGGGACCTGCAGAAGGCAGCCAGTCAGTGATTCTCATCATTGATGTTTCTATCTCTCTCTTTCTCTCCCTTCCTCTCTGAAATCAATAAAAAACATATATATATTTCTTTGAATTCTATATGGATCTGCATCTAGGAACGTCGGGAATGTACCAGAGTTTAATCAGCATCCACAGACATTGAAATAGTGCATGCTACAAACAGCGCTTCTGGAAAAAGAGCTGAGTCATCTTCATGATTCTTCATGCCCTCCTGTTTTTTAGTTTTCACATCTGAAATATCCTCCTTTTGTTAGTAAATAACCTTTGTCCCATGAAAAGAATGAGATTTTTACAACATGAAATAGCCTCTGGTAGTCTTTTTTAATATGTTCCTTATGACTGATACCAGCCTTGTGAAGATACCATGAGCTGGGCTGAGTGACCAGTCATTCACATCACTACATGCCTTACATTCTTGCAAAATCATCTGCTTCAAACTGATGAAATCTTTTTGAAATACTTCCAATGTTTGGAAGCTTCTAGTATTTAGACTCCCAAATAATATTCTACCAGATTTCCATTTTTTTTATTGTACATTCTGAAGAGAGATGAAGATGATTAGTAAAAGTTAATTCACTGATGCAGTAACATTTGCAACCTCAACTGCAAGTTTCAAGGATTTTGATAGAATCTCCATCACTTGATAATTTTATCACTTTTAAAGAACTCTTGAGCATAGATAATCTCCATTCAGATGGTTATTTTTAAAAGATACAAGCAAAATGCAGTGAGAGAAAAAAAGGTATTTTCAGTGGGTGAGTCAAGAGGCTTTGTGTAAGAGGTGGCACAGTAAGCCAGCGCTGGCCTTGGAGACAGCCTGGTGATGAACTCGGGCAGCTTCTGTGCACGCAAGGCTCTGGTCACATTTCATAGGTGGGTGATGTTCTGTGGAACTGCATGTAAAACAAAAAAATAAAATTAATGTTTTGTCTCTGTGTGTTTTCTGTAAGTTCCCATGATATTACAGGGTGGAAAATAAGGGCAGTTTAATGGAAATTAAATTTAATTTAAAATTTACATTGATCATTAAATTTATTAATGTGTGTTCACTTTTTAAAAGTAGGAAGGTAATAGATAAAACATGGAAAAGATTGATTTACCTAGATAGAAAGAAGTGATAACTTTAAAATGCTCAGTGGTCTTATTAGTATATGTAAATGTGTTAGCACTTTGGCTTCATTTTAATAAAACTTAATGTATTGTAGAGAGTGGCACTCATTTTTTTATGAAAATGTAAAATCTTTTTGAGATTATAAAATCACCTACTTGTTTTTGTACTTGATGAATAAGAGCCAAATTAAAATTTATAGTTTAATGAACTACTTTATTAATATATTTGCCAGAGAAGAATGTTACTGTAATAAAATGTATGGCATAAATTTACACATTTTTGTGGTGAATATGGCTTTAAACTGTTTTGTTCTTATATTATTATTTAATTAAGTAACAGAGTCATTTTATTCAGATAAATCATTTGCTATCCCTAAAATGAATATCAGCCCATCCATGAAAAAGTAAAGTTGACATATGAGTAAAAGTCAGACGGGAACTACAGTAAGTGGTTAACAGTGGCATTCTATAGGGAATTGGATTGTGGGAATGCAAAGTCTAACTTTTATGCCAGTTATGAAAATGACTTAGTTGTAATTTAAATTTTTATATTTTTATTTAACAAATTAATAAATTGTTATCTAATTATAATTAAACAATGCTAGTCATAATTTGGATAGTAAGTTGGACAGAGAAGTATAAGACATAAATATATCTAATGAATAATGAATGTAAACATTAAAATTTTCTAGTGTGACAGTATCAAAATTAATTATAATTAACATGTTTGAATATTAGAAAACAAGCTAACACTTTAAACATTAATAATATATTAAAATTAAAACAACTTTTACTTTAAAAGATGATTCAGCAAATTCACGCCAAACTTTCTTTTGATTAAGTTGCCAACAGGTAGAGTGTAGAAGTGATGCCTTTCTGAGTACCGTGGCTGTAAGCAAGCACATATTCTGTTCCTGCTGTGTGAAAAGGAGCCAGGTGTGAGAGTGTGTCTGGTTCAAGGGCAGAGTGCTGATGATATCATTTCCATAGACAGTGCACTGCAGCTGGCTCTGTCTGTCTAGGAAGAGCTCACTTAAAAAAGACCATGAAGTAATTTGCAATTCAGGGCCAGTATTTTAAAGGAAATGAGCTGGAAGTCTACTCATTAAAGTCAAAGGAAAACTTGTGTTTTTTTTTTTTTTTTTTTTTTTTAAGTATTTTTGTTCCTTCAAAGTGTAATCATACCAGCTTGCTTATTAGCCCATTAGGGATTCAGGAAAAGGTGACAGTGTTATGTATTTTCCTTTTTAAAAAAGTTTTTTGAAGGAAGACCTTGGGGAAGAAATTATATAGGTCTCTGGAATTTAAACCCACATTGTTCATTTCATTTAAGACACTGAAGAAATGGGTTGCAGAGAGATTTATTAGTTATCTGCTCCCTCACCGTGTCAGGCTGACCAACATGTAAGTACATGAGTCCAGACAGCAAGAAAGCAGAGTCAGAATTCCCACCCTCCTTGGGCTCACAGGAAACACAATGACGTGAGCAGCATACAGTGTACCAGTAACCTGGCCAAAAATCCATTAAGTGCTTATCTAGTTTCCTTATGACAATACTTTAGCTACAAATGATTTGTTGATATGTGTGTATCTCCTCACTCCCATTGTCTAGTGTCCCAAAATATGTTCTTTGGATACATATATATCAGCATAATAAAATTCAACAGAGTACCTACCAAGTCTTGGAAACTGCTAGGGGGCAGGGATGTAGAGAATGAAACTATATATGTTCCTAGGTTGCTTAATCTGGTAGGAAAGATCTATAAACAAATAGCTCGTGCTGTGTTAATAACATCACATGTGGATATTTCTGCTTTTAGTCATAAAATTTCTGACCTTTGTATTCTTGGAATGGCCCAAAGATCTGTCAGAAATAAATATGGCTCGGCCGGTGTGGCTCCGTGGTTGAGCGTCGACCTATGAACAAGGAGGTTACTGTTGGATTTCCAGTCGGGGCATATGCCCAAGTTGTGGGCTCGATCTATAGTAGGGGCATGCAAGAGGCAGCCAATCAATGCTTCTCTCTCATCATTGATGTATCTATCTCTCCCTCTCTGAAATCAATGAAAATATATTTTAAAAATAAATAAAAATGTACTTAAAAAAAGAAATATGTGTCAGAGCATCTCTCCCTTTCATTAGTAAATTTGGTTTCATATTTGTGCCTATTGACTTCTCTTTCACCCCTGTATGGTGAACATTCCTCAAGAGATGCCATCACTCTGCTAGGCCAAGTCATTCAGAGTTTTACCAAGCCTCTCTCTCCATCCCTGACCTTTTAGACTCATGTTATCTACAGATTTATATTGCCTGTGTGACTGTTCCGATGATGTCTGAAATGTGATGTGTATGTCAGAAAGAGTTAATCTCCCCTACCTCCCACCTCCTGCTTCTTCCTGTTTTCCCATATTCCAGTGCCATTGATCTCTTGATCCTGCAAAGTAACAACCTCCTTAAGTAGCATGGCCTCTCCTTTTTCTCCCTTCCTCTCGCCCTTCCACCTTTGTTACCGCATCAATGTTTCTTTCCTTCTTTCAGACTTCAAACTTTTGGAAGGTTCTCCTGGTTTGAGCTTAAAACTCTATTTCTTCCAAGAGTCTGTTCTTTCAAAATGTAACAGTTATATTTTTACAAAATGAAGTATATCAAATGTTATTTTTAAAAGACAGTTTTAGCAGAACAATACCCACATTATTTCAAATGGATGTTTGCTAACATTTAAATTAATAATGTTCTGTATTTACATTTTTTAAATTCCCTGTCCACTCTACAATAATGATATGAAGCCCTAACCGGTTTGGCTCAGTGGATAGAGCGTTGGCTTGTAGACTAAAGGGTCCCTTGGTTGTGGGCACATCCCCAGTAGCGGGTGTGCAAGAGGCAGCTGATCGATGTTTCTCTCTCATCAATGTTTCTAACTCTCTATCCCTCTCTCTTCCTCTCTGTAAAAAATCAATAAAATATATTTAAAAAAACATTTTAGTTTGATGTAGTTCCATTTGTTTATTTTTTCTTTTGTTTCCTTTGCCTGAGGAGATATATCAGAGAAAATATTACTATGAGAAATGTCCCAGATTTTACTGCCTTATGTTTTCTTCTAGGAGTTTTATGGTTTTGAGTCTAACATTAAGTCTTTAATCCATTTTGAGTTTATTCTTGTGTGCAGTGTGCGAAGGTGGTCTAGTTTCATTTTTTTTGCATAGGGTGGAGGGTGGGGCGGGAACTGGGTGGAGGGGAGTTATGGGGGGGAAAAAGAGGAACAAATGTAATCTGAACAGTAAAGATTTAAAAAAAATAATGATATTAAAAGTAAGTCTATTTGTTTAAAAAGTGAGTAGTTAAGGAACAGCTATTTAGAGATTTTCTAGTTATCCAGACCTTCAGTCTTCCTTCCTTCAAATACTGCAACTATATAAATAAGCCTTTTGAATTTTAAAGTTTACAAGATCCAAGAAATATAAAAGGATCAGATGCTACTGAATTTAACAGAATTTTCTACAGATTTACCTATAAACCAATATATATATTTTTTTGTATTTATTCTTCTTAACAACTTTTCTTTACCAGAGATTCTGTGCAGAGAATTCCTCTAAGCCAGAGATTCCTTGAAGTTGTTTATTTCTCCCATAATTATTCTGGGCGGGTGTTCAGGTTTGATGGCCAGGTCCTTTCATCTTGTGGCTCCACCGTCCCCAAGGCCTTGCTGCCATCTGCATCGAACTTGAAGAGGACAGAGTACGGAGGAGGTGTGTCTGCTGCTTAAAGATTTCCGCCCTGAGAGTGGCAGGCCTTGCTTCTGCTCACATTCCATCGGCAAGAACTAGGTAAATGGCCACCCCAAGATGCAACGGAGGCTGGGGACTGCCATTCCTGGCTGGGCTGCCACGTACCAGTTACCACCATGTCAATCGATGGGAACGGTAGGGTTTGGTGGACCACTGCTTTCTGTTGTGTAAAGTGTTCAGACAAGTTAACAAATAACTACCCCACCATAGTAGAGAATACATTTAACTTGATTAACTCAGACTGGGGGGTGCACTGGGAGGGTAGGGGACGGGTCAAGAAGGGCTTTGGGGAGGAGGTGGCATTTGACGTATGTCTTGAAAGAAGAGTATAAACTAAACCAGGTGAAGAAGAGGGAAGAGATTTTAGGCAGGGAAAACATGCGAAAGATAAAGTATTAAAGAATATTGTATGTTGGGGGCACAGAAGTAGCGTAATATAAGTGGGTTGTATTCGGAGTCATGATAAGATGAGCCATAAAATGTGGCTAAAGAGCCTTTAGATTCTAAGAAAAAATCTCTGTATTCAAGAGATTTCTAGAATATAGAATCCACAAGTTTGGAATGAGATGCACCTAACCCATGAGAAGTAGCCAGGTCAGTGAGGGTCTGGGGCCTACACGTGACAGGAGAGGGAATAGCAAGTACAAAGGCCACAGGTGGGATGGGTTGGTGTGTTTGCGGGAAACAAAGGCTTGTGGCTGGAATGTATGTGGGAGATGAGGTCTGAAAGGTGGTGAGAGACCACATCACTTAGTGCTGTTTAAACCATGGGGGAGATTTTGGATTTTATTCTAAATCCAGTGGAAAGTTATTGGAAGAGTTTAGGCGTGGGAGTGACTTCATTCTGTAGTGAATGCTAGTATTTATTCAATCACAACAAATATATTCTGACCCTACTTCCCAAAATGTAACATTTTCTAAATGGTCCGTGTCAATGTAGTGTGTTAGTATGGAACTCATTATTTTAGAGTGACACTGACATGCTCACTTGAATTAATATTCTTAGCTGCCTCATGGTGAGAACAAGTTCGCATGCAACAGGAAGGGAAAGAACAGGTACAAGGAGAGAAGGGAATGAGAAAATGCCAAAGGTTGCTAATTTTAATTTAAAAAAAATAAACATGTCAGGTATGGTTTTGCAAAAGCCAAGCCAAGATTCAGTGTTGGGGGAGGTCCCCAAAGACAGTTTCCCTCTCATGTAAGATAAGGGCATCATTTTCCCCAAAGTCTGGACCCTGATTCTCTTGGAGGCTTAGGAAGGTGCTGGTCCAACAACTCCATGCAGAGATTCTGGGAAGAGTTTAAGAAAAGTTCAAGGGAATTGCAGATTAGAAAACTGCTTCTAAATAAGAATCTGGGACATGATGGTCTGAAAATGTACGAGAGTGTCTCCTCAGGCACCTAACTTAACACACAGAGGTACTACTCCTTGCATACGTGAGGTCTTGCAACACTTCAATGGGCAGCTCAGAATTCCTCCCCTTTCCTTAACCCACCTTCAGCAAACAACCTTGTTTCATAATTTAAAAAACAATTGAGACTATAGAGTGTGAACTTCTTGATTTTTTGTCCTCTTGTCTACCCCTATTTAAAAAATAGAAAAAATATTAAAGGTTTCAACTATATGCTCCCTTCTTTTAAAAAAATATTTTTATTGATTTCAGAGAGGAAGGGTGAATGAGAGAGAGATAGGAACATCAATAATTAGAGAGAATCATTGGCTGCCTCCTGCATGCCCCCTACTGCAACCCAGGCATGTGCCCTGACTAGGAATCAAACTATGACCTCCTGGTTCATAGGTCAACGCTCAACCACTGAGCCATGCCAGCTAGGCTAAATGCTCCCTTCCTGATACTACCTATTCCCTTCCCTTGTCAATGTGAGAAAACTTTACAGTATTTCTAAAACATGAGTTCACACGAACTATTTTTAAGAACCTTGATCAATAATTTGCATTCTATACAAAAAATAAACTCCAAATGAGATACAGACCTAACTGTAGAACATAGAACTATAACAATTCATTAAAAAACATACAAGAAAGACTTTGTGACCTTGGGATAGACAAAGATTTTTTAGGTATATTACCAGAATATGAGCAATAAAAGAAAAATGGCAAGTTGGGTTTCATCAAAATTGAAAACTTCAAATGATGCTGGTAACAGAATGAAAAGATAAGCCACACATTGGGCTTATCAAATGATGCTGGTAACAGAATGAAAAGATAAGCCACAAAATATTTGTAAATCACATATCTTGTATATAATATACAAAGACTATACAGAGAGCTCAAAACTCAAGGAAATAACTGGATTAAAAAGTCGACAAAAAGAAGAAAAAAAAGTAGGCAAAAGGTCTGAACAGACAGTTCACCAAAGTAGATACACAGATGACAAACAAGCACATGAAAAGATGCTCAACAGCATTAGTCATTAGGAAAATGTAAATCAAAACCACGAGGAATCACTATTAAAAAGACTGACTAAGCAAGAGTTGGCCAGGTTGAGGAGGAACTGGACCTCATACACTGGTGAGAATGTAAAATAATACAACCACTTATCAGTTTCTCAAAAAGTCAAGCCTACACTTCTATGACTCAGCCATTTCACTACTTGTTATTTATCCACGTGAAGTAAACACAAGCCCATATAAAGACTTGCACACAAAGGTTCAGAGCAGCTTTATTTGTAATAGTCCACAACTGGAAACCATGTACTTCAGCAGATGCGTGGATAGACAAATTGTATTATAACCATATAACATCTAGCATAAAATGAAATACAACTCAGCAATAAAAAGGAATGAACTATTTAAATGCACAACATGCATGAGTCACAAAGTTATTATGCTGAGGGTAAGCCAGACACAAAAGATTACAGATCAGTAGTTGCTTGGGAAGGGGGATGGGCAGGCATGGGAAGTGGGATTGCAAGGTGGCATGAGGAAACTTTGGATAATGGAGATGCTAATTGTTTTTATGGTGATGATGGTTTCATGAATGTATACCTATGTCAAAACTTATCAAATTGTATCCTTAAATATGTGCAATGTATTATTATATGTCGATTACACTTCCATTAAGATATTTAGGTATATTTTTGTGTTTTTTTAAAGGCTACATACTGTTCAATTCCATTAATATGATATTCGTGCAAAAGTACATATATAGGAACAGAAAACATATTGGTGGTTTCCAGGAGCTAACTAGGGGTGAAGAAGGGCTTAACCACAAAATGGCATAGGGAACACTTATGGAATGATGGAACTGTTTTATATTTTGACTAGTGTCCTGGTGCATGGATTTGTGCACATTGAAAGGAAATAAATTAAAAGAAATGTTTTAATATCATTATTTGCCCTTTCTCTATAATAGAAGTGTCAACCAAATTCATGATCGACAATGACAGATGGAAACAGATGTGTGTGATTGGCACCAGTGACAGCTTTATATGTATTGTGCATACACGAGTCAACTTAACCTTTTATATATAAAGAATAAACTTGCTTAATTAGTCCTGCTTTCTGATTTAGCTAAACTTTTTCCAGCCCAGTGAAGCACCCCAACTTCTCTTTCAGGTAATTGTCAGCAACACAGCAGTAAATATCAACACGAAGCAGATTATTATTGTAGATCATACAGGGAGAACAAAGGGTAAAATATTTAACTGCAGCAGTGATTGACTACATTCTGTACAGTGAGCAAACCTGAAGTCATTTTCAAGGTCCACCATTTCTTACTTCTTTTCAGTCAGGTCAAGTTTCTAAACTTTCTAAATCTCCATTTTCCGGATAAGGAAAACAAAATAGGATTCCACCAAGTCTCCTATCTACCTACTCCAGGACTTCTGTGAGGATCAAATGAGATGAGGCATGGGAAACGCTTCACAGACATTTGGTTAAAGTGTAAAATGTTTGCACCTGGCTATAAAGCAAGTCGTGTTCCTGGACTGAAGAAACTCCAAGGCGGTTAGTCACTAGGGAGAGGAAGCTGGGTGTTGCTACATGATGTCATTACCCGGCGCCCACAGCGACCATTTCCAGGCTGGGCTGGGCTATGGGCTGCATTTTGCACCATGGGGTCTCGGCAGCGATGGCTGCAATTTGCTGGGGTGTCACTCTGGGGTGGTGGCGGGGCCTGTGTCCCACTTGGGGGAAGCCAAGTGTTGCTTTGTGGGCACCAGGTCCATGGTGCCGTTTCTCTGTAAATGGCCAGTGCATCATGGCAGTTCCTGCATTGAGCGTCTGCCCCCTGGTGGTCAGTGTACATTATAGCTACCAGTCAGTGGGAAGGATGGACACTTAGCCTTTTATATACATAGATTGTAGTGATGGCGACATGACTATATACATTTCTTACAATTCATAGGACTGTGTACAAAGAGGGCTAATTTTACTGTATATAAATTATACCTTAAATTTAAAAATAGAAAGTTAAATGATCCTATGGACACCAGTATTATTTTTATTAAAATTCTCCATAGTACATATATAAAATCAAGTATATTTGAGTCATGTTTATTACTTATATATGTAAACCAAAATACATAAATCAAAAATTTTAAAGCTACAAATTAAATGCCATTCAAATAAGCAACATTAATTCAATAAGACGGCAATGTTATTTTGCGAAAAACGATGTTTGTGAGTGCGGAATCTTTCTCGGAGACCACCTTCCTAGCCACCCCCATTACCCAGCACAGAATGCACTCTCTCTCAAGTCCTAGCTCCCCTCCGGGATGGTCCCTCCCTTCTCCTACCTGCCTTCTCCTACATCCTCACAGCCACCTTCCCCCAGGTTCCAGCTGCAATTGTGTCTCAGCCTCAGGTATTAGTTGCCAATCATGTTCTGCTCCCCATAGATCAGTTAGACAAGGAAAAAGGGAGCTTCTGATCCTAAAACTGGAAAAGGAGGAAGAGAAAGCCACTTCATGGGTTTGACCTGAGAACAGAAAATCTGAAAACAAACTGGGAAGGTAATACCACTGCTGGCACAATCCTTTTCCATATGCTGAGAAATCTCTGTCACAGGACAGAAGGACCCCTTCTGTTACCTGAGTCTTGAGAGGGCAAAGGGTTGGGGGGAGGGGGGGAGGGCGGCGGTGAGAGTCTCACCCTGTGAAGACTGTTGTCCTCTTCTAGCCTCTGAACCACTTGGAGACAGAGGACTTGAAGTACAGACTCTTATTAATCTTTGTGTCCTCAGAGCCTTGCAATACTTGACGTATGTCAGCCAATCAATGAATGAGTAAATGAATGAATCAATCAAATCCATTCAGTCATGATTAATTGAAAAAGACTCGATGATTAAATGGTACAACCCAAATACAACTTAATTTTCACCTTAATTAATTTATCAGTAGGTGTGATGGTCATCTGCTTCATGCATCGACCCTTAATAACAACCCCCAGTTGATGTTTGTCTGTTCTAGATGCCCTGTTATCTGGAAGAGGCTTTGGGCACTGAGCTTCACACAGTTTTCTGTCCAACGTATATGACTGAAGAGCTTTAAAAGTCCACGTGTTTTTAAAATAGAAGGTACAGCCTCTAATCTTGGGCACGTCGAATAATTTCTCTAAGACTTGATTTCTTCAGCAGCAAAATGGGGGTAATAATAACAACTTAATAGAGTTGACATGAGGATTAAACAAGTCAGTACATGTAGAGACTGGCCCAGTGCAGGCAACAAAGTAATAGCAACTGTTGACTATTTCTCCTCCTCCTCCTCCTGGTCCTCTTGGTACTACTGCGACCACCACCACAGCCTTTGCTAGTATTTTTGCTTCCTATTTCCCACTGAGGTGTGAGTTTAGCTTAACTGGAGGAAGTTTTCTGAGCTCTGACCGTTCTGTCCCTGAAGCTCCCTTAGGAGAATACAAGGAATTGCCATCTGGCATCACTTCACTTGAGGCATCCCTAGGAAACGATTGCTTCTTATTTAAAGTTAGATACAATGAATTTGAATAACGTACCATCTCCTGGGCACACACAATTTGTCCTTTAGAGAAAAAAAAATAACCACCTTATTCTCAGGAGGAAAAGTGGCACTAAGTTAGAACACACTTTTCGGTCATACAAACTCTAAAAAATTTTTCTCGAATTGCTAGTCTGTGGGGCGCGGTTACGGTGTTTTGGCCAGGTTCAAGCCTCGGACTAATGAAAGGACAGGGTGCTTTCATTGCCACGTGCAAGTCCCAGCTGGAGGGCAGGGCCCTCCCAGCACAATCATAGCCAATGGCTGTGGTTGTAAGCTTGAACCTATGGTCCGAACAC
>NW_005354385.1:6079150-6082962 GCF_000412655.1 Myotis brandtii | reverse complement strand
TGTCTCCTCATCAGGGAGGCAGCGTCCCACTGAGACCCAGCTTTCATTCTCTTGTCTGTCTTTTCTCAATCCTTTCACCCCCCCACTCAGGGTCACTGAACCAGGCTGAGCTGGCATGGCACATAAGACGACCTGGGGCTGAGTATGCCATGTCTGCGCCCGCTCCCCACACTAGTCATCTAGGTAAAGAGGATTTCCAGAAGTGAGAGGAGAAGGGGGTGGTGCTGGGAGGGGAAATTTGACCTTGCCCTTGGACCCTATGTGCAGGGGAGTTGGAGTAGGCTGGGGGCGGGGAGGCATCTGCCAGCATCCAAGCTGGATTCAGTTGTGAATTGTCTGCCCATTCCTTACTGGTTGTATGACTTGCAGCAAACTATTCCTCTTTTAGCGTTGCTTTTCTTCATAAATGGAAATAACATCTACTTCTTATGAGGATTAAATGAGGGCATACAAATGTGGAGGGGAAAGGTGCAATTTAAAAACCCAGTTTCAGATGCTTCTACATGAAAGGGCCTCAACAGAGGAAAAAGCATCCTTTCCTTCAGGAAAGGGTGTCCCTGGGCATCTACTTGTAAGATGCAAAGTCCCAAACCCCATCTGGATGGGAGAGGTTGAGATAGTGAGTAGCAAAGGTAACTTCCTCTTAATAGTGAAGCTAATGGGACTTTTACATTTTCTCCTGGAGGCCCAAGAGAAGGAGTTTGGACCGGGGAACTAGAGGAGAAAGAGATGGGAACAGCCCAGAGAGCTCTCTGGCGACAGGCATGCTGGATAATAAAGCGAAGGCTGCCTGTCCAGGTGCTCGGGTGTTTTGTTACCCTCTCCCGTGTCTGGGGAGCTTTAGGCCTTCTTTAGGCTTGTGTTAGCGCCGCCTTAGGGAATCAGGAAAGTCGTGTTCGCAGCAGCTGGGGCAGCCACAGGACAGTGAGAGGGGATCAAGTACTGAGTCTAGATTAGGGAGCAGGAGCAAGGGCTGAGGAACCACCAGGAAAATGTAACGTCCGCTCCATGCTCCTCAGAAATATTAGGGAGGGAGCTGGACTCTCCTAGCCATTCAGCAATTTGCATCTTACTGTCTTTGTATTCCATGCAGCCCCCAAAGCTGGAGGACTTAGGGACACTCAGCACTTTCTGCCGCCGCCACCTTTGCCATTCAGCAATTTGCATCTTACTGTCTTTGTATTCCGTGCAGCCCCCAAAGCTGGAGGACACTCAGCACTTTCTGCCGAGGCCACCTTAGAACAAGCTGGCCACACTCTAGCCTGGATGACTGGCTGCATTGCTTCTTAACTAGTTTCTGTGCATCTGCGATTGTCCCTTCCAACCCATTCTTGACACAGTTGCCAGAAGAACCCATTTTAAGCATAAGATAAAGAAGTCATTGCCCTCCACTGGCTTTCCCTTTTACCTTGAATGAAATTCCAGCTCTTTATCTTGACCGAACGGGCCTGCATGATCCGCCCCTGCTTCCCTGAGCAGCTGCACATGTGCCCAATGGCCCCTCACTGATGGTGCCCAGGACCCGCCGGGTCTGTCCACCCCCTTTTCCTTCTGAAGTCCTTCCTCCTCCTGGTCTTTGCATGCCTGGCTCACTCTACTTTCAGTCTTAACGCAGTGTCACTTTCTTGGTGGACCTTCCTGGACACTCCAGATAAACAGGTCTCACCTCTGACCTTTGTTATTATCTGTCGAAACACCCTAGCTGTTTTGTCGTCACGTTGATCCAGTTTTGTGATTATGCATCTTTTTGCTTTCGTATTTACTATCTGTCTCCACCAGGACAAAGGCTTTGATTCTTTCACAAACCCCACCATGCACCTAACACCTGCTTTAGTGCCCGATCCCTAGGAGACCCTCAATAAATATTTGAAGGATTAAATTTTAATGAGATATTTTTGTGCCATTAGTGTAAGAAATGTCCAAACCTGTAGATAATTTTCATAAGAGTTTATTTGAGCCAAACTGATGACATGCCAGGAGCAAGATCTCAAAGGCTTCAGAGAATAAGTTTTGCAGCCTCTTTTATGCATTTGCAATTAAGGATGGGAGAAAGCAAGGCATGATGGGATTACACGCAGGGGTCCTCAAACTTTTTAAATAGGGGGCCAGTTCACTGTCCCTCAGACCCTTGGAGGGCTGGACTATAGTTTAAAAAAAAAACTATGAACAAATTCCTATGCACACAGCGGCGGCAAAAACCCCCGGCGGGCCGGATAAATGTTTTCGGCGGGCCGCATGTGGCCCGCGGGCCGGAGTTTGAGGACCCCTGGACAGGATAGTTAACAAGATTATGTGCTCTCTTGAGGGTTAATACCCCCTTCAAGGTATTACTTCTGGTATTTCAAAAGTGTGTTAAACAAGATGCACACAAAAAAATGGACAGAGCGGGCTTAAAAGCTTTCACTAAAGAAGTTAGAGGCCTAGGTGGGGTGAGGGCCTGTGCTGGGTGTGTGGGAGTGGGAGGGAAGAGGTCAATGGGGAGAAGAGGAGACTTACGTAATACTTTCAACAATAAAAATTTTAAAAAAAGAAGTTATAGGCCTTAGGCATGAGTCTCCTTGGTGACCTGCCCAGTTAGGAATTTGTGATCAAATCACCCTGTGAGGTTACTTTCCATAAGACTCTTTGTTCCTCCACAGTAATGTCTTCAAAATTTGTTTTGTATTTTACAGTTAGAGTACATCTCAATTTGAATTAGATGCATATCAAGTGTTCGTTCAGTAACCACATGTGGCTAGTGGCTGCTGCACTGGACAATGTAAGTCTGGAGCATACTAGTGCTCAATAAATGGTGGCTGTGAAATAATAAAAATCCTGCAAAGCTTCGTAGAAAGAAAGGCTGATTTTGAGAGCTGAGGGGAAGAGCTTACCCCCTAGCCAAGTCCACAGGCTGAGTCTTCATTCACCTGCTGGCATCTGGAATGGCAATGAGATCTTGACCGCCCTGGATGGACGAGGAAGGCCACCAGACCAGGAGTGAGGTGAATATCTATGCAAAGCCCTTGCCTTTCAGACACCCACAGAGAGTGGACAGCAGAGGACACCAAGAGGGCACCAGGCTTAGGTCGGGAAGGCCTCTGTCATTGGTTGATACGTGTATGGGCCCTGACTAGAATCAAACCCGAAACCTTGGTGTACCGTGTCGACACCCAACTGAGCTCCTCAGCCAGGGCCCCATTGGAGATCTCAAACAGAAACATACCCCTCTTGGGGTTTGCTGGTGGCACAATATGTAAACTGGATTTTTTCCTATAAAACTTCCTTCAGCTAATTTGTGGCCAGTGTGCTTCCAGTTGGGAAGCTGGAACAAGCCAATTAGGGAGAATGAAAAGAGTTTTACCCAGGTTTCTAGTTAGGATATTGTCTTCTGAAAAGTGACGTCTAGAAGTGAGCCACTCACTAGGTAATATTCACCATCGTATCCATGGCACAGTGCTTGGAAGAAAAATCCATTATGTATATGTAAAACTCAGCTTTGATACTCCGAGAGTAAAATGTGTATAGTGCACAGAGGTAAGCCACTTACTCTGGTATCCAAAGCAAGAACCATCTCCTGCCCACATGTTACTATGAGTTCCTGAATCAGAGGGACAAATAGTCAATTAGTGCCAAGTCACCGAGCTCTTACACAGCAGTCTGGGTGGTGGATCATCTCGCCCAGAGTTCCCCCAAGATGTCAGTGGGGGTCTGTAAGCAGGAGGGCATTTTGAGTATTTAAGGAAGAATTCTGCTGTGCAGATCTGAGAGCCCTGCCTACAGCTCCGAATGAACAATTTTAACATACATTTTGGCTTCTCCAGAAAAGGAAGACC
>NW_005354385.1:6053802-6077224 GCF_000412655.1 Myotis brandtii | reverse complement strand
AGACCTCCTCCCCCCACGAACACACACACACACACACACACACACACACACACACACACACTCAAGTTTCAAAGAATATCTGCCAGTGATATTTAGTTGGAGATCCATGACTTACCAAAGGTCCAGTAATTTTGGTGAGAGATTTGCAAGGCAAGGCTGAGGAAGGTAAGGGAATGTTTCCCCAACACTAAAACATCGGCTAATTTGATGAACTATCAGCTGCTGTTTGACAATAAACAGAAACACACCATGAAAGCACAACTGTTCCTTTTCAACTGTATTAATAGAAAAATCTGGTAAACAAGAATGATTAGTACAAGAATGTTCTACCAAGTAGATCCAATTTCTCCAAGGAAATGTTAATCCCTCCTCACTGCAGGTTCTCGCATTGAAAACAAAAAATGAGTCATCATTGTATCACTGATTATTTTAAGAGATTTTATAAAGCTTAAAGGGTAGAGTCAAATCAGTCTTTTGTATATCTTTTTTGGTCCCTTAAAATATTTGAAAAAAAGTTACAGATATATTATTCATGAAATAAAACATTAAGATATAATTTAAGATTCTGGGAGGTCCTTTGCCAATTTTATTTCTCTTTTTCCCCTAAAAGCAAACTGTATTATGTCTCAGTTACATGCATATTTTCTGCTTGCTACATATATGTATCCATAGATGAAATATAGCGTTGCCTTTGGGTATTTTAAACTTTGAATAAATGCTAACTACTGATAATTTGTGTCTTCTTGCAAAAACTTCTATGAATATACAAGCATATTTTTTTACATAAATAAACTACTACTCTATGCACAATTCTACACCTTCTGTTTTTCACTTAGGGTATCATAGATTTTTTTATATTCACTTATATAGACTGACCTTCAGTTTGATGACATTCCCTGTTAAATGTGCTTTTAATTTATGACCCCAATTTCTTATTGGTGGGCATTTACGTTGTTTGCTTTCCCCCATTGCAAACGTTCTTCTATTGTGAACATTGCTGAGGATTTTTTCTGTGCATTCATAAAATATATCTATGAACTAAATTTCACAGGGTGCGCCCATTTTAAATTTCAATAACTAAACTGTTCTTCAAAAAGTATGAGCATCTGTTTCCCAACATTCTGGGTATTATCAAATGATTGACCGTTAGTCAAGCCTTGGTGAAAAACGCCATTTTATGGTTTGAATTTGCCTTTCTTTATGTGTGACATAAAAACTCCTTTCATTTGATTTTAGTCCTTTATTTTTTCCCTTTGATGTGTCTAGTCATAGCCTTTTCTCATTTAAAAAAAATGGATTTCTTTTTCAAATTGCTATATAAGTGCTTTTGTATAGTATTAGGAAATTAACCACATTCTCCTTTATGCTGCAACTTTTTTTACCAGTTTTTCTTTTGTTTATGGTATTTTAATTTTTTTAATATATTTTATTGATTTTTTTACAGAGAGGAAGGGAGAGGGATAGAGATTAGAAACATGGATGAGAGAGATAAACATCGATCAGCTGACTCCTGCACACCCCCCACTGGGGATGTGCCCGAAACCAAGGCACATGCCCTTGACCGGAACCGAACCTGGGACCCTTCAGTCCGCAGGCCGACGCCCTATCCACTAAGCCAAACCGGTTAGGGCTTATGGTATTTTTAAAGTAACTAGACTCTGCAAAAATTTGGTTCTTTCTTACTTCTCTTTCTTACTCTAGTAATCCTTGCCACTCAAAGATTTCCTATTGAACAATTACAGAACCAATGCAAGGATGGCCCAAAAGACCTGCCTCTCAACACTGAGCAATCCCAGACTTTGGAACCGTTCAAGCAGGCACTGAAATTTGTCTGACAGAAATGTTGTGTGGAGAGCAGGCAGATTGCATTGGAAGATATTAGAGTTCCTTTTACTTTTCAATAAACTCCAAGGTGCTCTGGAGGGTCTGGTTGGAGTCATTTTTTGGACTCTTTCAGAATGAATATTTTTTGGTCCCGTTCATGGTCTGTAGTCACTTCCATTTATTGTAGGAGAGTTTTCTGTCTTGGCTGCAATTTAAGCCTGTGGTCCTTTGGAGAGAAAATAAGTTGGAGATATGTGACTCCATATATGGCCATCCCCCTCCCCCTGCGCCCCCCACACCTCTTCTGCCCTTGAAGGTCCCAGCACCACCCTGGCCCAGGTGGGGAATGAGGAGTGGGTTTGTGTGGCCTGTGAGGTCTCCAAGGGTTTTTGTGGGACCATCTGTTGATCAGCCAGAACACAGTGTGTCCATCCCCCTTCCTGGCTCACATGCAGTGTTTGCTAGCTTCTTCTTAAAGATGGACACATTCCTTTTTCTGTTTAAATCATAGACACTGAATAAACAACCAATGTTGGTTGCCATAATAAGCCATGGTTGCTTCAGAAAACAATAAACTCTCGGGTAAAACCAGCATTAATGGACTCCAAACAACTGTCACATTGCAGGCGCTGTCTGAGCTTGCTATCTGGTAGCCAATGACCTTTCAGTGTGAGCCCACTCCTGGGCATCACTGGAGGAGGACCAGCTACTTTCCCATAGTGCACAGGGGTGGCTCTGACAGCTGTGTTTGCCCAACTGTTTGATGTCACCTCTCTATTTAGTCCTTGGACTAGGTCTGAGAAAAGACAACAACAGCAAGTTCTAAACTATGAACATGCCATGACAGTGAACCAGCTTCTTTGCTTAGATGCTGGGAGTGCTCCACAGAGGCGTGGCTTCAGACGTCTGGACCAGCTTAGCATGCAAATGCCTCAGACCTGGCCTTCCTCGATTGGCTGGAGGTGGGAGTCTGGGCTGTTGATGGGGATAGGCTATTGAAGAGAGAGCAATGGGTCAGATACAGTGACTGATCACCTCCGGTTTCTTCAGGGATGGAAGCAAAGATCCTCCAACGTGGAGGTGTGGTCTTGTGATGAGGGACCTGGAGTGTTTCTAAAAGCTTCCAAGTTCTGGCTCTGCCATGGCCAAGACATTTTCTCTTTAGCCATAGTTTATCTCAGTTTGCCTGTCTGTGTAATTGATGGGTCAGACTTGTCAGATGACCCCTCAGGCCTTTTATGGCCTCTGATTCTAAGCTTCAGAACCTTGCAAAGTTAGACACCAGAACCAATCCTAGAGTCCTTGACTTCACCCACAAACCGGACTAATAAGCCATGGTTGCTTCAGAAAACAATAAACTCTCGGGTAAAACCAGCATTAATGGACTCCAAACAACTGTCACATTGCAGGCGCTGTCTGAGCTTGCTATCTGGTAGCCAATGACCTTTCAGTGTGAGCCCACTCCTGGGCATCACTGGAGGAGGACCAGCTACTTTCCCATAGTGCACAGGGGTGGCTCTGACAGCTGTGTTTGCCCAACTGTTTGATGTCACCTCTCTATTTAGTCCTTGGACTAGGTCTGAGAAAAGACAACAACAGCAAGTTCTAAACTATGAACATGCCATGACAGTGAACGAGCTTCTTTGCTTAGATGCTGGGAGTGCTCCACAGAGGCGTGGCTTCAGACGTCTGGACCAGCTTAGCATGCAAATGCCTCAGATCTGGCCTTCCTCGATTGGCTGGAGGTGGGAGTCTGGGCTGCTGATGGGAATAGGCTATTGAAGAGAGAGCAATGGGTCAGATACAGTGACTGATCACCTCCGGTTTCTTCAGGGATGGAAGCAAAGATCCTCCAACATGGAGGTGTGGTCTTGTGATGAGGGACCTGGAGTGTTTCTAAAAGCTTCCAAGTTCTAGCTCTGCTGTGGCCAAGACATTTTCTCTTTAGCCAGAGTTTATCTCAGTTTGCCTGTCTGTGTAATTGGTGGGTCAGACTTCTCAGATGACCCCTCAGGCCTTTTTTTATGGCCTCTGATTCTAAGAACTTCAGAACCTTTGCAAAGTTAGACACCAGAACCAATCCTAGAGTCCTTGACTTCACCCACAAACCAGACTTATCGACATCTATTTTGATGTCCTCTGTGAATTTTATATGAATGTTGCCACTCCATAAATTTTCTCCATATTCATTGAGCTATTTGTTCTCCGAAGAGGTTTAGGGAAATGATGCAATTTTGTGCTTCCATTCATTGGCTCAGAGGGGGTTGCCTTGCTGGAACAATTACTCAAACTTTTAAATTCCTAGTCCAACTCTTGTCTATCACTGTCATTGATAATAAACACAAATATTCACAGGAAGTGAGGAACTTTTAGACTATCTAAAAAAGAACCGGATGTGATAGACATAGAATTCTATATACATTTCTTGGATTTAATCCTTTTGATACTAGAAAACCCTATAGATTTTTTAAAATCAATCTGTCAATTATATTTTCGGCATCTACTGTACATCAGGCACTGTACTGAATGCTGGAGGGGCGTTAAGCTGATTTTCTGAAGATCATACTATAGAGATGTTTTCTGTGATTCATCTAAATTAGAGCTTCCTCTATGGTAAGACATTCATTTTTTACTTTGGCTCATCAGGTACCATTAGAAAAAGAGTCGTCTTGTGCTTTCATTGCCTAAGAGCACTGAGAATATACCAAATTCATGTATGTTTGACTGAGGTGGAGAGGCTGGAACATTTTAATATTTTTAATGTTGGCTTAAAAGATAACCTGGGAGGAAACAGGATAACTCCCCTCACAGTCCTCTAACACACAGACCCCCTCGCTGCTGAATTAAAAGTAGGGCTGGGCCCCAAAGCTGATTTCCTGACCAGCTTCCAGGTGCTGCGGGTCCAGGACCACACTTTCTGTAGCGAAGGTCTGGGGAATATTGCCGGTCCCAGGAGTGCTGTTACTCAGCTTCTCTTGAGCCCGGAGCTAGCAAGGATGCCACCCGGGGCACAGCAAGGACATTCGTGCCCGTGGGATGCTTGTGCTGTTCTAATGCTGAGAATGTGGAGCATCCAGGAGGCAATCCCACGAGATTTCTCAGTATTCTCTCTGTAGTAGTAATTTTTAATACAGACTGTGATGAAGACGATATTAATGGTGTTAAGAATAGTAAGCGTAGCTAACCTTTTTGAGTATCATATATGTCAGCTATTGCAAAAAGTATATTACCTGTGTTACTTAATTCAATGCTAGCAGGAACTCTGTACACTAAGTATTATTATAATCTCCATATTTCACATGAGGAAACTGAGACTCAGGGACACTAACTAACTTTCCCGAGGTCACATGGCGGGTTCGCTCTGTAGTAGTAATTTTTAATACAGACTGTGATGAAGACGATATTAATGGTGTTAAGAATAGTAAGCGTAGCTAACCTTTTTTAGAGTATCATATGTCAGCTATTGCAAAAAGTATATTACCTGTGTTACTTAATTCAATGCTAGCAGGAACTCTGTACACTAAGTATTATTATAATCTCCATATTTCACATGAGGAAACTGAGACTCAGGGACACTAACTAACTTTCCCGAGGTCACATGGCGGGTTCGCAATAGCAGTGGCAAATCGTTCCCTACTTCTTTAAGAAGAGGGTCAGCGAGTCCTCTCCACCGCCCCAGGCAGGTGCAAGCTGGGCCCAGGGTGCCGAGCAGCGATTTTTAGGCCAAGGGGAGGATGTATCCGGTTGTTTCTGAGATCGGGACATCAATTTGGACTCCTTGAGTTTGGAGAACATTTTGTCAGGGCCCTCCAAGCAAAGCATCTCTAGCGTTGTTCTTTTCAAACACATGAGAAATGTATGTAAGTTATCTTTGAAAGGCAAATGTACACTCCCTGTTTATAAATTTGTCTTCTTCCTTAAAGGTTCAAAAGGAGTGCATTTGGGATATGGAGATTCAAAGCTTTCCCCATGGACCATGCATGAGTCATAGTGACCTCAGGAAGTGATGATTTAATAAAATGACTCAATAAAAGATGATGGTAAGTAAGCTATTTCAAGCTGTCTTAGGGTCTTAGAATTGGAAGGACCATGGGATGCTGAGGTCCCCCCACATTCCTAATCAGAGGCTGTGCAGCCATCTCTGTGCCCTGCGAGTAACAGCCGCTACTGCCTCACCAAGCAGGCTGCTCCTCTGTGAGGCAGCTCTAGTTACCAGCACCTCTCTCAATATTAACCCTACATACCTCTCTGTAACCCTCCTGTCCTCCCTTGAGCCTTATTCTGTCCTTTGGAGCAATTCAGATCCTGTTTAATCCCTCTTCCACATAACACTAACGAATGGCCTGTTTCAAGGTTCCAACCTCTAGTTACCAGCACCTCTCTCAATATTAACCCTACATCTACCTCTCTGTAACCCTCCCTGTCCTCCCTTGAGCCTTATTCTGTCATTTGGAGCAATTCAGATTCTGTTTAACCCCTCTTCCACATAACACTAACAAATGGCCTGTTTCAAGGTTCCAACTCTGAGGCTGCCGACCTCTCATCAAAAAATAAAACTCTGTGTGTGGGGTGGGGTGGAGGTGCTGGGAAAGGAAGGAGAAAAGACAAAATCAGATAAGTGCTCAGGACTAGCTAGTTAACCCTGCTCTTTGAACATGCATGTGGGAGCCCACTTTTGCTACTGGTAAGTGCTGGCTGGACTCCTTTTTTATTTCATTTTAAAAAATTGATTTCAGAGAGGAAGGAAGAGGAAGAGGAAGATGGAAGCATCAATGATAAGAGAGAATCATTGATCAGCTGCCTCCTGCACGCCCCACACTGGGGATTGAGTCCACAACCCCGGGCATGTGCCCTGACCGGGAATACAACCATGACCTCCTGGTTCATAGGTCGATGCTTAACCATTGAGCCACCCAACTCGGGTGCTAATAACCATTCTAACAAGTGCCATAGACAGAATAGTATGGTGGTCACCAGAGGGAAAGGGGGCTGGGAGTGGAGATAGCAAAAGGTAGAGGGAGCAGAGATAGCATGGTGATGGAAAGAGATTGACTTTGGGTGGTAAACACACAAGGCAATATACAGATGATGTATTATGAAATTGTACACTTGCAACCCATATAATTTTATTAACCAATGTCACCCCAATAAATTTAATTTAAAAATTTAAAAAATAAATGGAGTTCTGGCCAGTGATGAACTCAGTTGCTTGGAACATGCAACTGCTCTTTCTGTTCCCTGTGAGTTAATGCCTGAGGGAGGATGAGCGTGACTCCTGGGAAAAGAAGGTGCATTGGAAGCCTCAAAGGATGGGTGTCCAGATGAGCTGTCATTCCAGAAAGCAGCCCCTCGCCTACAACACTCCCTTCAACCCTCAAGACATACCCCCTAAGCTCTGAGTCAAAGGTAGGGCCTTTGCTCCAAAGCTGATGATGGACAACTCAGTGGCTGGTTAAGAATCTGAGAGACTGCAGGTCACTGTTGTCCCAGAGGCATCCCTCAGTGACGAGGACAACCAAGGAGAGACCTGGAGTCTGCTGCAGGCAGTGCAGGGGGGAGCTCAGCACCCCGCAGGGCTCTGGTGCCAGCATTGCAGCTGATTAGCAAGCCCCTCACCTTCTTCATGTGGCAACTACTTCATGTGGCAACTGTATGAACCCCTGCCTTGCAGGCTTCAGCACATGATGCTTGCTCAGGAGGTCTTAACTTACTTCCTTTTTTGGTTCAAGCTTTGAATACTGAGGCAGGAAACCACTTACTGAATACCATTTACTTGAGATTTTCCTTACGGTTCTTTAGAAGCAAAAGAAAAAGAAGAAGAAGAAGGAGTGAGAAAGAGAGAGGAGGGAGGGAGGAGAGGAGCAGGGAGGGGGCCAATGGAGGAGACTGGATTTCATTCCAAGTCTGAGGGCTTTCATGTTGTTTCAGCTCTCAGACCTCTAGTTCAGCTCCCTCCCTGTCTGAGGTGGTGGGGAGGTAAGAGGTGGAGGTTGGGGTGAGGAGGAGGGAGGAGCAAGTGGGCATAGTAGGGCTCTTTGGAGGACTTGAGAAGTCGATGACTGAAGGAAGGAGGCTGGAAAGGAGACACATGGCAGTTCACCTTGTATTTTCAAACTCTGCATTCGGTTTAGCGTGAGGAGAGAAACCCCATTTCCTCCCAGCTTCCCTCTGTCTCCTGGAGCGAGAACACAGAGATAACAGATGTCAACGCCTGTGCTTCGTCCCTTAGCTTACTTTTAAAGTATTTGCTAAGCTGAGTAAGTATGTGTTGTACAGAAGTTGTTCCCGTCTTATCTTCCAAAGTTGTTATTTCAATAAAATCTTTTGAAAGCAAAGAAGAAAAACCACTACTTTCCTGGCCTTGGGCTTCTTCTAAAAGAAATAATAAAACAAACTAAACTGATAAATGAATAAAAGAGTCGGCTTGGACTGGATTAATGACTCTAAAGCAAAGGGCAAATACCAATGACAGACATGGCTCAACTACTTCCCAGACCTCAGATCAGCTGTGGGTTCACCCTTTTCCCCCTACACTTGGACCAAGTTGAAGGACCTGCTGACTTGCGGTTTGCCTTTTGTCTCACTCCCCAGCTCACCCTTCCCAGACTATTGAGGAGGGACATCTCCAGAGGCTGGGTAGCAGGACTTAGGCCCATAGTGTCCAAGAGACTTGGATGGACACTTACTCCCGCAAGTAACCATGGCCCTCTGGCCAAGCCTGCCAAGGACACTGGTCCAACTGTCAGAAATAACACCCTTTCCAAGATTATCGATGGACCGAATTGTACCTGGATGCCACTCCCCAATCAACACTTTCCAAAAGCATAACAAAGGCCAACAGAATCTGTGACATGTACTTCTGAGCAGTCCTCGGCCAATCTCCTCCATCTCTGCCTTCCAGTCTCCCTGGCTTGACTTCTACTTGAATAGGTCAGGCACATTCCTCCCTCAGGGTCTTTGCTTATGTTGTTTCCTTTGCTGGAATGGTCTCCCTCAGATGTTCACAAGTGCTCAATCTCTCCTTTGCTCCAACTTTACAGAGTGTGAGCGTCCGTAGCTCCCCAACCAGTTCACCCCCCCTTCACTCTCCTGTGAGAATATTACTCTTTCCCATACTGTCTGTCTCCCTCAATAGAATGTTAACTCAAGAGGGCAGAGACTGTCTGGTTTATCATCACCCTATCCACATCACAGTTCCCAGCACATAGTTGGCACTGGAGAAACATTTGCTGGACGGACGCTTTGATCTGTGGGTGAAGTCATACTTGCTGGTCCACCCAATGTCTCCTGCACTAGCTTGGCTCACTATGAATATCATTTGCATTGATTTTATGCCCTGGTTGTGTGTGTGTGCGCACACGTGTCTATCTGTGCATGTTAAGAATACCTCTAATACAATGGCTATTTTTTTTTCCGTTTTGAAAAAGGTAAAATACGCATGGTTGCAAGTTCAGGAACCCATTCGGCCAGCAAATAGAAAAAAAAAAAAATCTCAGAACGTCAGCCTCAAAGGCTTTCCCAAGTGCTCAGGGATGACCGGCGTGCCTCCTGCTGTCCTCTCCTGCCAGCACATGGGGGAGATGCTGTCCAGGACGTGCCTGGCCTCCAGTCAGTGCTGAGGATGGATCTCAGATCCGCATATTGACTCAGATCTTTTTGGGGCCCTCATTTCTCCCACACAGCCCTCTGTGGTCTGGCCACATCGGGTTGGGAGTTGTTTGATTTTTTTCCTTTGGTTTCTCTGTTTACATAAAGCAATTAGAGGTCATAAAGGACCTCAAGATCTCTGCGTTCTCTTTGCTGGCTCCTCTCTTCCCCAGGAGGAATGGCCCAGGCTGCTTGAAATCCCCATAAGGCGACGCCGAGAGGAGAGCTGTCACCGTGTGTCCTTCCTGAAGCTTTCATTAACTACAAAGGTCGTTTTGGTCTGGCTTGCATTCATAAGCAGTGACATCATTTAGCATCTGCTAATCCAAAATTCACTAAGCACATAGATTTTGAATCTTTTAGGTCATTCAATAACTATTTACTAAGTGCCTGCTACAATGCACTAAAACCAAAATTCAAGTTCTGCCTTGCTTTTCAAGAGCAAAATTCCAGTGTGGGAAGGAGGAGGGGAAAGGAGCAGTTCTGTCGTAAGCTTTTGGGGTAACCCCAAGGGAACTCTTTACAACCACCAGGGTTCCAAAGACCGGGCTCAGAAGACGTCTGGGCAAGAATATTTTTGAATGTTAGGAAAAAAAAGTGTTTTTCTCAAGCCTATAGCAATAGCTAATTTTAAGTAACGTGCCTCTAATTTTTAAAAATACTTTTATTGAATTTATTGGGGTTACATTGGTTAATAAAATTATATAGGTTTCAAGTGTACAATTCAGGTGTTGTGTGTTCACCTTTCAAAGTCTAGTCTCCTTCCATCACCATTTATTATCCCTCCCCCCTTTACCCTCTTTTACCTGTCCACCCCCCTACCCAGGGATGAACGGAGTGCCTCCTGCTGTCCTCTCCCTGAGCCCCATTCTCACCCTCCCCCCCACCAGTTCCCTCTGGTAATGGAATATTCAGCCATAAAAGAAGAAGGAAAGGTTATCCTTTGCGACAGCATGGATGGACCTGGAGGGGATTATGCTAAGTGAAATAAGCCAGTCAGAGAAAGACAAGTACCAGATGATCTCACTTACGTGTGGAACCTAATGAACAAAACAAACAAACATGCCTCCAAATTTGAAACCGCAGTCTGGTTAACCCTCTGGCAAACGACTGAAATTCACACTGCTTGGCAGGTAGACAGGCCTGAGTGTGGGCTCAGAGAAAGGCCTCGTAGTAACCACATCTCATACCGGAACACTTGTGCCCAAAGCCGTGCACTTACATGGGTCAGGGGCCTCTTGATTTTCTGGCGTCATATTGTTCAAACCGTACCAGACCATCGGGATTCTGACCATGAAACGAGGTATCTTCCCTGTAGTGTGGCTGCTTTGACTGTGGCAGGAAGCATTTATCTTTCTGGCGACTGCGTTGAAGGCTAGCTGCCCCGAGAAAGTGGATTTTCTGGATGTTTTCTCAGGCAATATGGGAAACAGATGGTGAGCGCAGTCATTCTCTTCCCATCTGAGCCTCTGGGCAACCACTGAGATGGACTGGCCGGTTCCAATGTCCAAGTCATGATGATTCTTGGTTAGAAATAACTCAATTTGCATCTAAGGATGAATAACAAGATGCAGCTTTTTATAGTGAGGTATAAATTAGATATCTTTAAAGTTACACATTTTGAAGAACTTTAAAGCATTAATACTTCTGAAAACACAAACTTTAATGAGCTGATTTTTTTTACTATTTCTTTTCCTTTTATAATACATAGAATCTTTTCATAACTGATATGTTTAATGATGACAGGATTATTTCTAACCATATGGCTGCATGTACAGTAATAATTTCATTAGCCTAATTGTAAAGATCATAATGTATTAAACTAAATGGTGTTGACACCAACATCAGAAATTTATACACATATCCATCCAAACACACGTGTACATGTGCATGTATGTGTTCACATGTGTGTGCAATGTATTGAGAGGACGAAACATTGAATTACAGCTTCTATCACTCAAATGTACACTTAACATTGATGTGATACTGATTTTAAATTTTAAGGAGTTTTCTCCAGGCAAATCAGTAAGGCAAGTCAATTGTCTGTAGCTTACTTTAAAAAAAACAAAACAAAAACAAACAAACAAAAAAAACCCTAAAAGGCCAAGTATATAGCTCAAACATGCTCGGAGGTAAGGGGCAGATCCAAGGTTGAGGCTGTGTGTCTCAGGTCCCATGTGTCCTTTAGGTCCATTTGCTGCTGCCCTGGTTTCTCAGACCTGGCACATTTGCATACTTTTTTAAAAATTAAATTTATTGGGGTAACATTGGTCAACATGAACATATAGGGTTCAGGTGTGGGTTTCTATGTTATGAGATCTGTATTGCATACTTATTAAGTAGGAAAGTAGTTTGATACTTGAGGGCTGGAGGCTGGATGTGGGCTAGCAGCCAAGGTGAATCACAGAGGTTCTTTGAGATTCTTTCATTGATTCAAACATCCATTTATTTATTTTTAATTTTTTTAAAAATAAATCTTTATTGTTGAAAGTATTACATATGTTCCCTTTTTCCCTCCCATTGACCCTCTCCAGCCTGACCCCGGCTCCCTGCCCCAGGCCTTCACCACCCTATTGTCTGTGTCCATAGGTTATGCATATATCAAACATGCATTTATTGAGCAACTACTGTGTGTGGAGATACAGATGAATAAACACAGCTCCTGCTCATTGCCTAGTCGGGGAAGACAAACATAATGCAGCACAATGAATCCTGTTCTAACAGGTGCCTGGACCATCTAACAAAAGCCGCCAAAAATAGATGGAAAAGTAACCTTGTGTAGTTTCCAAGGGCTTTTGTGCAAAGTAGTACAAGCTGGGTGGCTTAAAGCTACAGAAATTTATTGTCTCACAGTTTCGGAGCTGGAAGCGTGAGATCAAGGTGTCACAGGACCATGTTCTCTGTGAAACCTGCAGGGAGAAGCCTGCCCTGCCTTCTCCAGCTTCTAGAGAAGCCGGCAGGCAGTCCTTGGCATTCCTCGGCTTGTAGATGCAGCACTCGAATCTCTGCCTCCGTCTTCACATGGCCACCATCTCCTGTGTCACAGTCTCTTCAATGGCATTCTCTGTGTCTCTCCCTTCTTTTAAGGACACCAGTCATAGTGGATGGGGGCCTATCTTAGTCCACCCAGTACAACCTCATCTTCATTCATTACATCTCCAATGACCCTGTTTCCAAACAGTCACATTCTCAGATCCTGGGGGTTAGGACTTCAGCATATTTTTTGGGTGGAAGTGGGGGGGGGGAGGACACAATTCCACCCATAACACCCTGAGAGTCACTGTGTAAAATTAATGTAAATCTTCAGGAGACTCAATGCCTGGCCTATTCCATTTCCTCTTTGGAGACTCCTGGTTTATTAAAATCTTACCATTTGTGACAGCATGGATGGACCCGGAGGGTAGTAAGCTAAGTGCAATAAGTCAGTCAGAGAAAGACAAGTACCATATGATTTCACTTATATGTGGAATCTAAAGAACAATATAAATGAACAACAACAACAACAAAAGAAACAGACTCATGGACACAGAGAACAGACTGATGGTTGCCAGGGGGGAGGAGGGTTGGGGGACTGGGTGAAAAAGGTGAAGGGATTGAGAAGTACAGATTGGTTACAGAACAGTCATGAGGATATAAAGTACAGCATAGAGAATATAGTCAATAATGTTGTAATAACTATGTATGGTGGCAGGTGGGTACAGGAAATATTGGGGGAACACTTTAGAAAATATATGATTGTCTAACCATTATGCTGCACACCTGAAAATAATACAAAATAATATTGAATTGTAAAAAAATAAAATAGCCCTGGCTGGTGTGGCTCAGTTGGTTGGAGCATTGTCCCATACACTGAAAGGTGGTGGGTTCAATTCCTAGTCAGGGCACATACCCAGGTTGTGGGTTCAATCCCGAGTTGGGCAGATATGGGAGGCAACCTATTGATGTTTCTGTCATCTCTCTCTCTCTCTCTCTCTCTCTCTTTCTCTCTCTCTCTGTAAAATCAATAAAAGACATTTTTTAAAAAGGCCTTGGGTGATGATTAAAAAAAAAAGAATAGGAGACAAGAAATCTCAGAATTTACTTAAAAACCTTAATTTATATATATTTTTAAAAACCATTAATTTATAGTGTGCTCTAAAAAGTGAGATCCAAGTTTTCAGCTCCCTGATGAACAACAACTTGTTTTAAACCCGTTGGTTTATCTTGGCCAGTGATTGTGTAACCTCATTAGACATAATGCCAACTCTTGAGGTTCTTTGTGAAAATGAGGCTGGGCCAAGGGACCTGGACTCCCCACAGATAGCACTGCCCCCCTTGGAAAGAAGCCATTTTTGGTTGAAATGTATCTACTTCTTTCCCTTCTTCCTGCCAAGCCAGCACACACTAATGACCCCTCTGCCCAGGCACCAATCAATGAGTAGAGACCATGACCTTGAAAGGACACATTTGGAAAGCTGATGAATATTTTATTGAGATCCTCCCTGAAGACCTCCAGATAAAAACCCTCCAGACAGAGGACCCTTTGTGACTATAAACTTTTGCTTGTTTTTGAGTCTTGATTCTGAATTCTTTCTTAGCTGAACTCAAGAACTGAGGTTGCTGAACCGAGGTCTAACATCTATTGCCATTTCACCGTGAACAGGGTTGAGTTGAGGCTCTTGAGTGAGATTACCATCACTTTTAACTTTAGTAACCTTGAGCAAGATTTTTCCACATCTGCATGCCTCAGTTTCTTCTTATGTAAAATGGGGGGATTATCATAGTATCTTATTTTTGGAGTATTAAGAGGATTGAATAAATGATGCATGTTAAACTTAGATTAGGGCCTGGCAAATATAGTTATTAGTGCTTGCTAAATGTTGCCTATTTACATTTAATTGTTACAAATAATTGTCACAAGTATTTAACGATAATACCTTATTTTGTTTTGCACCTCAAATCTTTTAAAACTTGTTATAAATGTTTTCCCATTTGAATCTCAACCAGCCCTCTGTAATAGATAAGGCAAGTATTTATCTCTAGTTTACAGAGGAAGAATTCATCTTAAAGAGTTTAGGGACATAATAAAACCCAGAGCCAAAAACAGTGAATGTTGAAGGGGCTAGAAGCCATAAGACCTGGCTGGGCCATGAGGGGTAAGACCTACCTTGAGGAAAATTGTAAAAATACAGAAAAATCTAGCTTTGACCCTTCACTCCTGTGTTCTTGCTTCTCTGCTGCAGCCTGAATTGCTTTAAGCTACTGTTCCTCTCCAAGATTTGATATTGCCTTGAAGGATTTTTTTTATATGCCTATGATTTATTTAAGGAGGGGCACTGGAAGGGTCTTTCAGACCCGAAGGAATGCACCTATAGTTCAGGCCCTCCTTGAGGGGGTGGATGGGGAGATGCATTGTAGATACTTTGCATGTGTCTATAGTCCAGGAAAAGTTAGACAGGCAGGAGCCAAATCACAAATGGCCTTGCATGCAGGTCCTACGAATCTTAGATTTATGTTTAGATGATAGGTGCACTACAGGGACATAATACATTTGCACTTTAGACCTAAAAATCTAATGGCTGATGGAGAATAGACAGGGGGCTTATATTCAGGGAGACCAGGTGGTAGGCTGCATTGATAATTCAGGTGAGAAACATGGGTTGGTCAACAAGAGAGATAAAGGCGGTAGCACTGAGAGTTTAAGTTGATTAAATAAATGTGAAAGATGATAGGGAACTGGAGTTGGAGATTTTACAGTCAGATTGGAGTGACAGGAAATGCTTCCTAGAACAGTAGCTCTCAAACTTTAATGTGCAGCACAATCGCTTGGAGGGATTGTTAAAATACAGATGCAGGGCCCCTCCCCAAGAGTATCTGGTTCAGTAGGCAAGAGTGGGGCCCAAGAATTTGCATTTTCAGCAAGTCCCCAAGATGCTGCCGGTCCTGGAGCTACACTTTGAGAACCACTGTCTTAGAAAAATAGTGTAGTTACATCTCGATGTAGCTTTTAGGAGGAATTTAAACATAGATTAGCTGAGAAGATAAAAGAGAGTATTTTAGGCAGCATAGGGGAGACAATAAAAAGATACCATGACTTGCCTATTAGAATGGCCTCTTAAGCCTGGCTGGTATTGCTCAGTGGTTGAGTGTAGACCCAGGAACCAAGAGATTGTAGTTCGATTCCCAGTCAGGGCACATACGCGGTTTGCAGGCTTGATCCTCAGAAGGGGTCATGCAGGAGGCAGCCAATCAATGATGTTTCTTTCGTCGATATTTCTATCTCTCTATCCCTCTCTCTTCCTCTCTAAAACTCAATAAAAACATATTTTTTTTAAAAAAAGGAATGGCCTCTTGAGAGCTTGAGCATGGTGGAGATGAGACTTTCTGTTATCATCAGGCCCTTTGCAGTATTACCTGTTTTTGAGAAAGTCTCTTCCTCATGTTGTGAAATGGCCATCGAACAGAGCGCGTCTTAGTGTGGGTTTTCCCCAGATGCAGTCACTGGAGAAGGATTTAGTAAAAGCACTTTATCTGAGAAGAGCAGGCAACTCCGGTAGAGAGAGGCGTGTTATACACAGGAAGGGAAAGCAGAGCTGTTAAGCCACAGTGCAAACTACATGCCTCAAAGTTATCCCAACCATAGTGGGAGGGAGCTGGGGTATTTATACAAAAACTCCTGTCACTGAGTGTGGTATCTGGTGACCAAGGGGCGGGGGGCGGGGGGGGGCATGTTAATTCCTTGGCAGTCTGTTCTGCAGCATCCCTTAGTCCCGAGGAAAAGAACTTCATAGCACAGTGGTGCAGTCTATTCTAAGGGCCAAAGGAGAGATTACAGTGATAAAGTACCATCTCAGGCAGCCTTGAGTTAATGCCTGACAGGGTCCTGGTCTGGGCCTTTAGGCAGCAAAACAACAATCAGCCTGTGATCTTGGTTTCTTTTTACTCTGTGCATCTTGGAGAAAAAGTCATTAAGGTGAATTGAGTTGGGATAAGGGGAAGAATTCCTTTTTGTTTTGTAAGGATGCCAGGTACTTAGTCTCTGGGAGTAAAGCATTTTAGAGTTAATATCCTCTACCCATTCCTAACATGTAGGACTGTTCTTTATCTATTCCTTATCTGTAGAATTATTATTTGCTTATTCCAAGAAGCAGAAGTAAGTTCCAAACTTCTAAGGTGGTTAGGATTTTGTTTTGGATTATCACTTGGGGTAAATATAGTAATAGTTTATCTCCTAGTTTCTCACTGTTATCTTTTCTCGATGAAAATACCATGACTTGGGTATTTCTTTAAATATTCTTACCTGAAGGTTATATTTTCCTAGGCATTTAAATTAGATTTGCATTTTTATCTTGGGTCTCTCCCAGTCTCTGCAGCCTCAGATTCATTTTTAGATCAGTTGGAATGATATTCTTTTTGTCACCACTCAGAGTTAATAAAAATGACAGAGAAACCAAATGTTTCAGTTACTTATTAAGCTCTTGTGGTGGTTGAATGAGGCACACCTATAACCAATCCAGAATTGTACCAATCACATTGAAAAGGTCTTTTATTGCTTTTCATAAAAAGCAAAGGAAATAAGTAGGAATTTTCTACGTAAAAAATCATTTTTAACCTATGGCTCCTGGTGCATTGGAATGTCTATTGGATGTTGTCCTGTCCAGAGAAATTACTCAGTAAGTATTGGTTAGCTTGTAACTTATTTTTGTAAATAAAATTTGGGACTATCATTCATATTTGTTAAATTAAAATATACCATTGCTTTATAATGTAATGGTTTAAAATAGTGTAAAATATTTTTTCCTTGTAGCTCAAATTGGTCTTGTTTGAAAGTGACTACATGTCAATCTTCAGCTATAAATTCATCCTGAGACCCAAGATATGAAACATCTATTTATGGAGGATTAGCTGTGGTGTCTGTCACTCAGAAGCCCAAGGGGAAATGGAGAGGTCAAGTTCTAAAGTGAACCTCACACATGGGCAGATATTTCACATCATGACAGAGCGGAAAGGGTCACACAGCTCACTCATTTTACAGATGAGGAAAATAAGTCCCAAAGCAGGGGAGCATTTCTGAGAGTAACACATTTAGTTAAAAATTAAATGGCATACAAGTCAGAGAAGGGAAGGATGGTAAACTGACACTCTTCCAGGCCATGGGTGCCAGTTTTTCTGTGTCAGTCCCAACAACTTGGACCATGGTAGTCCCGGAGTTGCTACTCTGGACAAGTGTTAATGTAGAGTTTCAACGGGACAACATTAACTGATGGTACTTAAAGATATTGCTGTGTGGTTGTATAATTTTCAGGTATGTAAGGTGAAACAAAAGAAGCTGGTAGGTTTCTTTTACTTTGAGGCTATTTCTTTGGGCCTTTGAAATAGAAAGAGCCAGCACATCTCACAGAGCATCATAATGCTCAGCGTTTTCCACACTGTTGACAACAGGACCCTCTTCTCCTGGGCCAAATTGTGAGGCTAGTGATTCTCAAGACTCATATTGAGAAAGGCCAGTCCCAATTCCTTTGTTTACTTATGAGGAAAGGAAGCCACTGAGAGGTTTTATGGGACAAGGCTTCCGTTTTGGGGGAAAATATTCTCAAGTTTAACCAAATACCAGATCATGCCTACTCTAGCCAGCTGTCTACTGAAATGATAATTCCAGGAGTGCACCAAGTTAGGCTTTGGTTTGGATCTGAGTGTACCTGTTTGGATCTAGTGCCATCTTGCCTCCCCTGCCCCCTAAAGTATATCTAGGTCACTGGAGATGATAGACCTTCATACCACTTATGTTGACTGGATCAGTGTGACTGTCCATCCATGATGAGCTGGATTTCAAGATCAGACTGGACCTCCAGGGATCTTCCTGGAACTAAACTATACTTCGGGTTCAACAGGCCATTGTCATCCACTGTTTACCTGACCGTATTTGCTATATTGTCACACATTCCAACTTCCACTGCTGTGTGGCTGATTATGAAAACTTATTGTTGACAAACTCCCTCCTCTTCACTTTCTTTCTTGGAAAACAACCTGTTCTGGTCCCAGTGACAATGACTCAAACTGTCAAGTGAGTTAGGCACTGTCGAGCCCTCATTGCCTTATGCAGAGCATTAGGAATTACTTACTCAATTTTTTAAAAAGAACTATTCAATAAATCATTGTCCAAGGATGGCTGGGGGGGTTAGTTTGGCATATACAGGACCTCATAAAATGCTACCTCCGCCACAGAGCCTTCTCTTGCTAATTAGAAAGTGACATGACAGTTTCTTCCCCTAAGACCAGTTTATATAAAAACTAATATAAAATAACAAAAGTGTATATGCAATTTTAAAAAATGGCTGTCTGAGCCAGAGGCATCTTTTATGTTGTCAATTCTTTGGCTGCCTCTATGTTCATATTTACATACTAGTATGCATAAATGAATACATGCAATAAATAATTTTCAAACACTGGACCTTATTTTTAACAGCAGTGTAAGGACTTTTTATTCAAACTAGTGTTTGGGAAGACATTTTTTTCTGGGAAAAACACACACACCTATACATGCACGCACATAAGTGTGCATACACACATGTAATTTGTGTGTGAGAGTGAGAGTTAGAGGTACTGCCTATGAAGTTGATTCACAAGCCACACAAGAAAATAGGCCTTGCTATTTTATATTATCTCATTTTGAAAATGCATTAGAAGTCAGCAATTTAAGGTTTGCATTATTTGAGACCCATTTATTTACGAAGACTGTTTAAAGATGGGCAATAAATTGTAAATTCTAATAACTTACTCAATGGCAATTGAATACCTGAGGATAGTGGGTTGAAAGAACAATTTGGGGGTAGGCTGTGGAGAGGGGGGAGAATAGAAGCAAAACACAGAAAACCTTGGCTGTTCTCATTTCCATGAAGACATCAGGAGACACACTGCTTCAACGTCAGGACTCTCCAAACCATGCAACTTAACGAAGAGCTCATGTGGAAGATAGCCTGTGCCCAAGTCCTACAAAGAAACGGGGGCAGAGAAAAAGAAGCTAGACGTGGGTTGGAGGGCAATTTAACATTTAAAAATCTCCCTCTTCTATGTTTATGTATTTTTCATGGGGTCTGATTCTAGGGAACATAGAGAAGGATATAGGATGAGTGGGCAACAGTGGTGAAACTTATTGTGTTCAACATGGATTTTGGAAAGCAAATAACACCTGGAAGGTTGATAATTTGAGAAATTCGTACCTATATGCCCCACTGTGTTATTAAATCTGCACGGTTCACAATTGAATATGTTTAATTGTATACCATATAATGAGTGTTGCTGATGTATTCTGACTTTGCTAATGTCTGATTGACTCAAAGCTCTACATTCTGTAAAAGAGAATAGCAATATGACAATGCGAGAACCTACCATTTCCTACTGCTTAGCTGGGCACTCAGGATCCTTCATAGCATAGCTTCTACCTTTTGGTTTTCCATCACTTCCCTCCATAGTCCTAACTTGATCTAAACCAGATTAATCTTCATCCCCCACACATGCCACACACTCTCCCATCTTTAAGGAATTGCTGATACCATCTACTAATTCGAATAGTCTTCCTCCTGTCATTTCCAGCTCTTAAAGTCCTACCCAAAATTCACTCAAAATGCTATGTCCATGCTTTGGATTCAAGATGACTGACTGAGCACACATTTATGGTCACCTTTCTCCAACTCTTAATGAATTTTATGAAAAAGTTAATTGTAAGTAAATGAGAAATCAATAGTAGCAATAAAAAGACATTGATAAACAATGTATATTAGAAAGTCTCCACACATTCTTATCTACAAGGAAAATAAATGCTTTAGTATACTCAGAAATACACTTATACTACTTAATGTGCAAGATCTATGTAAAGAAAACAACAAAACTTTACTGGTGGATGTAAAAAAGGATGTAGATAGGAAGCTTATATTATAAAAGTGTCAATTCTGGCTAAATAAATTTATAAATTAAAATAAATTATAAAAATCCAAGAATAATTTTCATGGAAATTGATAAGCTTATTATCAGTACTTTTAAAAGAAGACTGGGGAGAGGTCAATGGGTGAAAAAGGAGACTTATGTAATGCTTTAAACAACAAAGAATTAAAAAAATTTAAAAAATAAATAAAATAAAAGAAGAAAAGTATAAGAATAGCTGAATGACTTTTAAAGTTTAGAAGAATGGGGTTAGCTTGCTCTATAGATATAAAAATACACTCAAGATCTACAGTCACTAAAACAGTGTGATACTGACTAGAACATCAAATAGATTAATTGAACAAAAGAGACTATATATCTTAGGGAAATTGGTAAACGGCTTCTAAAATTTATATAGAATATCTAAGACAAGAAGAGTCAGAATTCTCCTAAAGCATACCGTGGGAGTACTTGATCTTCCAGACATCAAGGCAGATCATAAGGAATTATAAAGAAAACCAAAAAATCATAAGGAATGACTATAGCACCAACAGTGATTCTGGTGCAGAAATTGACAAACAGGTGGATAGGATTGGAAGCCCAGAAAGAACGCACCCACATCTGGATAAGATTGATAACAGAGGGACAGACATGCATATTAATTCAATATATGCCAAAAGTGACATTTCAAAATCAGTTTGTTTAATAAATAGTGCTGAAGCTGGAAGGAAGGGATTGCAGATTTGGCTGCAAATGAATATTAAAACATTCCTATGGCCACGGACACCACAACAACTTGGAGAAAATATTCACAACACATACAAGACACAAATGGCTAATATCCATAACACATTAAGAATGCCTAAAAATCAATGTAGGAAGGAAATATGGGAAGTCAACACATAGAATAAAAGATGCAAATAGTTGATACATATAAAAAAATAACCAACTTTATTAGTCACTCGTAAAGTGCAAAATAGAAAAAATTAATGTATAATATGAGGGACATTGAAAATAATCCCAGTATAATTATTTCTGCAATTAAATATTAAACTTAGTAGATGGTGAAATAATCACTAAACATAAAAATTAAAGAAATCATTACAGGTAAGGCTTCTTCTAGCTTTACCATTCTTAGTGTGTGACATACACCCTCAGCGTCTCAAGATGACTGCTCTGACCCAGACATCACATCTGCGTTCCAGCAATGGCGAAGGGAAGAATGGCAAGAGGAAAACAGTACATGCCAGTGAATCTGACCTGCTCATCAGTAATACTATACTTTCCCCAGAAGCCTTGTTCCCTAGAGTTACACTTAAATCTTATTGACAAACTGTGTCACCCTTAGGGAATTGGGGTATATTGTTTTACTTATTTATTTATTAAGAGAACATTTATTGGGTTTCTTTTTTTTAGGAGTGCATTTTTTAAATGAGCATATTTCTGTTCCAAACTAAATTGTGGTTCTGTTAATAAGCAAAAAGTGGAGCATACATATCACTTAGACGACTGGCGGTGTCTGCGCTGTGAAGGAAGCAGCTAGAAGGGTGCCTGGTACGTCATACTTACTCAAATATTAGTTCAATAAAGGAATTGGGACTTTCATGTTAAATCTGCATAACCCCCAGGATGACAGTGAAGGGGAATCGAGAGCCCAGCCCCAGCTCGAGAGGAAACTAGTCCAGAGGGAACAAAAGGCCACCTGAGAGATTTAAGATGAAATGGATACAACTATAGATGCTACTTAATGTCTTTGAAAATACCCAGAGCAGATTCAGACAGAAAGCTTGAGGTAGTTAGTCATAAATGTCTAGAATTGTGCTGCTCAGCACTATGGCCACCAACCACATGTGGCTATTTATGTTTAGATTAAGCAAAAAATATAAAACCTCAGTCCTGTGGTCACCCTAGTCACATTTTGAATGCTCAATAGCCGCATGTGGCCAGTGGCTACCACATTGCATGGTGCTTATATAGAGCATTTCCATCAGGTAAAAGGCTCTACTGGATCCTGCTTGTCTAGGAAAATTAAGCCAAGGGAGGGGAAAAAAAAGAGAGAGAGAAAGAGAAAAATCCCAGCTCCCAGAAAAACAAACCCTTGTGCAGGAAACGAAAGATAATCACAATATATGGGTTTCAGCTGTTAATAGCATTTTGCTAAGCATAATAATGTAAACATTCTGAATTACATAAGTATTACCAGGATAAAGGGATGGGAGATGAGGTTTGTGTCTCATGAGAACGGGGGTTTATATGAAAGAGAAGCAAAACTTCATCTTCCAAGGTGGGAACTTAACAGATAATGCTTATGATTGAAAAAATCAGCATAGAGCAATATAGACCTGTTGTTAAGTGTGTACAGATAAATAACAAAAGATAATAAGCCTTGCCAAACGATTTAGTTCTTAAATGATGTGCAGATATAATTTTATTAAAATAATTAATAAAATCAAATAAACTGCAATGACAAAGACCCTGTTGCAATGCTATCTCCCCCATGGAATCGTTTCTGGTCTCCTGACACGACACTTCTGCACTCTGATCTCTAGGAAAGCATCCCCTGAAGCTTTGCTATTGGCACTTTGCTTTGCTTTGTCGTCAGTTATACAGGTTTCTAGTCAAACTCCTATTGATTCATAAATTCTTAGACTAACGAATGTCTGATTTCGGAAACCTTGTGATATTTTGGTATTCCAGTCTAATACAGATTAAAGTGCAAAGACTCTATTAAAGTGTGAATTATGGTAATAACATCAATTATAACAGCCACCATTTACTGAGCACTTGCTAAGGCATGTGATCAGAACCTACTGATAAATCAGGGCATCCGTTTACTCTTCCACAGAAGAGAATATAGGTAGGCTGGGAAAATGGATAGAGCTGCTCTTTCCTCCCTAGAGGGCACAATTCCAGATTAGCATTCGAATGTGTATGTTTATCTTTACTTTATATATTATTGTATCATATTTTATTTAAAAAATGGGGCCTGCCCTAACTGGTTTGGCTCAGTGGATAGAGCATCGGCCTGGGGACTGAAAGGTCAGGTTCGATT
>NW_005354385.1:6028933-6053787 GCF_000412655.1 Myotis brandtii | reverse complement strand
TCATCGATGTTCCTAACTCTCTATCCCTCTCTCTTCCTCTCTGTAAAAAATCAATAAAATATATTAAAAAAAATAAAAATAAAATAAAAAATGGGGCCTGTATTATTTTTTAATTTAACACCATCTTTTAAAACACATAATGAATAGTAAGTCACAATTCTTCTAGTATGCAACTACCAAGTGAAAGATCTCATATTGACACATATCCTTCAGTCATAAGACCTGTGAGAATATACCAAATGAACAGGTATAATTAGTAAACATGAAAATGATGTTCAATTTTATTTATGACCATATGAATCACAGAAGGGGGAGAAGCACATATGTTTAAAATATGAGTTTACTTCCTAACATTTAACTCAAAAGTAACTGTTACCATATGTTTAGTCTCTATCTATATCAAGGTATGGGTAACCCACAGGAGTTTTGCCTTAGTACAGAAGAGTGGAGAAGGATTAAATCAGTGAAAATTGTCTTTAAGTTGAAAATTTTCAGATAATTTTTTCAAAGTCAATGGCCTACATTCCGACTTGCCTAATAGAGCATTATCTTCTCCCAGTAATTTACTGATTTTATTTTATCTGCTCTTGCTGTTCAGAAATTGCACCCTTTTGTGTCTGCATTCACACTTTGTTCTAGGAGCCATCTGAGTAAATATAAAATCAGTAACCGTCACATATGAGAGAGGCTCTATATTTCTAGCAGCCAGCCTTACCAAGGGAAAGAGGAGATAATGAATGTGATCTTGGCATACCCTCCTGGTTTAGTAATAGAAAAATGATGGGGTCTGATCTCTTTAATTACACCCTATGGATAGCTTATCTAATGTCACCATCAAATAATTTCACTTATCACCTCATTTTGTTACATTTAAAAAATTATTTTTGCCAACTTGGTACTTTCTGGGTCTTATTCCTCTATTTCTTTCACATCAGTATCTGCGGCTCGCCTGGTGAGCTGTATGGGAGTGAGCATGTTTACCTCTGTGAAGATTGGACAAATGATGTGAAGAAAGCAGTGACAGAAGGGTCAAAGCCCCTCAAAATCATGCTTATTTTCTTCCAAATTCTTTTGCACGAATATGGCATTAAACAGGGCTGTAGTAAATGAGAGATTTCACATAAATTTGAACCCCACATGCTGGAAGTTAGGCAAAATCTCGCTACATTTGAATAGTTCCAGCAAGCAATTTGTTACCCTTTATCCTTTAGTGAAATTGATGAACAGGTGGTTTTCAGAAGATCACTCAGTATATTTAGCTTCTGAAATTTGAGCAACTCAAGATCTGATTGGTTGCTCTTGCCACATGATAACTGGGAGCCCAGGCACCACGCTGGCTCTTGCTTGGGGTTCTCAGGAGGGGAGAGTTGGGAGAGGCATTGCTGCTGAGGAAATTTATTTGATAGATTGAAGGTAAGGCCCGTTTATGGCTTTTTCTGTAATGTTCTTGCAGGAGACGTGCCATAACTTCCCTTGAAGTATATTCCGAAGTTGTGGCTCATAACTGGGGAAATTGGCGATGGAAACGGTGACTAGGAAGTCTGTAACGCCGTCGCCGTACCCAGGCCCTACTAATATCTGACATGTAGTGTGTGGTTAGAATCAAGTCTGATACTAACCAATTTATTGCTTAACTGAGCTGGCTCTCTGGTCTAACAAGATCTTTTCATTTTTGCCTTTGATATTTTTTCTAACTATATTAGTACGAAAAAGGATCCTATATTTATCCTTTTCTACTGGGCTTCATTTGCCTGAGGAGTGGCAGTTTTGCTAGCTTAACAAAACCAGCCACAGCAGGGTATAGGTTTACATGGCAAATATGTCTGGGCCCAGGGACAGCTGCTCCAAGTCATCATCCACTTTTATCAAGAGAGTTCCACTCCCTGGCGTCTGACTACAAAGGCCTTGGGAGACCCTTTCATTGGTGCCCGAATTAGAAGTTTAGGCCGAAGACCCTCAGTCTTATGCGTCCTTCAGTCAGTGCGTCAACAATATGTTCTTTTCCAGGTTTGAACGAGAGCTACAGAAACGACAGAGAAAAGTCCACACAAGCCAATGGTGTTCGGGAGGAAAATAAACCCATTGCCTTGAGGTTTCTATTTTTCTTTTAAAATCTGTTAGCAGGTTTATTTTGCTATGTTCTCATTGGAAGCATAAGATATACTGTGTACCATGTATCAGAGCATATGGCGACCTAAGGCAGCCCTCTTAGGATCTTGGTGCTACGGGGGGAAATGACAATTTCTTCCAAAAGCTGAGCCGACCTTCCTTTTGTTTGAAAATGTTTCTCTCCAAGTATTTGGAAGTTGAAGGACTCTGTTCCTTTGATTTAAATCCTCTCATTCCCTTACCCCCCCTCCCCCACTTTGTTTTACAACTTTGACTAAGTTAATCGTGTAGCCACAAGCAGCTTCAGTTTTTCAAACCTGCACTTAAATATCTTTTCTCACTTAGCCTGCAAACATATACGTACGTGTAGAACGGATAAGACTTTAAATCCTGCTTTTATAATGTTGTAAACTGATTTCCGTCCTGGGGATAGATTCTAACGTATCTTCATTTGTCTGGAACATGAGCAGTGTGTAGGTGCCACTACTACTCTGAGAAAATGGCAGATGACGAAGAATATGAGGAGGTGGTGGAGGTAAGACACAAAAACTGACTCCCACAGCAAAGCATTTTACCTAGCAACAATCAAAGCCATGTAGGTGAATTAATCATTTGAAAAATACAATGCCTATTGTAACTTCACAAGAGTCATCATTAAAGCATGAGAAAGGAATATTTTACGTTCAGTTTCACTATAATTATGTGGGCTTTAAAATTGAAAAGAAGTATCACTGTTTCCCACTTTTGCTTTTCTTTAAACTCTCAAAAACAAAACAAAACACAAAGTGTAGGGTAAAGGCAGATTTTAATTTGTCTTCTAACTAAAACTACCTTCTCCCCCACTTTCCAACCTTGAAGGGACAGAGAAGATGGAGAAAAACTTCTGGAAACTGAATTCTATTTTTTAGTGTCTGCAAAGAAATAGAAGAAAAACTCTTTACTTCAAGCAGCTGATTATCTATAGGGAGATATGAATTAAATGCATATGTGAGATTTTATATACATGTACATGTGCATGCACACACATATAAAAATAAACTCACTCCTGGCCAAGTGTCTCAGTTGGTTGGAACGGCCACTGTAAAACAAAAGGTCATGGGTTCAATTCAACAAAAAGTCACGAGATCAATTCCCGGTCAAGGCACATACCCAGGTTGCGGGTTCAATCCCCGGTCATGGTGTGTATGGGAGGCAACCAATCGATATTTCTCTCTCTCTCAAAAAAAAAAAAAATCAGTAAGCAAATAAATAAGTTAACTCAGGATGTTCCCAAGTAAGAGTTGGAGCCACAGTTTCCCACCAACTCCATTGCATTTACCCAAGGGAACAAAACTAGCTTTGCATTTGAATTTTGAAAAAGAACAAAGACCACAGTGGCATCTTGAAAAATTCCCTCCAGATTATTGGTGGGTGTCTAACATATTTTACAAAGTTGCTGTTTATTTATATAATTTATATAATTTTGTTTTTATCATGTCATGGTTTTTCTTCACCAGCTCTAGCCTTTAGTTTCACATCCATATAAATATACTGCCATTGAATATAAAAGTGGTTAATAATTACTAATTAATGGTGATCTAAATACATATATGAATTTGGAGGCAGTTTTGAAAATCTGTGCTTTAAAAAAAATGAAAATAACTTTAAGAGCTACCTAGAATCAAATTTCAAATGGAAATGCCAAAATTTGTCTTTGGAAGATTATTTTATGGACCAGTCTATATTTCTTTGTTTGTTTGTTTTTGTTAATTCTTACCTGAGGATTTTTTCCCATTGATTTTGTTTTAGAGCAAGTGGAAGGGAGGGAGTGAGGGGGAAAGAGAGAGAGAAAAATCGATTTGAGAGAGATACATTGATTGGTTGCCTTCTGCACATGCCCTGACTGGGGCCAGAAATCAAACCTGCAACCCGGGTACATGCCCTTGACTGGGAATGGAACCCATGAACCTTTGGTGTGTGGGCCAGTGCTCTAACCACTTAGAAACACTGGCCAGGGCAGGACCAGTCTATATTTAGATGAAGAAATTTTTATTTTATTCTACAAATAAAGTTGCTTTTATTACTGAAACACACACACACACACACACACACACACACACACACACACACACAGCCCAGAATGAATCTCATCCAATATAGCATTTAAACTCTCTGGCTTCAATGCCAAAGGCCACATTTGTCAATGTTCAAAATTATCACTAGTGTGCATTTCACATATGTCTCTACAGGGTATCAAACACTAACACAATTATAAAGTAAATTGCCTTTCCTATGATGCTAAAACCAGGAATACTTTTTAACTTCCAACTTAAACATCCCTTGACCTTCTTAATATAATTGTGTTCATCGGTCACTGAAAACTGTCCTTAGCAATGGACTCGATTGATTTAACGAGATGTCATAAAAATGGAGGGGGTTATTTTTAGGCCTCTCGTCCTTGCCATTTTGTTCCCATTACTGCTCTGGGTCTGACCAGCAGGTGCTAAACTAATAGACTTCCTGCCAGAGAGTGTTGAACCAAGGTCTCTCTGACCTCAAAAAAAGATGACACGAGAATGGGGTGGTGGCAGATTTGAGAAAGCAGTCAGGGGAGAGTTCACAAAAAAGGCAGGAATTTGCTTTTAAAATACATTTCCTAAGGATCTCAGACATCTAAATAAAATTGTACTGTCACTCTCTACTCAAATTTAAATGAACTTGGAAAGAAAGAAAAAGAAGCCACCCATGTACTATCTAATTAGTGGCAAAGCTCTTTTAAAAAGTGAGATTTGGCATACAAGTTAACCCCAACCATTTGGGTAATGTTGTCTTTTTTGAAGCTTATTTCTAGGATACATTTACCAATCATGAGAGTCCAGCAAAGGTAAAATTGGATGGCTACCAAAGACCTGCTTTCACTTGGATGCTAGCAAAAATCCAAAACATTTATGAATCATTTGTTTAAGTTTAATATTTCTTCTCAAGTCACTGATGTTTTGTGTGGCCAGAGGAATGGTTCCATTGGATCTGCATCAAATAGTATTCCCCACAGTGTCCAAATGACATTTCCCAGGGATGAAACACCAGCATGTGGAGGACATTCTCGGTCTTAAAAGCGCTGTGATTTCTGTTGCCTTGTGTAAGGACACAGAGATGGAGTTAGATTTAAATTTTAAAAAATAGTAAAGGAGCAAAGAAAGTGCAAGAGTGAGGGACATTAGGCGAGGTTTATACTAATTTTACTGCAAGTGAAATGGAGCGTGTGGCCTATTGACAATGGGTAAATAAACTTGTTGAGAGTTCACTGAGCCAAGGGCAGAAGACAAAAGGCCACCAAGGGAAAGTTTTTGTTCAATGGTTTTTCATTTCCCCGAGTATATGTTTTGGTGACAAAGAAAAGAAAAATGAAGTATAAAACCTATACATTTTTTTTGACTGAGAAAACGAGCCAAGTGTTTCATTTTCATCCCCTTCCTGTGTGCCTTGGCCTAACCAGTCTTCCTCCTGCTCGCCCAGCTTGGCGGGCTGAGGCTGGGGCAGGATTCCACTCTCCTTACGCATCTGAAACAAAATGTCAGCCAGTTCCTATCCTCGCCTATTTATTGCTGGTGATGTCAGAAGTAGAACAAAAGTAGGTTTGATTTCAGGGCCCGGCTGCAGGCACCTCTGAGCCATCAGTGGCACATTGCTGCCCAACTCCCACATTTTGTGATGAGGAATCTCTCCTTTTTTCCTTCACTCTTGGGCATTTGTAAATGTTCCTTTTAATACCCCTCTAGGATCATCACACCATTGGAAGGGATTCTCTTGTCACTCTGGAATAAGCTCATGACTTAGCAATCAGGGTGATATAGGGATAATTGAGATGTGTCTGTGCCTTTGGATCTATTATTTCCATGATACAATCCACTTAAATATTTTATTCACACTGAGGTTTCTGTTTTGTTTTATTATTAGTTACCCAACAGTGAGTTTCATCAGAATTTCTCTCTGCCTAACTCACACACTCCAGGTGTTGTTATATTCTTTTCCCAGCAAATTCTACTTGGGTATGAGAAGAAAAAATATTACTTGTACCAAGTAAAATAGCGTCCCATGACTAGTAACTGGCCCCAGACACCTTTCTCATCACTCGGCATCTCCTTGTCCAGTCTGATGGCATTCACTTCAGCTTCCCCAAAGCTTTGCTGACTTAAAATGGGGTCCAGAATATGAACAGGCTCCCTCTTCTGCTTCCTTCCCCACATGTAGCAAACCTAAGTGGGCTAGTGAAATAACCCAGGTGGTGTAGCGGAGACAGAGGAGAGATGATTTCTGCTTTGGTTCTCATGACCACACTTTTTGCTCTATTTATAGTACTACACAGAGGAGACAGTCTACGAAGAGGTGCCGGGTGAGGTAAGACCCAGCCCACACCTGCATGAACTGCATGCTCATTAAAGCAGAAAGAGCAAAGGGAGGATCTGAGGGAGGATCACTTACCCATGTGTGCTCGGCAGCTGGGGGTACAAGAATGAATGCTATGGAGGTTTTATCTCCGTTTTTGCCATTCAACCTATATAAGATGCTGGGGGATGTTCCCCCCCATAGCTCATGTGGTATTTTTTTAAAAATATATTTTAATTGATTTTTACAGAGAGGAAGGGAGAGGGACAGAGAGTCAGAAACATCGATGAGAGAGAAACATCGATCAGCTGCCTCCTGCACACTCCCCACTGGGGATGCCCGCAACCAACAGTGAGTTTCATCAGAATTTCTCTCTGCCTAACTCACACACTCCAGGTGTTGTTATATTCTTTTCCCAGCAAATTCTACTTGGGTATGAGAAGAAAAAACGTTACTTGTACCAAGTAAAATAGCGTCCCATGACTAGTAACTGGCCCTAGACACCTTTCTCATCACTCGGCATCTCCTTGTCCAGTCTGATGGCATTCACTTCAGCTTCCCCAAAGCTTTGCTGACTTAAAATGGGGTCCAGAATATGAACAGGCTCCCTCTTCTGCTTCCTTCCCCACATGTAGCAAACCTAAGTGGGCTAGTGAAATAACCCAGGTGGTGTAGCGGAGACAGAGGAGAGATGATTTCTGCTTTGGTTCTCATGACCACACTTTTTGCTCTATTTATAGTACTACACAGAGGAGACAGTCTACGAAGAGGTGCCGGGTGAGGTAAGACCCAGCCCACACCTGCATGAACTGCACGCTCATTAAAGCAGAAAGAGCCACAGAGCAGGCAAAGGGAGAATCTGAGGGAGGATCACTTACCCTTGTGTGCTCGGCAGCTGGGAGTACAAGAATGAATGCTACGGAGGTTTTATCTCCGTTTTTGCCATTCAACCTATACAAGATGCTGGGGGATGTTCCCCCCCATAGCTCATGTGGTATTTTTTTAAAAATATATTTTAATTGATTTTTACAGAGAGGAAGGGAGAGGGACAGAGAGTCAGAAACATCGATGAGAGAGAAACATCGATCAGCTGCCTCCTGCACACTCCCCACTGGGGATGTGCCCGCAACCAAGGTACATGCCCTTGACCGGAATCGAACCTGGGACCCTTGAGTCCGCAGGCCGACACTCTATCCGATAATTGAAACCAGTTAGGGCAAATGTGGTATTTTTGATGCAGGTGATGCTGATTAGAGTAATGTCAGTGGCTATCACCACTCTGACTGCAGCAAAGGGATGGCCTTGAACTTGTAATTCGCTTTGGGACCAGCAGGTGTGCTGTGTAGAGTTGTAACTTGTTGGGCACCATCTCTGCCAATAGGGATGGTGCCTCTAACCCTTTGTCCTTGGCAGTGTCATAAAATGCTACTTAGACTTTAGCACATAAGGAATTCTGAGAAAGCCATTCCCATATCCCAAATTGAAGCATTTTCTCCCAACATGAAATATCTCACTCATGCCTCATTTTCTGCATGGAGATGTTTCTCTTGAGTATGACAAACAATGATATGGATGACTAACCCTAAAGCCTACTCAGAGAACCTGTGACTTCATGGAAACTAACATCTGTAGATGTTGTAAATTGGTTAGTTTCTCACGGTCAACCACACATCTATATCTATAAAAGCTTAAGCAACCCAAAGACCAAACGACAGCTCAACTGGCCACTATGACATGCAATGACCACCAGAGGGCAGACGCTCAACACAGAAGCTGCCCCTGGTGGTTAGTGCGCTCCCACAGTGGGAGTGCCGCTCAGCCAGAAGCCAGGCTCAGGGCTGGCGAGCGCAGCTGCAGCAGCACAAACCTCTCCCGCCTCCGCTGCAGCTCTACCCAAGTGGCAGCTGCAGCAGGCGCATTGGGGCCAGGATGAGCCGGAGCAGCACAGTGCCCAGCCCCGGCTCCTCCCTGGCCACCTGCCACTTCACGCACTGCTACACCCCTTGGGGGACGTCAGACTGTCAGTTTTGGCCAGATCCCCACTGTGGAGATCTGGCCGAAACTGGCAGTCTGACGACTCAGAGAATCTGTGACTTCATGGAAACTAACATCTGTAGATGCTGTAAATTGGTTAGTTTCTCACGGTCAACCACACATCTATATCTATAAAAACCTAAGCAACCCAAAGACCTAACAACAGGTCAACTGGTCGCTATGACGTGCGATGACCATCAGGGGGCAGACGCTCAACACAGAAGCAGCCCCTGGTGGTTAGTGACTGCTCCCCGCTGGCAAGTGGACATCCCCGGAGGGCTGCCGGGCTGCCGGGCTGCCAGAGAGATGTCTGATTGCCAGCTTAGGTCCAATCCCCCGGGGAGCAGACCTAAGCCAGCAGGTGGTCATCCCCCGAGGGGTCCCAGACTGCGAGAGGTCACAGGCCAGGCTGAGGGACCTCCCCCCTCTGAGTGCACAAATTCTTTTGCACCGGGCCTCTAGCCCCACCAGTGCATGAATCCATGCACTGAGCCTCTAGTCATAAATAATAAGCAGAAAGCAGCCTATTAACAATGGTCTGACAACACTAGGGAAAGTTGTCTTAATACACAATTTCCTTATTACTTAGGTTTCTCTTCTCAAATTGATGCTAGAACTCTGCCTTTGATCAGGTGGTTTTAGCTGTAAAGAAAATTATATTATGAGATTGATTGAAGACTTGGCTGCTTATTGTCTTTCCTTACATACAGTATTTTTAACCTTGGACTAGACCTGAACTTTGTACCTTAGTTTCTTCCACTACAGCTTTTTGAAAGAAGCAGTGATTTCCCACCTACACATACATAGGGCTGTTGTGAGGATAATTACCCCATTATCTCATCATCATTATTCCTGTCCTTTATTAATATAAATGGCATTCCAGTTCACATTAACTAATTTACTAAGCCAAGAGCATGGTAATCACTTATAAAATTTATGTGATTCATTTTTTATAAAGTTCATTACTCTTTATCTCATACTACAGGGGAGAATGCTTAAATATCTGCAGAATAAGCAACCAACTTATCCTTAGACTTACTAGTATTTAAAAGTTAATATTAAAGTCAAGAATCTGAGCTTTATTTTCTTTTCTTACTCTTTTGTTCTCTGATCCCAGTTTGCTTTTACCCAGTCAATTTTAAAATATTTTTAAATATTTAAGAATACTTTACTTCTTTTTTAAATGCCACCTTAAGTTCCTTTGAGTTCCTTTCTGCAAATGGAATTTTAAGGCAATGTTGTAAATTAATAAGAAGCAACAGTTCTACTCCATGGAATCTTGAACAATCAGCAGTATGTATGTGACATAATGTGCTTTCAAATGGATATAGTGTGTGATTTTCTGCTTTGGCCTATTTTAGTTATGGAGAAGTAACACCAGGGATATAAGTCAGAATACCAAGATCATGCTTACCACAGTTTTTACTTTTATAACAATGTTGAACTGTATGTCAAATTTTCAGACAATAACAGAAATCTATGAAACTACGACAACAAAGACAATATCTGACTATGAGCAATCACAACCTTCGAAACCAGGGCTGGCCCAGCCAGAAGCAGCAAAGCCGGCGGAGAGGAAGAAGGTTATCAGGAAGAAAGTGGACTCTTCGAAGTTCATGACTCCCTACATTGCACATAGTCGGAAAATGCAGGACCTCTTTAGCATAGTAAGTTTAACGTGACTTCTGCTAACCTGGCTTTATTATAGAGAAATTACTGATCTCAACCAACTCTGTTTTAGATGCTGACTGGATTCTGCTCCTTAACCTTGTATGGAACAAAATTATTTTGAAGAAATATTAACTCTTGCGAGTCTTGAGTTTTCCTTTCCTGTAATTTATTTGTACCATTGCAGCATCAGGAAAAGCATCCTTGTTGAAATTATTCCTCTAAAATAAGCATTAGGCCATTTATAAAGCACTTATTGTTATTTAATCATAATTAGTTAGCCAATCTATAAAAATGAAATCATAATACAGATGTAGTTGACATCAGTTCACAGAAGCTACTAGTAAATAGCATCTATTTAAATAATGAGCAAGGTGACTCTTAAGTAGGTCTCTAAGAGATAGATGGTGAAGAACATGTAGCATAGAAAACCAGGATCAGACTAAGAAACTAAAGATCAGAATGTTCCTCTGTACCCTAGAACAGTGGTTTTGAACTCTGGCTGCACGCTTATAATCCCTTAGGAGCTTTAAAACTACTAATGCCCAAGCCATTTTGGTTTTATCAGTCTGGGTTTGGGACCAGTGTAGAAGGATTTTTCAGGATTTTTGAAATGATTCTAAGGTGTGGTCCACGTTAGGAATCACTACTCTTGATGGTCCCTAGTCTTTAAAGTTCTGTAAGTTACACTGATGGGTAGCAGAATCAGACCCATTGGAATGGATCTAATTTGTTGATTGTCTATGGTGGGCTGAGGTCTCACTAGGTTGCCTGATTGCATGTCCTCTTGAGGCTCAGGGGAAAAAATATAAAGTATCTCAGGAAACATTGGTTTATATAAGACTAATGTTTACTAGTATGTCAAAAGCATCCTGTTGTGGTTGGGCAATAAATACTTACTTTTGGTTGAGTGCTAACTTTGGGGGACTATTGAGTAAATTTCTAGTTCAGATTCTTGAATGATCTAAAACTTAGATTTCTAAAAGTAAGATAACCTTGCCTTTTTTAAAATCACTGTAGTATTGAGCAAAAATAGAAATTATTTTTGTCAACTAATTGCCATAAAAATCTCATTAATTCAGACACTGATATCCTAGAATTTCTGGTAGACTGAGCAGAATGCTGGCAAAGGTTTTTAATATTTTAAAAGTGGTTAGTAACTAAATCAATAATATAATTTAGATTGGTGACTACTCCACTCATAAATACTCTTGAAACATTAATAATGATAAATTATGCATATTATATATAAGGCAAAACTCATTGTATATTTAGCAGAAACAATAAAATTGCATTTCTTTTCAAAATACTCCATAATGGAGATTTTCCATTAATTCAGGTGGCATGTCAGCTCTCCCAATCACTGAGATTTAGCTGCAACTTCTGAATTGAATGTTTTTGCATTGTATTAGCAATTAAATCTTTTCACATTTGGTTTTATTTCTGTATTTATTTTCTAAAATTATTGCACTTCAAGCTTTTTATGTGTGCACTCAGACAACAAAAAACATTAAGAGAGTCATTTTAGGGCATTTCCAAGAAAATAGTCTGTAATACCATTTCTACTGTCTCTATTAACAACCATGCTTAGGAAGAGCAATTAACAAATCTATTTTAGTGTTTACTGAGAATCAGAGTGGGAGACAAAAAAATGCTGTTAAAACTGATAATTGTTATAACTTGCAGATTTTTTTATCAGATGGGGATGAATGCATTGCCTGAAATTTCTGCTGCTGCATTATAAGATTTTAGGCTAATGTCTGATATTCTTTTCAGAATAAATACAAGGAAAACTATGAAAAAGGAAAAGGACAGCCATCCACCAGCACAACCGATACCCCAGAACTTCGCAGAATCAAGAAAGTACAAGACCAACTCAGTGAGGTGGGCGGCATTGTTAAAATAAAACACAGACACATATAAAAATATGCCTACCACTGGGAATTGGCTTTAAGTAGGTGTGGAGAGAATAAGGGGTTGAATTACTATGAGCCAGTTCAGGAATCCAGAGGAAACACTGGCCATAGATGCTGCTGCTCTAAATGTGAACCCAAAGAGGCTTCTAAAAGCTTGGTTAGAGAGTTAACTTAAAAAGTGATGTGCTTTGGAAGTTCCAATTCACTGTGGTCCTCCCTCCTGGAGCACAGGGAGGCTGAAATTCAGCCAGGAAAGCAGACACACAGTAAATACAGGGGCTCTGCAGATCTTCAAACATCATAGTTTTCTACCAGAAATAAACTTTGCTTTGTGATGCAGAGTGATTGGGTGGATGCTCTTTGGTGATAAGATATTCTTTAATATACTCACATGGTCATGCCTGTCCTGAATTCTAACTGTGCATTATTTCTGCAGGTTAAGTATCGAATGGATGGTGATATTGCTAAAACTATCTGTCATGTAGATGAAAAAGCAAAGGACATTGAACATGCAAAGAAAGTGTCGCAGCAAGTCAGTAAGGTAAGGTCATGGGATGGATGGCTGGATAGAAAAGAGTGTATATTGCCTTAGAGGAGGGCACCGGACAGGCCTGACCCTGCTCGCCAGCCCCACTGCATCACAGGCGCTGTGAGCTCTAAGGGCACACGTGTCAGGGAGGTTGCCCAGATGACCGGAGTGGCCGCGGGAGCTAGGTGGAATGGAGAGCCCGTGTGACTCCACTACAGTTGCTGCATGGAATGCAGTCCCCTTGTTGTCAGAGTCTCTTATTTTATAAGGAAGTTGGGAGCTGAATTTTTATGATAAATCTGAAAATTTTAAATGTAGGGAACTAATTAAAAACACTTTTTGAAAACACCATGTAAGTCAAAAAACACGTGTGCCATCCAAATTCAGCCAAATGATGGATAGGTTGCAACATTTAAAAGGAATCTATAGAGAATCAGAATCATGATTAAGTTTTAAAAATTAGATTTTTTTTTCAAGAAAAAACTTACTAAATGAGAGGAAATTATTATGGGATGTTGATATGGTAGATGTTTTCCTAATCAATGCTAGAAAACCTTGAGTATGAAAAGCTCTTCACAACGCTCTCCTTTGTTCTCAATCCCCATGCCCACGGGGAGACATCAAGCCCTCTGCTCTTTTTGTCTAGGTTTTATACAAGCAGAACTGGGAAGACAACAAGGATAAGTACCTGCTTCCCCCTGATGCCCCTGAACTTGTCCATGCCATCAAGAACACAGCCTTGTTCAGTAAGGTAAGGGCCTCTTCTTTGTCACCCCTCTATCTCCTCTGTTTTCCTACCATGTCATCTAGAGGAATACCCCTAAACTCTTGGTAATCTGAAACATGGTTCTTCAGTCTTTTTGTGAGTAACCTTGAGAACTGTGGGGCTTCTGAGACAGGGCTTGGCAAGGAGGAACTGAGAAGAAAGCCCTGGGCAGAGTAGAGGAGAGAGTCCTATCAGGAACCTGAGCCACTTGGGGGAGGAGTAGGGATGGGGGGACAAAGATGCTCCCGAGATCCAGCTCTGCAGACCCACGAAGCAATATTATAGTTTTTCTGTAGACTCTGTGCTACACTTTGGATATTCCTGGCTGTCACTCTTATTAAGGGTCTATTTTGTGACAGAATCTGTATTAAGTAGCTTCCTGGCTCCTTACACCTGCATTAGTACTTGTTGCAGGAGGTAGGTAAAGTCACAGAGAGGAGATGAAACAGAATTAAACTCAGCTGCCCTTCTGTCAGTAAGATTTGTCAGGAGAAGCAGGAGAATCTATTAGTAACCGTGACTTGGATTGGATGGAAAGGGAGAGGTGATCTGTCAGTTCCATTTACCTTTGCTCTCACCTTGCCCTTGGTTCTTTATGCCATTGATGGATGAATTGAGAATTATGTATTTCTTGTGTGATTTCATGTTCTCACAACTTTTCACTCTTTTCTGATATAGAAACTATACACCGAAGAGTGGGATGCAGACAAAAGTTTGTTTTACCCCTATCATGACAGCCCGGAGCTGAGGAGGGTTGCCCAAGCCCAGAAAGCTCTCAGCGATGTAAGTGAACTGCAGTCAGCACCCTTTGTAGTGTGCAATCGGGCGCCTCAGATTACATCGTCTGGCCAGTTCGTTGCAATTCTTTGGAACAGATTAAATGCCATTATTGCAGAGGAGGAATATATCTAGAATCATACTTTTTATGTCTAATTCAAATTAGATTTTATCATTTATTTTAGATAGAATTTAGTCCAATCCCCTTTTCTTACAGGTGAGGAACCTAAGTCTAAGGCCACTAGGTACTTTAGTGGTAGAACCCAGATGGGAAGCCAGGTCTTGTGGATCCCAAGGCCAATGTTCTTCCCACAAGAGCATGCTCCCTTCTGTCCCCTTGGCTGGAGCTGAAGTTTTCCTGTATAATAGAGTAGCATTTATAAAACCTATTGGAATCACTACCACCTTCCCAAGTTTATTAAGTAAATGATAGTATTGAAAGATTTTGATTTGCTATCCTAATCATAAAGTCAGAATTGTGGCGTGTCCCCCGTTTTCCTGCATGGGGACTTGACTGACGTACTTGACCAAACATGTGTGTAGTTATCCCATGAAGACCTCTTGCCCTCAGTGTACATAGAGGATCTTACAAAGTTAGCAAAAATGTCAGCAGTCCCATTGGCTAGAATTTTAGACTTTGTGAGCTGTTTATTAGAGGAACTTTAAAGCCCTGACAGAGTCCTTAGGGCCAGAAGCAGCAGCAGCAGAGCCTTGCATGGGCCCAGCACTTCCCCTGTGTGAAGTTGCTTTATTTCTTTGCCCCTGGATTTGCTAGAGGCCACGCTGAAAATTCAAAGTCTTTAGGAGAGCACTCTATTATAAAATGCCAAGTTGTTTTTCAATTAGCTGTCAGCTAGATCCCTGGAACTTCTTATATTCAACATGAACTTAACAAGCCAGTTGGCATCATAAAACTTACTGGGATTTATTTCTGATGGATCTTAAGATTCTATCTTGCCCTGCACTAAAATTATATATACTCTTAGTTTTATATATATATATATCTTCAACTTTGGAGTTCTAATTTTTATTGCCTCTCACTTGTTACCAGCTGCAAATTTAGTGGACATATTTTCTATCTCAGGTTGCATGTAATTGGTTAAAATATAGCAGATATATTCTTATTCTTGCATACAGTAAGCTAAGAATTAAAGAAGGTGTAAAAATTGTAAGGGCAGCTAGTGTGCCAATATTAATGTGTGGGGACCTCCTGCTTTTCTTTTAAGATTAGCTTTTTGGTTCTGTATCTCATGAATATGTAATATAATGTGACCTTTACCAAGTGATCAATAATTAGTTATTGAAAGTCCAAGATGCATGCATACCTGGCAGGACAGAAGCATACAACAAGCCTTTTTCATCATTTGCCTTGAAAACCTGTAGCCAAGCTGGTCAGATGAAATTGTTATATATTAAACTACAAGAAAAAAAGTTAAAAAATACAAGCTCTACAGTCTTATACATGCTAAGAGAAAGACAAGACACATGTGAGTAATCAGAGAAGGCCATGTGGAAGTGGTGATTTCAAGAGAATGGGCAGTGATGTACAGGAAGGGCATTTCAAGTAGAGAGCTCTCGAACAAAGGGACAGGGGTGAAATGAGTTTGGGGCTTTAGGGGACTAAGAAACTGAATGCTGCCCTAACTGGTTTGGCTCAGTGGATAGAGCGTCAGCCTGCGGACTGAAAGGTCCCAGGTTCGATTCCGGTCAAGGGTGTGTACCTTGGTTGCGGACACATCCCCAGTAGGCCACTAGGTACTGCAGGAGGCAGCTGATTGATGTTTCTCTCTCATCAATGTTTCTAACTCTCTATCCCTCTCCCTTCCTCTCTGTAAAAAATCAATAAAATATATTAAAAAAAAGAGAAAGTGAATGCTGTGGGTGCCAAGTTACAAGCTCACTTGTAAGAAAGTGGCACCAGGACCTTGAAAATCAGGCAAAATAGCTTTGATATGATATGGTAGGCAGTAAGAGGCACATTAAGATTTTGGGAAAATCTCATTATATGATAAAAGTAGAATCTGGAGAAATATTGATGGACAATATGATAGCTTGGGACTAGGCAAAATCATAGGAGACTGTTTGTATAAGACTGTTTTAGTAATATAGATGAATCAGAGGGATGATGGGGACAAAGAGTAGGAAAAAAATCTGAAGGTAATAAATATTTAAAAAGTGTTAATGATAGTGGATATTGGAAACAAAAGAGAGAAAGAAGCCACAGATGAATTTATGACCAAGACTGGTGGTCAGGGTGGATAGGGGCATAACTGGTAAAGATTCATTAGTTAAATAGAAATAGAGTTGAAATAATGGAGGGAACATTCAGATAAAGGCACCCTATGGATAACTTAAAAAGTATTATTGCATAAATGTGAGCTGACAAGAGATTAATATTTGAGATTCATCAAAATATAAGTGACAACTGAAGACATAAAAATGTATGAGGGAGGCAAAGCAGTGTATGACCAAGGGCCGAGTTGTGAAGGACACCCACACTGTGGACATCTGGAAAGGAGCCAGCAAAAGAAAGAGGGGACAGGTGGTCAGAGAAGTTGAAGGGGAACCAGGAAATGGATGTCATGGAAGCCTAAGGGGAGGTTTCCAAGAAGACACTTAATCCCGTAATGTCTTCTTTATCCTTAAAGTGGAGAGATGAAGGGTTGCCTCCATGCCACTCTAGTGCTATGGACTTTGAGCAATTAATGTTGACCACATCTTTTGAGATATCTCAATAGAAGGCATAATGAAAGAGAATTATAATAATGAAGTAAAATCTTTCCGTCCTTGCTCAGAAAGACTTGGCAGTAAAGGTATGCTTTTATTTTGTTACAGACGAAGTATGCACTAAGTATCAGATTACTGACATACCTATTAATACTGCTGTCAGCACCATGAATTTTTACAATTATTGGGCATCAAGCAAGCTGTTGTTCACAGAATATACCACTGGGTAGGCACGTAGATTTCAAGCTAAGGGTTTGGGTTCGGAGGATCCCTCTTCTTCTCCTGAATCTTCTTCCTGTGTTTCTCTTAACCCTAATTATCGTGATTTCTTTATTATCTAAGTAAAGACTTTATTATCTAAGTAAAGACTAAGGAAACACTAAGAGAGTCCCTCAGCTGATCCAGAGAACAAGATTTTAAATAGACAGAATTCTGAGCAAGGTTCCCGAGAAATTAGGACTTCTAGAACTGACTTCTCAGAAAGCTCTTGACAGGATGTCATAGTTAATAAGCGTTTCTCCTGGAGGAATGTTGCTTTCTCCTTAAGGACTTAGCCAGCCATGGAAAATAAGGGTTGTCCTATGCCTAACGTAGGTCTTTACTCATTTAAAAGAAATTATGCACTGGAATTGAATGAATACATTTAAAAATCTGTCTTTTATATCTTACTTGATTTAATGTTCATGAAAGCTTTTGTTATAGGTATTAGGTAGATATTATTAGAATGAGATAGAGTTAGAATTGGTTAAAGCATGAAGAAAATGATTGGGACCTTGGAACTATATACAACCTCTTTACTTTATAAGTAAGAATATTGCCACGTGAAAGGAAAAGTAGTAGGTAGAAGTCTCACAGTTGAGTAGTGAATGAGTTGGGAGGATGTTTCTCCTCTACAGACTTGTCCCGATGGCCTCCGTGCATAAACCACACATTCAGAAATCAGTCATTGAACCCTTCACTCTACTAAGGTACTGTGCAGGCCACAAAGCTTCCCAGACAATAGGTTATGTTCTTCGCCATCCCAGAGCTCACAATCGAAAGAGGGACAGGCGTGTAAACAACCAGTTACAGTATCTTCTGATGATTCCTATAAAGGAGGTAAGGGCTAAGTTGAGTGAAAACACCAGAGAAGGTCATGGAGTCAGGGAGGGCACAGGAGAGGAAACTGTGCTTGTCCTGAGACCTGGAGAACAAGTAGCAGTTTGCAGGCAGATGGAGAGAAGGTGGAGTTGGGGCATTCCAGGGAAAGGAAGCAGTATATATGGGACCCAGAGACATAGAGGGCTTCATGTGTCTGGGAATCTATGAATGTCCTGCATTGTTGGAAGCAGGGGTCAAGACTGGTGGAAGAAAAAGCCAGAGGAGTTAGTAATGAACAAAAGGAGAGAGCAAGACTGAAGGGGATGCATAATTAATGGACATAATACTGTTTTTAAGGTGAGAGAGGTATTTTATAGGCTGAAAGAAAGGAGCTAATGAAGAGGGAGAGGTTGAAGCTAGACAAGAGAGGAGAGGTGACTGATAGTTGGGTACAAAGGGCTGCTGGAGGGAACAGTATCCTGAGTGCTGGGCTTATGCCCTGCAAAGGATGCTTCCCCTCTGAGCCATGAGTGGGGTGGGAGAGGCCGGGAAAGATAAGTGTGTACACTGTCTTTACTCCATGAAAGAGGAAGCTGAGGGTAAGATGGAGTTGATTGGGGCTTAAGGACAGTGTTGCGGTTTTTGACTAGCTCTTGGGAGTAGAGGCTGACCATAGGCACACATGGGATGTTCAAGCTTCAATAAAGGCAAAGAGGACACTGGATAAATTCAGAGTCCTGGGCACAGAGCCCCAAGCATTCACAGAATATGTAGTTGGATAGGTATGTAAATTTCAAGCTAAGGGCTTGGGTTCAAGAGGGTCCCTCTTCCTCCTCTGTACCTTCTTCCTGTGACCCTTTTAAGCTTGCTTATCATGTTATCACTACACAATCCATAGAGTTTTGAGATTTTCTTCAGTAGCACTCAACATCCTGGATGTAAGAAGTGTGTGGATAAGTTGATCCAGAGCTGGCAGTAGGCTAACGGGTGTGATGGAAAGACAAGAGGTTGGGAGTTGAGGATGCTGGTTAAGAGAATAATTTCAGTTGCAGATTATGACGTGGAGTCAAATGGAAGGAAACAGATCTAAGGCCATTCATCTTGGAGAGGAGAGAAAACTCAAAGAGAGAAATCAGTAATGCTGAGGGAAGGCCCTTTAACATCTACAAGGACAAATGTGGTTATAGATACACTAAAGTTTAAAATTCTATGTTGTAAAGATAACAACATAGTCTTTTTAAAATGCCAACAAATGGAACATGAGACATAGGATAATTATTGATGGCTCATTTACATCCCTTTCTTTTGGTCAGATTGCCTACAAAAAAGGTCACATTGAACAGCAAACGCATTTCACATCTCTGGCGGATCCTCCAGATATAATATTTGCCAAGAAAGTGAATGATCAAGCGAGCAAGGTAAGTAAACAAGACTAGAACACTGGTTCCCTTGAAAACTCTGCTCAATAATCTCAACCTCACCCTGGCTGGGTAGCTCAGTTGGTTGGAGCATTGTCCCGATAGGCTAAGGTTGTGGGTTCACATACAAGAAGCAACCAGTAAATGTGTGGATAGGTAAACAGCAAATCTCTCTCTCTCTCTCTTTCCCTTCCGCTCTCTCTAAAACTAATATATTGAAATTTAAAAAAACAAACCCAAACCCTCAATCCTCAGAAAAAATAACTAAAGTGAAAAGATAGAAAGTAAACACTGAGTATTTTTTGCATATGACCATAAAAATGCTACAGCAAAAGCAATACATCCATGAACATCATAAAACTGTGTTAATATATGTTCAGCCAGCTTGATGACTTAGTGACTGGTAAATATGAAAGCTGTATTTTGAAAACAGAAGCAATGTCCTAATATCCTTTGACATTTGACTTATGGAAGTGATATGAACAGATAACCTAGTAACCACACAGAATCTGTTTTAACCCAGTGTGAAGACCCCATATAGTTTTATGCTCTCAGTCAGACTTGGAGAAAATAAGAATGTATGAGTGGTCTCTCAGACATAGCTTGGATTGACAGCTGTGGGGAGGGCACCTCATAACTTGCAAGGCCTTGGCAAACGGCCTGGTCAGCCTATATTTAGGCTGGTAAACTAGCTCTGAGGAATGTAGAGAGACAGATGTTCAGCTGATGAATAGATCCCTGTTAAATTTCTTTTTAAAAATTGGTCCAAATCAGGCCACTTTCTCCTGGGATACTGCTGCTTTTAAATAAATACTTTTCTTTGTCCTCTGTGGAGTTGAGTCTCAGTTTGGTCTTAAATTTTTATGTACAGTAAAATGTCACTAATAGGAATACCATGGATCTGAGATTTCGCTTAGGGCTAAGCAGAAATTAACTTCAGAACTGTTCATAAAGAGATGGCCTACTGCAAGGGTTAACATTGTAAATAAAATCAGGGGAGCAAAGACCATTCATCTTTTTGGAAGAAAAAGAAAAATCTGTTTTCAAATAGTCTTTAGAAAGAAAAAGAAATCTATTTTAAATTTTTATTGAAAGCATATTTTAAAAGATATCTTACTAAGACAACATTCTTTTACCTTATTGAGTATGCACTGTGGTATTTGAAAGTGATTTTTATAATCACTTTCAAACTCCCCTATGATGAGTCTCTTTACTAAATTAGGCTGCAAAGGGGAAGGCCATACCTTCCTCGGCGGTTCACAAGCTCCAGCCTCCTCTCTTGTAGTGAAAATCTTCCCAGACGTGGGAGTACTCAGGAATGGATTGTGAGAGAGCCGGATCCACCCGGACCCACTTGGGCTCTGAGTGAGAGGGAATGACAAGCTTTGATTCATGAAGGGCGAGAAGGGGGAAGAACTCTGGATAAGGTAGTCTTCCACTCTAGTTCTGCATCTTGTTTTAATATGTTTAAAAACATCAGACATGTATCTCTTACTGTGAGAATTAATCTCCTACTCAATTTTGCTTAACAAACTACATATGTGATTCTTAGTTCTAAATAATAGCCCACTTTTGGACCTCATTAAGAATCTTTGCTGCCTTCTCAACCTCACATTTTATTACAAAGTTCTCTATATCTCAGTTTGGGGATGCATCGGGCCCAACTACTCCCCACCCCCAACCCTAGAGTTTTCTGCCTTTGACAGCAGGCAGGGGAATGGCAGTATCTCTGCAATAGGAGATCTTAACCTCTGGTGTGTGTACATCAAAGCATCTCTGAAGTTGTAAGTATTTATGGGCATTTTATAGTTTTCTCAAATTCCTGATAAGGTCTATTCTCCAAAAAGCTTAGAAATGTTTCTGTAGACTGTCTTAACAAATTGAAAAAATCAGTTTTTATTGACTTCAGTTCTTTAAAGCTTCAAAAGAGGAGGGGAGGCAAACTAATCAGCAGTATAAAGCAAATTTTATCTCAGCAAAACTTTCCATTGAAGAACACACACACACACACACACACACACACTTTTCTTTTCTTCAGAGTTTCTTACTCTCTGTTATGTTACAATTATTATACCTTACATTTGTTTATCACTATAGAGTTTATAAACCATTTTTAGTGTATGTGTGATATTATTTAAAATCCCCAACAATCCTCTATATACATATTATTGTCAGCATATATGGTTAAGAAAACTAAAGCTTAGAGAGACTAAGTTACACCTTTGGAAATGATGGAGTCAAGTCGTGGGCCCAGAGCTTCTGAATTCAGGTCCAGGGCTCTTAAATGTATAGCTATTAAAACCACTTGATTATTACTTAGCATATTAACCTTTTGAGAAGGAAGGACATAGGGCATTTGAGAGAGGGGTGGAATTCCTTTAACTCAAATTCACTGTCTTCACACATCAGTTACCCTTAGTACTTGTTCTGCTAAATGTATGCGAGAAAACCACTTTCTTTTTCCTTGAAGGGTGTGATGGGGGAGGGGAGGTTAGGCATACAAACACTTTGAAACACATTGGTTATGTCTGTTAACAGATTCTGTGAGCCAAAGGAGGGGAAACTGCTCTAACCCAGCTCTGCCCAGGTTTGGGGTTGGCTAGGCTAATTCAAATAACACTCAAGCCAAGGTCGTTCAAAACCACATACCATGGACTCAGTTCAATTTAGCGCAGTTGAACAAACATTTATAAGGTAACGTCTGCACGCTGCATTTGTATTAGATTCTGAGGATGCAAAATGAAGAAGACATAACTCCTCTCTCCAAGGCTGTCACAGCCTAGGACTCTGTGCTATGGTGTTTGGGACCTATGAAGAGATCCCAGTTTAATTTTTTAATTACTTTCCAGTTCTCACTAAAATTTCTTCAAGTCTAAATGAGGAAGTCTTATTCATTGGCCTGCAAGCCACATTTTGTTTTGGTATTGCTTTCTGTATAACTAGAGGTTCTGTTAAAGCTCACAAAGTAATGGCTACGTTCATTTGGCATGGAAAGCTGGGGTTGAGTGGTTTTATTATAACAATTAATTACAAATGGGAGATACTTCTGTCTCTCTCCTTCCTCAAACATCAGGGAACATCTGTGAGTTCTGAAATGAACTAAGTCCCCAAACTCAGTGAGAGGAGGAGGAATTAGTACCTCTATCTCCCTCATTCAGCTTTCTTGTTGGGAAAATTGACACTGTACTGGAGGATTTGAAGACATCTATTTAAGGACCCACAAAAGGTCTAATCAAGATATATATTATTGGCTTTTTACAGAGAGAAAGGGAGAGGAAAAGAGAGCCAGAAACATCGATCAGCTGCCCCTCGCACCTCCCCCCACTGGGGATATACAACCAAGGCACATGCCCCCAACCGGAATCGAACCCGGGACCCCCCAGTCCACAGGCCGACGCTCTATCCACTGAGCCAAACCGGCCAGGGCAAGATATTTTTTAAAGCTAACCATTACCACTTGATTTGCACTCTTATTTGTTAAATCCTGGATTTTGCTTGTCTTCTTTTCTGCTAGCTAAAATACAAGCAAGACTATGAAAATAAAGTCAAAGGCAAATGGAGTGAGACACCTTGCTTTGAAATTGCAGCCGCCAGGACAAATGCTGATAACTTCAGCACAGTAAGTAGAAAGGGATGGCTGGATAGCCCTAGTCGGAGAGGGGACCCTCCCTTTATGATTTCTAGCCACCTGCTGCACCCGAAGTGGTACTGGAAGACCTATGTCCCGGCACCTCTTCGTGGGGACAAGGCTTGTGTAGAGTTCCTGTTAAGAAAAGAAATATCACAATCTTTCCTTTTCTTTTTTTTGAGAAATATTTTTTTGATCAGATACCATTATTCTTGCTTCAATTCTCATAGGAACAATATGGTCTCAAAGTGAGTACCGGTAAAAGGGGCCCTTTTAAATTTATTCTTTGCTGGGAACCTAAACAGTACATTTATGAAACTGATTGGTTTCTTCCCAGATTGCCCTCACTGGGAAACAGAAGTCCTCTTAAGGTCTTTGTCCCCAGCCTTTGAGAGCCTCTTCTTGGAGTCTGTCTTTCACCTATTGTAACGGCTCCAAACCTCTGTTAAGTTGCTAATTGTTTTGGTGACGGCACCACGTTCTGTAATTGTAATGGAACATGTATAAGCCAAGAGGGGCATGGCGTTGGGTATCTTCTCTAAATGGCCTCTGTCTCCCCATGTAAAAGCCTTACACAGTTTTCCCCCACAGAGTTCTTCAGTATGTTTCATGTCTTACAGAGGAAATATCATGAAAGCTTTGAGAACATGAAAGACCAGATCTACTTCATGCAGACGGAAACACCGGAGTACAAAGTGAATAAACAAGCCGGGGTGGCAGCTAGCAAGGTATGAGGAAATTCTCTCATGTATCTTGATCATCTCAGTGTGGGTGAACTTCTTATAACTCTTGTTTTTATATGAATTACAAAAAAGAGGGTTCTTAAGGGACAAAAAGTACTTTGGGATTGAAATAGGGCTACCAAATTAAAAAAAAATTATTTTTGCTGTGTATGAGCATTAACAATAAACAGTTACCGTCCTCAAATCTCATCTAGTAGAGGACTTTTGATACCCAGAAGTAGAAATGCTATAATCTCAGACATAACACAGAAGAGGGGTCTTAAGACCCCCTCAGGAAAAGGCAGTTGGCAGTCTCACATGAATATAGAACCGTCCACACTCACCACTACCATTATTTTTCTTACATTCTGATGAACTGGTGGAAATCTAGTCATAGACAATATACATGAATCCATGGGTAGGCTCAGACATGCTATGGAGTGACTTTGGTAAATCATCAGATGCCTTGGAATTCTAGAGCAGGTTGGACACTAGAAAGAGCATAAACTGCCAAGCCAAACAGACTTGATTCTAGCCCTGGCTTTGGCTCTGCTGGAGGAGTGAGAGAAGAAAGATCACATAATGTAAGAGGCTGTTTCAGTATCCAGGTGCAAAACAGTGAGGTTTTCACCCAGTTGGTGTGGTTCAGTGGTTGAGCATTAACCCATGCACCAAGAGGTCACTGGTTCGATTCCCAGTCAGGGCACATGCCTGATTGCAGGCTCGATCCCAGGTAAGGAGTCTGCAGGAGGCAGTCAATCGATACTAATGTTTCTCTCTAATCAATGTTTCTATCTCTCCCTCGCCCTTCCTCTCCTTCTAAAATCAATTAGAACATATTTAAAAAACAAACAAACAAACAAAAACACAGTGAGGTTTTCAACCAGGGGGGTAGTAGGACAAGTGATGAGAAGTATTTTGCAAGTTGAGCTGACTCGATTTGATATTGGGTTGGATGTGCAGTATGAGAGAAAAGTTTGGCCTAAACAACTAGATGGATGGGGTTTCTTTCTATCCAGATAAGAAAGACTGTGAAAGCAGTGAATATATATATATATATATATACTAGAGGCCCAGTGCACAAAAATTTGTGCACTCGGGGGGCGGGGGAGGGG
>NW_005354385.1:6016770-6028694 GCF_000412655.1 Myotis brandtii | reverse complement strand
TCTGCAGCAAGCAAGCCTCCCTGCTCGCTTCAGTGCCTGGCTGCCGGCCGCCATCTTGGCTGACAGTTAATTTGCATATACTCACTGATTAGCCAATGAAAAGGGTAGCAGTCGTATGCCAATTACCATGTTTCTCTTTTATTAGTGTAGATATGTTTTTCAAGAGAGACGTGAGCTCAATTTCAAACATGTAAGAGATGCATTTTAGACATCCAAGTGGAATGTCAAGTGGACAGTTGATTACATGAGTCCGAAGTTTCAGGGCAGCTGTCTGGCAAGGTTGTATAAAGTTGGGAGTTATCAGCATATGGATAGTATTTAATGTCATAGCGTGGGGGCCATCAAGGGAATGAGTGGGAAATGTCTAAGGACTGAACTCTGGAGTGTTCCATGTGAAAACGTCAGCGAGATGAGGTAGGAGCAAAGTCCAGAGAGTGATTCCTTGGGAAGCAAATGGAGGGAGAAGGCAGGGATCAACTGTATCACATGTTTCTGAGATGGATTTATCAGGGTATAGTCCCTGGTGAATTTAATGAGAGCAATTCAGTTGAGTGAATGAGAAGAGAGAAATAGAAAAATGGGAATATACTCAACTCTTTCAAAGTATTTTGCTGAAAAGAAAAGAAGAAAATGAATGAATGTGTGAAGTGGGGACTTTTCCCCCCCCAAGAAATACATAACTCTATGAGACAGAGAGAGGTTGTCTTCCATCCCTGGTGAGCCCCCTGTGTGGTCTGTAGGGGGCAGTGCATCTGGTTTTCAGTTGTGCATCTCCTGCCTTTGGATACCAAGCTGATTGCATTTGTTTCCTGGGGTTCTTAAATGTTGATAGATTATCTGGGATTCTTTGAGCTCGTCTATATTCCACGGTTATACTGGCTGAACAAATGGCTGGCCCTAGGGATTACGGTCAGAACTGGGACCATTTTCTCCTTCTCCTCTTTGGGACATGTTCCTGACAGGGGCTTGTGAGCCGTCATGTAAAGCCTCTGCTAAAGCTGGAGTGAAAGGTGCAAAGAGGGAAGGACAGAGAGAAAGGTTGAAGTTGCCACCATTCGTCCCAACCCCAGCCCCTTCCTCCTCTCCTGTGTGTACATTAAGTACACGCTCGCTCAACGCATAGCCACAGATGAGACATAAAAGAGTAGGTTCATGGTGCTTTCTTTCTTTAAAAATGTGTTGGTGGATAGGCAGCTGGACGTTAAGAGCTGAATGAGGGTTTTGGAGCAGCAGGCACCTGGGATATGTGCTGTCATTATTTGTGTATCTTTCTCTCCCCCATTATTTATGTATCTCTTTACCTCTATCTTTTAGGGCAGGGACCATGTGTTATTCTTTCTTGTATGTGTCCCAGAGCCTGGCATGTAAATTGATACTGAAAAATATCATAATGGAGATTTTTGAATGAATCAATGAGTGGGAAGAAAAGATATCTTGGAAATGTATGCAGTTTCTCTGCTCCTATTATGAGTTTCTATGAGTATTTTGTTTATAAAATGTCAAGCTGCCATTTTTTCTAGAGAGAAAATTGATTTGTGGAACTATGTCTTAATATTCATAATAGAGAGGAGAGCAAAAATAACCTGTAGAGTTTATCACTTTGTTTCACTCCCACAGGTAAAATACAAAGAAAACTATGAAAAGGATAAAGGGAAAGCAGATTATAATGTACTTCCTGCTTCAGAGAACCCACTGCTGAGGCAGATGATGGCAGCAGGAAATACGCTAAGTGATGTAAGTATATTCTTATAAAAAAGTGTGTGTGTGTGTGTGTTTTAACCTTAGCTGAGAGACAAGCTCTCTCTTTTTCTGTTGTGACTAAATGCAAATATAACCTTGCAAATGCTTTAAGGTCCTGGTGCAGCAGTTCCCCTGGATCTATCTAACCACAGGAAGGCCTTGCTGCCTCTGAGCATGACGTATCTATTTGTGGGGGTCGGGGCTGTGGGTCAAGTTCATGGGCAGGGAAATCCTCACTTGCTTCTAGGCTGCAGGTGCCTGAGCCTCCCTGACTAGAGTCCATTGTAGGAGACGTGCTGTGAGCTTTTTGACAGAGGCTGAAGGAGATTTTGAAAGGGGAGGAGCAAGGGAGAGAGAGATGTTGCAGCTCTGTGCCCTGCCCGTGGGTTCCTCAGGCCAGCTGCTGGGAGAAGGAGGAAAATGCCCCCAGTTGTACAGCTGCTCCCCCAGCTCTGCCATTGTCTCCTCAGATCTTGGCCACAGAAACCATCACCTGCAGACAGCAGGACTTAGGAGACCGCTCCCTAAATCTTCACAGGAATGACTACTTGCGATTGTTAAGAGCTTTACTAATCCACTCAGATTAAAATGGATTAGATAAGTAAGAACTGGGCCTGGCATTAGCAGCCCCAGTCGACTTTGACTATATATTTCAAGAGACTGAACACGTGATCAGTTGAGTTTTTCCCTTATGGTTAGGTTATATTAAGTTAATGTTTGAGGATTATATGTGGCTCTCTGGGTGGGTTCGTTATCTTTTCTTTGTCCCTTGCGTTGTCAGCACCGTGGAAATGAACACATGTGATTGAGAAGTGGGGTGAGTGAGTGACAGGGGAGAGAGTGTAGGTGGATCTGTCCATGTAGCTCTGTGGGGAAATGAATACACATCTCCTGCTTCCTACACAAAGGCCATCTTTATCAAACATATAAAAGCCAAGGTTTAAACCCACTCCGCTGATACAGGCAGGAATATCAAAATATTAAAAAGCTAATTGCACCATTCACAGTTGCAAAACCCGACGTGAAAAACGGACAGCCACCTGCGTCTCAGTTGTGCATCTGCACTCTGATCATTACTTATGGTCATTGTCAGAGCACGGGTGGAAGTCCTTCCTCTTGAGTTGGACTTACCCGCCTGGTCCCCCAATATTTCCAAATTATCTCTTGTCTTTTCTATTTCATTTGTGTGCGGCTCCTCTTCCAGATATTGAACCCTGAACCACGCAGGACGTGGAGGGAAACATTTACGACAGGATCTGTCCACGTAGCTCTGTGGGGAAATGAATGCACATCTCCTGCTTCCTACATAAAGGACATCTTTATCAAACATATAAAAGCCAAGGTTTAAACCCACTCCGCTGATACAGGCAGGAATAGGCCACAGAAACCATCACCTGCAGACAGCAGGACTTAGGAGACCGCTCCCTAAATCTTCACAGGAATGACTAGAGCTTTACTAATCCATTCGGATTAAAATGGATTAGATAAGTAAGAACTGGGCCTGGCATTAGCAGCCCCAGTCGACTTTGACTATATATTTCAAGAGACTGAACACGTGATCAGTTGAGTTTTTCCCTTATGGTTAGGTTATATTAAGTTAATGTTTGAGGATTATATGTGGCTCTCTGGGTGGGTTCGTTATCTTTTCTTTGTCCCTTGCGTTGTCAGCACCGTGGAAATGAACACATGTGATTGAGAAGTGGGGTGAGTGAGTGACAGGGGAGAGAGTGTAGGTGGATCTGTCCATGTAGCTCTGTGGGGAAATGAATACACATCTCCTGCTTCCTACACAAAGGCCATCTTTATCAAACATATAAAAGCCAAGGTTTAAACCCACTCCGCTGATACAGGCAGGAATATCAAAATATTAAAAAGCTAATTGCACCATTCACAGTTGCAAAACCCGACGTGAAAAACGGACAGCCACCTGCGTCTCAGTTGTGCATCTGCACTCTGATCATTACTTATGGTCATTGTCACAGGGAAAGAGAAATCCCGGTGGGGAAGAGGCGTTAGTTGATTTGTGATATGAGTTCTTATATATACTTTATTTTTACTCTTGTCTTTTCTATTTCATTTGTGTGCGGCTCCTCTTCCAGATATTGAACCCTGAACCACGCAGGACGTGGAGGGAAACATTTACGACAGGATCTGTCCACGTAGCTCTGTGGGGAAATGAATGCACATCTCCTGCTTCCTACATAAAGGACATCTTTATCAAACATATAAAAGCCAAGGTTTAAACCCACTCCGCTGATACAGGCAGGAATATCAAAATATTAAAAACAAATAGCACCATTCACAATTGCAAACCCCGACAGGAAAAACGGACAGCGACTTGCATCTCAGTTGTGCATCTGCACTTCGATCATTGCTTTTGGTCACTGTCACAGCGAAAGAGAAATCCCGGTGGGGAAGAGGCGTTAGTTGATTTGTGATATGAGTTCTTATATATACTTTATTTTTATGGTACAGTACGCAATTTTTCCTTGGTAGGAGGAGGAAGAGAGAGTGTGTATTTCTCAACATTTACTAAAGTCTCTCATGAAGGTTTGCTTAAAAAAATGAAAAATTCGCTGTTGCCCAGATAGTCCTGTTCGCTGTGGCCCCTGTGGTGAGGGAAAGGTATGTGAGTTGGGAGACAGAGAACAGCAATTCAGAAATACGCAAGAATCTCTGTAACTGAGGGCTTGCTCTGAGGCAGCTTCTTGGTTTCTTAATTTTTTGAAGGATGTTAAAAACTTAGGCCTCACAATAATTGCTAATAGAAAAGGCTTATCACTCATGACACCCCCCGCATCTAATTGTCAGTTTTTAAGGCAGTTAATAGGCGCTATTTTTTTTTTCTTCTTCTTTGGTTTAGTGTTGGAAAATTCGAGTGCTATCATCAGCACGGGAGTGACAGGAATCTAACTAATTTTTCTTCTTTACAGAAACGGTACAAGGAAAACTATGAAAAGACAAAGGCAAAGAGCATAAATTACTGCGAGACCCCCAAATTTCAGCTGGATGCAGTTCTGCAGAAGTTCAGCAGTGATGTAAGCAATCCTACGACGACTCCTGTTAAAGAAAAGACCCATCATTTCACAAATAAGTAAATGAAATGCCTTGTTTTTCAGACGAAATATAAAGATTCCTACTTAAAGAATATTTTGGGGCATTATGTAGGCAGCTATGAAGACCCATATTATGCACACTGCATGAAAGTCACGGCTCAAAACAGTGATGTAAGTTCTAAGACAATTGCTTCACTTTCCAAATAACATGAGCACAATGGTTGCATCCTTATGTCGATTTCTTTTCCTCATAGAAAAACTACAGAGCAGAATATGAAGAAGACAGAGGCAAAGGCTTCTTCCCCCAGACCATAACTCAGGAATATGAAACTATGAAGAAACTGGATCAGTGTAAGGATGTAAGTCTGTGGTGTGAACTGTGGACGTGACTGCCCTCCATGGCATCTCCTGGTCAAGATATGTTCAAAATTCTGACACTTTTACAAATAAATGCAACCCCAAAAATTGAAAGAAAATTTACATTTTATAGTAGATATACTATTTTTTTCCTATCATCCATACATTTCAAGAGCTAATTGTAGCTGATTTTCCCAAAGAAGAGTTATTGGGCATCTGAAGATATGGGAGAGTTTCTTGTGCAGTATAAAAGTGTCTCTCACAGACACCGCAGTCTAATTAGAAAAAAAATAAGTGTTTTATTAACGAAAGGTATCTTTTCTTTTGGGCAGTGGGGTTCTGCTCACTCGTCCTATCGGCCAATGTGGTTTTGACAGGTGATATTGCTAAACCCTATTTCTTTCCTCGCCCACAGCACACCTACAAAGTCCATCCAGATAAGACAAAATTCACTCAAGTCACCGACTCGCCTGTTCAGCTGCAAGCCCAGATCAATGCCAAACAGCTGAGTGATGTAAGTTCCTCTACCCACCCAGGCAATGCAGTTATGAGGGACAATGTAGCATAACTCTATACAGAAAAGCCAGTAACTTGTCACAGTTACACAAAACGCTATGTAAGTTGTATATTTGTGTAATCGCCTAAAATATTTTTCCATTTAGTTGTCTTTTATCTTCCACATCTTCTTGGGTGGATAATTCTAGTAAAATGGTTCTATAACGGAGACTGGTGTAGCTCAATGCCCTGAAAGAGAACATGAGTTCTGAAGTCAAAACTGGACTCAAATTCCAGCTGTCTAGGCAAATCATTTAACTTCTCAGGCCTCATATTTCCGTTTTAAAACTTGTGGTTGTTTTGAAAATTAAGTGAAAGGAGATATGTGCATAGTCCGCATCCTGGCCCAGAGCAGGTATTTAACACCTGGGATTTTTCTCCCTCAAATAAGTTTTTGGAAAATGGAGTGTTTGTAATAAGTTTTGTCATCTAAGTTTTGAGCATGAATTTCCAAACTTATGTTGAACTAAAAAATAAAAGTAACCTCAGACATATGGCCGGAAATGAAAGGCTTTAATTAGAGTATCAACAAACCATAATGTTTGCACAGGGACATAACCATACAGGGTAGGGCAAGAGGAGGCTTACAGTTGTGAGTATGCAAAATATTACTTATTAAGTATTGTATTATTTTCCACATAAACAAACCTATTTTTGCCCCTCCCTGTCTTTGTAAGAAAAGATTTGAAAGGGCTGTCACTCTCAGAATCCACAGGGCCAATTGTGATCTATGGGAAGGGGACCTCCTTCCACTTGGGTCCTTCCGGGGTAACAGATGTGACAACAGCAGTCATGCGTCCAGCACACGGTTGTCAATAATGCAAGGTGGCCTGCCCTCGCTCTGAATTTCTCTTTTAATCTTAACAACTTTGTCAGGTGTTATTTAACAAAATGTATTTTACATTTTCTTTGATGAAAATTAGTTTTTGTACTTAGGACAATTCTTCTTCTGAACTAATCCTCTCTCTCTCTCTCTCTCTCTCTCTCTCTCTCTCTCTCTCTCAGCTAAATTACAAAGCGAAACATGAAAGTGAAAAGTTCAAGTGCCATATACCTCCAGATACGCCCGCCTTTATCCAGCACAGAGTCAACGCTTATAACCTGAGTGATGTGAGTTCCTTGCCGCTATGCCATCGATATACTGACAACTTGTGCTTTTATTTTTTTAACTGTTTCACTAAATAAATATAATGCTAAAGATGGGATGAACAGTTAACGTTTGTACCCTGTTCCTCTGCCTCTGCCAATGTAACGTTGACTTTACCTTATAAAATGTGTGTTGCAATCATGTCAGTAGCTTCATACACCTAGACAGTCCTAATAGATTTTAACCAGCCTTCAAAATGCCACCACTCATGTGTGTCTAATTGCAAATTTAATGTTAGATCGGTTAGTCGTATATTCATTTGTATTATACTATGTTTAATTTTCTTCCAGGATTTGATTTTTTAAAGATTGAGTATTATTTCATTTATTCCCCAAGCCCATAATGTTTCTAGTTTCATGTGAATGATCTCATTTCTACATGTAAGAGTACTGGCACTAAGGAAGATATAAGGTATTCAAAAGGCATAAGGCCAGGTATCCAGTGCTATCTTTTATTTCCAGACTTAATTCTATAGAAAAGTCAAATTACCCTTAGGGGTTTCCATTTCTTCAACAATCCTATAAATAAGTACTAGTATTACCCAGCATCAAAGAGTACTATAATAATTCATAAAATAACCTTTGCAGAGGACTTTGAGATCAAATTAAAATGATGCTTTAATACCACAAAAAGTTAACTGTAAAATATTTGTGCCATCCTATAAAATATCCAGTGTTAGGAATCATATATTAGTATGATTACTAGAATTAAGTTAATTTGATAAAATGTTCTAATGGAGAGTAGAAAAGGTTAATCTTGTAGTTAGAAGCTTCAGCTTGAGGAGAAGTATCTAAAACATGCATGGTTTTGTGGACAATGAAAACAGTCTCTTTATTTTATAGTAAGACAAAGTATTAGGTTACCTTTTAGTCTTCAAAGTGTGATAACATGCAGATCCCTTTTGTCAATTCCTTTGCTGAAATTTTCCTGTCCAGAATGTCTACAAGCACGACTGGGAGAAGACCAAAGCTAAGAAATTTGACATTAAAGTGGATGCCATTCCCCTGCTGGCAGCCAAAGCCAACAGCAAGAATGCTAGTGAGGTGAGCATGGCCTGGGACCTGGGCTGGGGGACTCGGTGCTGTTCCCTGATGAGTGGGAGCTGCATGTGTGCTGTCTTTGCAGGTGATGTACAAGAAAGACTATGAGAAAAACAGGGGCAAAATGATCGGAGCCCTCAGCATTAATGACGACCCCAAGATGCTGCACTCTCTGAAGACGGCCAAAATGCAGAGTGATGTGAGTGCTTGTGTCAATCCCTCTGATTTTCAGCTGTGGCCGCACTTGCTGTTTAATGTAACCTTGGCTATGACGTTAGTCTAAGTAAAATCTCAGATTCAGGATGACAAGTCAAACATGAAAGCCCCGTGGTAGAGGATGATTAACTTCCTCATTTTTATAGTGTCTCTGTACTTGGAGACATCAGTGAATACTGTAAAGGTTCCCCCATCATCTCCTTACTGCCTTCTGTTTTATTAGGGGGAAATTTTTACCAGCAGTATCATTTTCTGTATGGCTTTTCCTAGAAATGGGCTTAGTATCTCAGGATGTATGAACATGTATTCATTCCATGCCATGACCTGACGAAAGGCACTTTACAAAAATACATGGAGAAAAATAAAAGGCAGCCTTGGCCGGGTGACTCAGTTGGTTGGAGCATCGTCCATACACCAGAGGTTGTGGGTTCGATCTCTGGTTGGGGCACGTAGAGAGACAACTGATTGATGTTTCCCTCAAGTGGATGTTTTTCTCCCTCTCCCTTCCTCTCTCTAAATATCAATAAACATATCCTCAGGATAAGGACAAGTAAATAAATAAAAGGCGAAAAGTGAGAAATCAGGCTAAAGACAAAGTAGGAATAACTAGATGAAGCATAACTTCAAAAGCAAATTATTTTAAGAATTTTACAAAATACTGATCTTATTTTATTTTTTCCCGATCTTATTTTAAAGCCTTTAGAATACTTATTATATATAAAATAAAACTATTTACAAAATTGCTTTTCTAATTCATACAAACAATAAATACTTCCTATTCTGTATCATTTATACATAGTTCTGTCTTTAGTAAGTATGTTTTTTTTCATTTCTATATGGGAGAATTACAAGAGAATATGAAGAAATATATGATACATACAATAAAATAGAAACCCCATCTTTTCATGTATTATTGCTATAAAGTAAAATATCAGGCCTTAATGATAAAAGGTAACTTACAGAGGTTTTCATCAAGTGCTGAACTAAATACTTTCTTAAGACTGTGCCTACTCCTAGCCAGTTTGGCTCAGTGGATAGAGCATTGGCCTGCAGGTTCGATTCTGGTCAAGGGTAGCCAATCAATGATTGTCTCTCATCATTGATGGTTCTCTCTCTCCCTTCCCCCTTCTCTCTCTTAAATCAATAAAAATATATATTAAAAAAAGACTGTGCCTAAGTATCTAAGGCTCACCTTACACCTTTTACCTCATTTTTCCAACTCTTAAAAAAGTAATTGTCCTTCACACACTCAAGAGGAAAGAATTGTTTCAAGACCAAAAGTTGCTTAGACAGCAGTACTTGTGTGCTCTGATTTATTCCAGCTGAGAAATGTTAGGAGAAGTAAAGCAAACATACTTATCCTTATCAGCAGACTAGATTACACAAGACATGAGCCTCTCCCATGCTCATCATGCTTTTTTTCTTTGTGGAAAATTGATGCTGAAAAAATACAAAGTTTTCTCTTTCGGTTAAAGCACAGCAATGATGTGAATGAATGGCTTTTACACCATCAGAGTTTTCCCCTTTGTTTGATTTTCTTCTTCCTTTGACAGAGATTGTACAAGGAAAACTATCCCGATCTTATTTTAAAGCCTTTAGAATACTTATTATATATAAAATAAAACTATTTACAAAATTGCTTTTCTAATTCATACAAACAATAAATACTTCCTATTCTGTATCATTTATACATAGTTCTGTCTTTAGTAAGTATGTTTTTTTTCATTTCTATATGGGAGAATTACAAGAGAATATGAAGAAATATATGATACATACAATAAAATAGAAACCCCATCTTTTCATGTATTATTGCTATAAAGTAAAATATCAGGCCTTAATGATAAAAGGTAACTTACAGAGGTTTTCATCAAGTGCTGAACTAAATACTTTCTTAAGACTGTGCCTACTCCTAGCCAGTTTGGCTCAGTGGATAGAACATTGGCCTGCAGGTTCGATTCTGGTCAAGGGTAGCCGATCAATGATTGTCTCTCATCATTGATGGTTTTCTCTCTCCCTTCCCCCTTCTCTCTCTTAAATCAATAAAAATATATATTAAAAAAAGACTGTGCCTAAGTATCTAAGGCTCACCTTACACCTTTTACCTCATTTTTCCAACTCTTAAAAAAGTAATTGTCCTTCACACACTCAAGAGGAAAGAATTATTTCAAGACCAAAAGTTGCTTAGACAGCAGTACTTGTGTGCTCTGATTTATTCCAGCTGAGACATGTTAGGAGAAGTAAAGCAAACATATTTATCCTTATCAGCAGACTAGATTACACAAGACAGCCTCTCCCATGCTCATCCTGCTTTTTTGCTTTGTGGAAAATTGATGCTGAAAAAATACAAAATTTTCTCTTTTGGTTAAAGCACAGCAATGATGTGAATGAATGGCTTTTACACCATCAGAGTTTTCCCCTTTGTTTGATTTTCTTCTTCCTTTGATAGAGATTGTACAAGGAAAACTATGAGAAGACAAAGGCAAAGAGCATGAATTACTGTGAGACCCCTAAATACCAACTTGATACTCTCCTGAAGACCTTCAGCGAGGTTCGAAAGGCCGTGCCCACCTCTGGGGTTGGGGGGAGGCTTTCCTCCTGTCTGACAAATAACTGTCCATTTGAGTTACATATGTTTCCTTTTTCAGGCTAAATATAAAGATAAGTATGTACAGAATATTCTGGGACATTACATAGGCAGTTTTGAAGACCCATATCAATCACACTGCATGAAAGTTTCAGCACAAAACAGTGAGGTGAGTTTGAAGACAATTGGCCGTGCCTCACAGTGACACTGGGAGCAGTAGCAGTCACCATCTGTTTTTGTTCTTTCTCGTTACAGAAAAATTACAAAGCAGAATATGAAGAAGATAAAGGGAAATGCTATTTCCCTCAGACAATCACACAAGAATATGAAGCAATCAAGAAGCTAGACCAGTGTAAAGACGTAAGTGCTGCTGTGAATTTCTGAAATTGGGTTTGGAATGCTTGTGCCATCTAGTGGTAAATTGAGCAGGAGTTTAAATGCTATTTGGAGGTATTAAATTTTGGCTTTTGTGTGGAATTGGGGAACACAAAAATTACTGTGAAGAAGCCTATTTGTTACAAAATAATTTCAGGTTTCAGAAATCTTTGTTTCCATTAGTGTATATATGACCTAAAGGGAAACAGAGGACAAGGAGATTTGTGAGCAATGGGTGTTCATCCATCCAACAAATTTGTGCCAAATGCTGTCCTCGGTGCTGACAAGGTTGGCTGCCTCTCGTGGAGTGTGCATTTGTGTAGGAGATACAGATGATGAACAAAGAGCACAGAAAAAGAAAGATAAAGATATCAGGCATTAAGACAGCTAACGTAGAGTGAATGCTACAGAATGAAAATAGGATGCTGTGGGAGAGAGGGATTCATGGACTTGTAGATTGGATAGTCAAGGAAGGTCTAAGGCAGCCATGCCAAGATCAAGGTAAGAGCAGCAATGAGAACAGCCCAAGGAGAGAACAAGCTTGGCATTAAATGATTGAAGGGATGAGGTGGTTGAAGCATATTGAGTAGTAGGAGATGAAATGGTAGGAGATGAAGGAAGAGTGGCTTCTGTAGGGTAGGGCTTATAAGCCAAGAGACAGTTTAGAGTGAATATCAAGTCCAGTGGAGAGTCATGTAGGGCTTCAGCATGGGGAAGATGAATCTGGTTGCTAAACTGCAGGGAGACCAGTTTAGAAGCAACTTCAGGGAGAGAGAGAGAGAGAGAGAGAGAGAGAGAGAGAGAGAGAGAGAGAGAGAGAGACTGTCTTTTTAAAGAGAACATGAAGTTTTTTT
>NW_005354385.1:6000696-6015065 GCF_000412655.1 Myotis brandtii | reverse complement strand
CCAGAATGTCTACAAGCACGACTGGGAGAAGACCAAAGCTAAGAAATTTGACATTAAAGTGGATGCCATTCCCCTGCTGGCAGCCAAAGCCAACAGCAAGAATGCTAGTGAGGTGAGCATGGCCTGGGACCTGGGCTGGGGGACTCGGTGCTGTTCCCTGATGAGTGGGAGCTGCATGTGTGCTGTCTTTGCAGGTGATGTACAAGAAAGACTATGAGAAAAACAGGGGCAAAATGATCGGAGCCCTCAGCATTAATGACGACCCCAAGATGCTGCACTCTCTGAAGACGGCCAAAATGCAGAGTGATGTGAGTGCTTTTGTCAGTCTGTCTCGCTTTCAAGATGGCATCCCTGTCAACATGCCCAAGGGCAGTAGCAAGTAAAAGGATTCTCTATCCGTGGACCTCTCAGGTTCAAAACAACAAACTGCTGGGGAGAACTTTAGAGGTGGAATGATCTCCCAGATTCTTATACCTCTCGTGATTGAGGAGGAAAATTATTGCTTTGTACTTGATGTCCATTCACTTTGAAAAATGTATTAATATTTGATAGAATATTGGTTGTAATTCTTAACATCTTTTGGAAAACATCACTAGGTGTTCTCATATTTTCTTCTAATTGAAAAATAACCTTTGAAATCATGGTTTTAAAACTGTCTTTATTTTGGAAGAAAATCTTGAGCCAACAGATAAAAATCTTAGTATAGCTATCATTGCTCTTTATTGATAATTTGGTAATTAGTATTGGCCTATAAAATGCTCATTAATCATAGGCCCCTTTGAGAATCTGATAAAGTATTTGGATTATCCATCTCAAAAAACAAACTTTTTTCCATGCCTTTCGCCTGCATTTCAGAGAATGTATGGCTTTCCTAAGGCTTGTCTATGGACCATCTATTATCTTTTGGCTAAAATTCTTACTATAGAGAAGCAAACATCTACTATTGCAAATTGCAGTAATATGATGTATTTAAAAAATGTTTAGAGAACCACGTAAGAGTGTTAAGAATGTTCAACATAGCTTGCAAATATCAGTTTTTCATTATTAAATAGAAAGATGTTTGTATTATTTGCTTTCCTTTTACCCATGAGCTCATGTGATCGGTATGTACCTTCTCTCATTCATTTTGCATTTACTCATAAAGAACTTTAAGGCATCCCATTCAGTTACTTTATCTAATAACTTCACACTGAACTATGTCGGTATACTGTGCTTACATACATAAAACTATCTTGTTCTCTACTTCCTTATCTGTTCTTAACTCAAAAAGGTTATAGCTCTCTGTTGAGAGCACATGTATATTTATCTTTGTTTTTCCATCCTATCACAGAACCCATTAGAACACTAGGCACATAATAGTGCTCAGTAAACACTTTTTAATTGATTGATGTTGGCATCCAAAAGAAAAGTCACTAATGAGCCATTAACACATAATATCCAGGCTCAATGCTAAGCTGCAGGTATAGAACATGCATAGCTTTTTAAAAGAATCTTTTAAAGCCCTATTGGACCTTTGACAACATTTTATATGTGCAGATATGTGTGAACGAGTATGAACATAAACAAAGGAGTCAAAAACGCTCCCACACACCAACTGCTGTTGCAACATTGTTTTATGAGTTTATTTGTAATAAAGACAAACTATGTTTACATTTTTTAATGTTTTTTCATACCATCAGAAAGTTTTCACATTTTATTTTTATAAACTAGGATCTAGATTTTACAACTAAGGTATAAATGTATTCAGTGAAAGTTACTACCCTCAAAATATTAGAAGGAAGACCACATTCCCTAATAGACTGGATCGTTTGCGAAAGGAATTTCTACAGATTTATAATGCATATCTGTATTTGCTAGCTTGGGTCATTGTCTTTAATGATTCTATGACTATGGGGACATATAATGGGTTTAAAATTTTCCTAACAGCAACTGTCTCTCATTAAGGCAGTTGATGAAGCTGGGACTTTGACCTCATTAGTAGCCTGGCTAACCATTCCAGAAAAACAGCCAATGGAAGTGCCTTCTGAGGCTCAGTGAGGACATTCATTTTATGAGAACACTGTACAGAAGGGCCAAGGTTACTTTAATGGCTCAACTTCACAGATGTTTCTCCTTTGAGATGTTATAGCTACTGCAATCTGAAGTTTCTTTTAAATTGTTACCAAAAATTAAATGTAGTATGAAAAAACCTTTGAGATTCTCAGTGGGGTTTATGTCCTGTCAAATGTGGAATAATCAGGTTGAAAAATCAGAAACTATCCCTTTAAAGATGACTTTAGAAACTCCAAGGGTCAAGTGTACACTTCTGTTTATCAAGCAGTCATCTTATAAAACCAGAAGTAGAAATGATTGTCTTATGATTTTGGTCAACCAAAAAAACACTCCCTTATTGGAAAACTCTTCAAAGGTTAGATTACCTCCAGAGGTCATATAGTTTGTTAGCAGTCTTTGAAAACCCCTGTTTTAAAATAAAGTAATACTTGGCCGAAGCAGAAGCCATGGCCCATTTCTGATGTCTGACAGTTGTACTTTGATCTAAAAAGAGATTTGAGAAGATCTGTCCATGTATGATTTTGGGGAGCATTTCAACAATGTGTAACATATGAACAAATTTTAGGGAAAAAAATAAGCTACTCAGATGTTTGGATCTGTTTTTCTGAACTCGTATTTGTTGGTTATGAGAGATCTCTGTGCTTTTTCTGGAAATCCATTAAGGTAATAAATGGTAATTTCCTATTCACAGCGTGAATATCATAAAGACTATGAAAAGTCAAAAACTATCTACACGACACCTCTTGATATGCTCCAAGTCACTCAGGCTAAGAAAGCTCAGGCAATTGCCAGTGACATGGACTACAAGCACGTCCTACACAGTTACAGCTACCCGCCCGACAGCATCAACCTGGACCTGGCCAAGAAGGCGTATGCACTGCAGAGCGACGTGAGTATCCGATTTCCTCTATTCCCTCCTAAAATAAGGTAGAAACTGAGAAAGATTTCTAAGTGGGGTGAGATCATGCCGACACTTTTGGCATTTCTCACAAGTGTTGGCATGATCTTCTGTATGTAAGAACTCTGTAATGGGAAAGTTACCCCTGTGGTTCTATGAGAGAACACCCTTCAGAGTTAGAGAGACCTGGGTCTAGTATGTACCCCATCACTGTTTCCTTAGGGAAAGGTATCAATTTTTCTGAGTCTACAGTCCTCGTTGTAAAATTGGAATAAAACAAAACAACGGTTTTGAGGATTTAAGTGTTTGCAAAATTATTTAGCAGGGTGCCAGGCCTTGGTGAGTTCTCAAAAAACATTCACTATGATCATCATCATCACTATCAATAATTTTTTACATAGATTTCTATCTTGTCTAAAAATAAAATATATAATTACAGCATCAATTTTTTTAATAGTAGCTGGACTTTTTTCTGCAGATCAAAACTTCTTTAGGCAAATTAATTTGTCAGAGCTACATAATTGAACACTTTATCCTAACAATTCTATTTTCTAAACATGTGGCAAAATATACTTAACATAAAATTTGCCATCGTTACCATTTTAAGTCTACACTTCCGTAGCAGTTAATTATATTCACCTTGCTGTGCAACCAATCTCCAGAACTTTGTCATCTCACAAAACTGAAACTCTACACACAAACAACAGCTCATCATTTCCTCCCTCCCTCAACCCTTGGCAACCACCCTCTACTTTCTGTTTCTATGAGTTAGACTACTTTAGAGACCTCATGTAAATGCAATAATTCCATATTTGTCTTTTGTGAATGGCTTCCCCTAACCCTAACCCTAACCACTTAGTGTAATGTCCACAAGGTTCATCAGTCTTGTAGCATTTGTCAGGTTTTCCTACCTTTTTGAGTTGAATATAGTTCTGTTTTATGCTGCACCACATTTTGTTTGGCCATTTACCAGTCAGTGGACATGTGGGTTGATTCCATCTTTTGGCTGTGTGAATAATGCCGATGTGAACATGGGATACCAACATTTCCATCACTAAGAATTCTACTTTATACATAGTCATCTTATTTATTTGTTTAATTTTTGCTATCTTTCTTTCTCCCAAATAAATTGTAAGCCTCTTACAGGTAGGAACCCTATGGTTTCTTTTTTTTTTTTTCATTCTAATTAGAAAGCCCACACTAAAGAATAAAAATTTGAAGTTTTTATCTAGAGTTTAAGTTTAGGTACTATCTATAGCTAGATAATAAGGGTAACTCATTATTTTAATAATATTAAGTAAGTGTCCTCAAAATAGTACCAATTCCAAATGATAAGCAAATTGATGAGCATGACTGTGTTAAACTGCACTGTCAGCCAATGTAGAAAAACTCCTAAGCTGACTATTACACATGAAGGGCATTGCGAGCAAACAACTACTATCAACTCTTATCTAATCATAAAATGAGCAAAATTATCCAACTTTAATGTGGTCTTCAGTCCTAATTTGACCATTTACACATAATACTTAGAGCTCTAATGAGCAAACCTCTCACATTTGATTATCTAAATATAACAACTTCATTTATTCCTTGAAATGTAGCTTTGAAATTAGCATTTTCCTGATTGAAATTCCACTCAGTTGAAAATAAAAATGAAATATATGCCCACTGGGAAAGCAGTGAGAACCTAAGGGCTGTTAAAATCTCTCACCAAGAATATGTTTAAAATAACCTTAATGTCTGGAGTAAGAAAGCTGGTCAGAAATCTTAACATGTTAATGATTTTATGAATAAGCATGATGCTGAGCAAAAGAAATTTAACCTTTCTCTTGGTGTTCTAGGTCGAATACAAAGCTGACTACAACAGCTGGATGAAAGGCTGTGGCTGGGTGCCTTATGGGTCCTTAGAAATGGAAAAGGCAAAGAGAGCTTCAGACATCCTTAATGAGGTAAAGCCAGTGCGTTCATTTGTCACAGAGAGATTTGTGCATGTGCCATGAGGAAATTCCCCAAACCATGGGAAGTGTCTCCTTTACCACTTCATTATCTAGTAATTGTTGCTGAGGGGAAAACTAACCACATGCATGAATTATTCTGGTAGATAAATCACGTACGGGAACCATTCATAATAAAAATATTTTATCAACTTTATCAAGGTTTACTTTGCATACCATAAAATACTATGTTAAGTGTACCCCTGAATGAGTTTTAATAGGTTCCTATAGTTGTACAATCATCATTACGGTCGAATTTTAAAATTCTGCTAGTTCTCCAAAATGATTCCTTGTAAAATTCCTGCTCCCATCTTCAGTTCCAGGCAACCCCTCATTTGCTTTCTGTCTCTAGTGTTCTGCTTTTCTAGAAAATTCCTTTATATCAGTCTTCTTTCATTTAGAATAATGTTGTTGAGGTTCATCCATATACCTACATGTGTCTGCAATTCCTTTCTTTTTATTATTGAGTAGCATTCATTTGTATGGCTATGTTGCATTTTGGTTGTCTAGTTGGTGCACATGTGCATTTTTTCCACTTTTTGGTGATTATGAATAATGTATATAAAGAATATTACACGCCGAAACCGGTTTGGCTCAGTGGATAGAGCGTCGGCCTGCGGACTGAAAGGTCCCAGGTTCGATTCCGGTCAAGGGCATGTACCTGGGTTGCGGGCACATCCCCAGTAGGAGATGTGCAGGAGGCAGCTGGTCGATGTTTCTCTCTCATCGATGTTTCTAACTCTCTATCTCTCTCTCCCTTCCTCTCTGTAAAAAATCAATAAAATATATTTAAAAAAAAAAGAATATTACAGATTATGTATTATATATGCTATGTCATATTCTTGATGACTGTGAAGTAGTATATAGATTATTATTTAGTCTAAGAAAAAATAACGATGATCTTGCAGTCTCAAAGCAGCCAGGCGAGATCTGTCCCTTCTCTGCCTACAGTGAAACATCCCGCTTCTGCCAGGCAAACCCATCATCAAGGAGGTTAGACTACATAAAAAAGGGCAGAGGTGCTCAGTGGGAGTTGTCTTCCACACTCAAGATTTTGTTGTTCATGTTGTTTTGTGCTTTTGTTTGTTTTTGGTGAAGACCATTGTATCTACTCAGGAACTTTTCAGAAAAAAGTTCTTCTGAGTTGATTGTTGTCAGAAGTCTGAAGTTGAAAGAGTGATGCAGCTGTGGGGGAAGAGGTGGAGAAGAATAAAGGGATAAGGGTAGCTAGAAGTTGTCAGCTCCCATTCGAACACCTTCCAGTGTTCCCTCTCCTGTGACTTCTCAGCACTTCAGTGACAATCTATGTACTAACCATATTGAGGCTTGCAGAGCAAAAGTACTCCCTCTCTTTTAAAAAAATACATTTTTGTTGATTTCAGAGAGGAAAGGAGAGGGAGAGAAACATCAATGATGAGAGAGAATCATTAATCAGCTGCCTCCTGTATGCCCCCCACTGGGGATCAAGCCCACAACCCAGGCATGTACCCTTGCCCAGAATCAAACCCGGGACCCTTCAGTCCCCAGGCATTCTATTCACTGAGCCAAACCAGCTAGGGCACTTCCTATCTTTTTAATAATCCCTAGCTACTGTCCCAATTCCCCAATTTCTCCTCGCTCAACTAGAGATCTTCTTTACTTTAACTGCTGATGGTGTGATGGAGGAAATGACATCTCTGAGAACTTGTTAGTGCAAAGAACCCTAACTTGTATTTCTGAATGGTTTTCTCTTAATCCTTTAGAAAAATCTGGGATGTTTCTGTATTCTGTTTCTCTGAGCGTGCCCTCTTTTGTGTCATAAGCAAGAAATTAAGAGAGTAAAGTCTGGTTCCTGAAAGTTGTATTGACAAATCCAAGATTAAGTCAATTTTTAAATAATGGCTTTTGCATTGTATTCATTCCCACCGCGCCCCGCCCCCCTGCCCCAACCAACCCAAAATCTAGTGTTTTCACATTTTAAAATCGGAAAAGTCACGTCTCTCCAAAATAAATTTCAAAGGTTTTCATATATTAGCCTTCAGTGCAAGTAATATAATTGTTTTTCTTTTTTTTTTAATTCACCAAACAGAAAAAATATCGCCAACATCCAGATACTTTCAAGTTTACTTCCATTGAAGATGCTCCAATTACAGTGCAATCTAAGATTAACCAGGCCCAGAGGAGTGATGTAAGTGTGAATCTTATCTGTGTCTCCATGAATGCTAATACAAATACATTAGTATTCCAAATGTACTGATCGCCTGTAGTTATTATGGAATCTGAAGAGACTCAATTACATGAGCAACTTTATAGTTCCCTTAGCTTCTCATTAACAAAGCACACCTAATTCATATCTTAAGAGTATTATGTACTGTGTGCTGTCCTTCCAATATTTTGACCTTGATTTCCAAGGAGAAGGTAAGAAGGGCTTCTCTTGATAACAAGAAACACTACACACCTATTTCTAGGAAAGACCAGGAAGATGAATAAAAGCACTATATCATATGGAGGAGTTATATTTTAAGTCAGAACTAAGACAAAAATCATATAATAGTCAAACCTACTACCCACTACTCCCTTTAGGAGCCCACAGAGTATAATAGAGATGGTTGGTGTATCCGACTGCATTAGCCTCTCTTATGCTCAGGAAAGTGTCTACACATTCACATTTTCATCAGGACACCTTCCTGGGCTAACTTCCACCAGGTGCCCCGACCTAGGTCCAGGGGTTCCTAGTACATATATACCAAGGTGCCTTTGTCCAGGCTGAACCAGCACGAAGATAAGACCCTGTGTAATTGCATGTGAGACCTTGAATGCCTTCAGATGTTTGCAGCTGAATATGGGGACCACACAGAGTCTTTCATAAGAAGCACCCCTGTGCAGTGCGACTCTCCCTAAAATTCTTTTCCTCTGCCATTAAATCTTTTTTCCTACTTTATTAGTTTATTTATTCGTGTGGTTTTTTCTCTTTCAGATTGCCTACAAAGCCAAAGGAGAGAAAACTCTTCACAAATACAGCCTGCCAGCCGACCTGCCCCAGTTCATCCAGGCTAAAGTCAATGCCTACAATATCAGTGAGGTGTGTGCATGGGCTCAGCTGGGGGCTGCTGATAAGTCTTTTCTAAGTGTGGTCTGAGTTATACTTAAATGACATTTTTCTTTCAGAATATATACAAAGCAGACTTGAAAGATATGAGCAAGAAGGGGTACGACCTGAGAACGGATGCGATTCCCATCAAGGCTGCCAAGGCTGCCAGGCAGGCGGCCAGTGACGTAAGTCCAGCTGGTGGTCACCTGTGTGTAACCAGAAATGTGGGCGGGATGGACTTGTTATCCCAAAGTCCCACGTCTGCAGTCCCCACCTGGAAGCAAGTCTGGTTGAAAACTGTTTAGAAAAGGAAGTTCCTTAAACAGATCTGATCAGCTCTCATCAAGCACCCTAGTTAAAAAATTCTCATCAATATTTCTATACAAATGCACTTTATTCTCCTTGTGAAAATAAATAAGGTACATACTATTTAAGTATAACAGCCTCCTAATGGTAAAATTTTGTCTCAAAACTTGCTTAATTTATATGAGTTCCCTATTGCTTCTACAGATGATGACTCGGCTTCAAATTTTATAGCCTCCAATTGTCAGTCATTAGATTCCATTACAGTTAGGAACTATGTTTCTTTTGCTGTCTTGCTTTTACCCAGCTGCGAACTGAAGTCCCTTTGCTCTTAAATTTAAATACAGTGGACTCAGGCCCCCACCTGTTGTCCTGTAGGAAGTGGGATAACCTTCCTGTACTGCTGTAGTTGTCCTGAGGCTTCTGTGTTGTGATTCCCTGTCTCCTGGTTTGTTTATGATGGTATTGCTCTGGCTTCCTGGATTCTTCTTCCCCGGATTTACTTCTTTCTGCTCTGCATGATCCAGGGACAGAACACAGCCCCTTGCTTTTGATTTCCCCCAAGTGCTAAGCACAACGTCACTGACTGTTTGAAATGAAATTGACATTGCACCAGGGTAAATATGTGACAGTTGAGTAATAAATGCCTGTGTCCTAAAGGCCCTGCCATCCAGAATTTCTGACTGATCCTCTTCCTCTGTGGGTGGCTTCCTCCAGTCTCCCCTCCCCGGCTCCTCCTCCTTCCCATCCCCCCTCCCCTCTCCTGCCCCATACACACAAACCTTCCCTCACATCTCTGCTTCTCGGTTTCCCAGGTTTCTTCCCAGGTCTCCCCAAGGAAGCTCAGTTCCCCTCACTATTATTCAGAGCCAATTAGTGTTTACACTACTGACTCTGAGTCTCCCTTTGAATATGCAGACTCATTAAAATTCTACTACCACCGCTACAATTCTACTAATCAAATAGCCAGCTCTTTGGGATCTTCTTTAGCAGCCCAACGTCATTGGTAGAGATTGTGAAATATTTATCTTTTCATTTGTCTCTCTCAAGTATCTAAGTGGGAAGGAAGTTATTTTACTTTGACATTGATATGAATAGTGGTAACACCCCACCCCAATCTTGCTGGGGTAGCAGAAGCAGCTATAGACAATCAAATGGGCTCAAAATAGCATTTTAATTTTACCTGGCTACTTACAAGCGAGTATCTACTTGTTTGGTTATTGAAGTAATTTCTGGAAAGCCCAATTGCTTCAAACCATGGTCTCATTGCTCAGTAAAATCTTCATTGATACATTTTAAAATATGCCCACTTTTGTTTCTAATAGGTTCAGTACAAAAAAGATTATGAAAAAGCCAAAGGGAAAATGGTTGGCTTCCAAAGTCTCCAAGATGATCCTAAACTGGTTCATTATATGAATGTAGCCAAGATACAATCGGACCGGGTATATAAAAATGACTATGAGAAGACAAAGACGAAATTCAACATACCCCATGATATGTTCAATGTTGTGGCAGCTAAGAAAGCTCAGGATATTGTCAGCAATACCAACTATAAGCATCCACTCCATCATTACACCTACCTGCCTGATGCCATGGACCTGGAGTTGTCTAAAAACATGATGCACATACAGAGCGATGTAAGTGACATGTACTCCACAAGACAATCTCCCTTCAAGGTCAGAGCCTGCATGAGAGAAGCCCTTGCCTGGGGCGCTCACTCCTCTTTTTTCCCTTTGCCGTAGAATGCCTACAAGGAAGACTACAACACTTGGATGAAAGGCATCGGCTGGATACCTATTGGGAGTCTGGATGTAGAAAAGGTTAAAAAGGCGGGTGATGCCCTGAGTGAAAAGAAGTACAGGCAGCATCCAGACACCCTCAAATTCACCAGCATCGTGGACTCCCCAGTTATGGTCCAGGCAAAGCAGAACACACAGCAAGTCAGTGATGTGAGTACAACCAAACAGAGGGTGCAAAGGATGGAGGGAGGATTCAAGAAAATAAATATTGGCCCACTTAAAAAAAATTATTCTGAGCTAATATCTTTTCCTTAATTTAAAATTAATAATTACAATACTTTTTAGCTTGATCACTAATGTTTTCTTTTCCTTTTATCTTGGCTTTTACCTTTCTTTTTGAAACCTCTTCCTCTTTAACTACCTTGAAATACTGTGTTATTGTATAAATTGACATGGTGCAAAAAATTCTACTCCGCTACTACTACTACTACTACACACACACACACACACACACACACACACACACACACCTTTTATCTTGGCTTTTACCTTTCTTTTTGAAACCTCTTCCTCTTTAACTACCTTGAAATACTGTGTTATTGTATAAATTGACATGGTGCAAAAAATTCTACTCCGCTACTACTACTACTACTACACACACACACACACACACACACACACACACACACACTAACTTTAAGCTTAAATCCTAGACACTTTATTGTGGCAAATTTATCATATCCAATTCTATATTAAGTTCCTTATATTTAGTGTTTATATATAATACAGGGAAATAATACACATGAGTATATGATTTTGCACCTCATTTCACCATAGATAATTATCATAGAGGCTTTTTTTACTTATGTCTTGGTGGAGATTAGTACATTGTTTGCCTGCCTGTCCATAAGTCATATATATAATCTGGCTAAAGTCAAACCTCACGGAAAGACTGGTGTATAGAAGAGTCAAAGGGACATCAAAAGCACACATTCATTAATTCATTGAATGAATGTTTTTGAACACCTTCCATGTGCCAGGCACTGTATTATGTGATGACTGTACAAAGATTAAGTAGACAAGGATATGTGAGATACAGGCTATAACAAGAATATAGGACAAGAGTATAAGAAAGTTGTGGGTAGAACAGCATTGCCACACAGACAGATGAATGCTACAGGAGATACACGTGTTCAGTAAGTTCAAGGGAAGAGGTAACTGCCTACCAGAGCTTCCCTAGAAAATTCGGGAAGGAAAAGCATGACAGTAAAGAAGTAATGAATGGAAGAGAAGTGAAGTGTTCAGGATTGTAACCTGGTCATTGAGGGTCTTGTACGCCAATTTATAGTCTAGACATTATGGGGTAAGTAGCAAGATGTATTGAATATTTTTAATTCATGGAGTTGCATTATCATGTCTGCGTTTTAAATCTGACAAAAAGTACAGAGGCTGTATTGGAGAGGGAGAGATTGGAAAAAGAAGATGAATTAGAAAGCTGTTACAGACACCCAACAGAAGGCTTACTTGGACTTTAAGGCAGTAGTGATGGGGAAGGAGGTGTTTAGAAAGTAGAATTGATGAGATTCTGTGAATGCTTAGAAGTGGTTTCTAAAGTCAGTGAGGACGTAAGGATAGCTCTGGGATTCTTAGAAGAATTTATTAGTATTTGAGGATTCACTTAGATATCAGCCACCTCAGACTTTACTTGTGATACATACACACCAGTTTACACATGATGATCCATATAGACGTGCCTGGGAAATGGAGGTATGTATGATAAATAACAATGGAGAGACTGAAAATCTCCTTGTGATTCCTGTTCTAGTTCAGTTTTAGAAAATTGAGCAATTTATTTCATTTTTATTACCAAGAGGAGGATATAATATGATGTCTACAGATGTCTTTAAAATGACAAGCTAGGGTAAATCCAAAATGGTAAACCTTTTGAGTACACTGGATTTATGTATAAGCACCTTCATTTAACGAGAAAATTATTATATGCTTTTACTTGTACAATTATAATTGGAAAGTTTTAAGCAGAAGTGAAAGACATTCTAACCATCATTTTCTCTCTAAAAATAACAAACCCAAACTAAAACAACACAAGACTTTAAGAACTATTAGCTCCTCTAGCAAAGAATGAACTTTTCTGGCTTTGGTGTAGTTCACGTTAGAACCTATTTTTCATTATCTTTGGCAGTAAATTATTTCTATTCTCTTAAGGATTCTTTCTCTCTATTATAATACACAGAGTTGTTGGCTCTTCCTAAAGACAACAAGATGCTTGAGTTTCTGAAAAACAGGAAAATACCTTTGATACTTTTGCACAATAGAAATGGTGGGGATTGTGCTAGGAATAACTCCTTTAAGCATGCCATGAATGCATTTTCCTTTTTGTACTATTTGTAATGCCTTTTGTTATTGTGGCTGTGTGTTGCAGATCTTATACAAAGCTAAAGGAGAAGATGTGAAACATAAATACACAATGAGTTCTGATCTTCCTCAGTTTCTACAGGCCAAGTGCAATGCTTACAATATAAGTGATGTAAGTAGGATCTTTGATGGGGTGTGAAATACAGAACTGGTGATAAAATAATAGAATTTTAAGGTATGATGGGACCTTGACAATTACTTAGGTCAGTTTTCCACACGGTCTCGGTTGCAGCCTGGCCCGTGATGATGGTTCTGTACCTCTGAGTTGGCCTTTTAAAGTGTAGGACAACTTTAAAGGCCTCTTCTTCTTCTTCTTCTTCTTCTTCTTCTTCTTCTTCTTCTTCTTCTTCTTCTTCTTCTTCTGTATTGAATTTATTGAGGTGACATTGGTTCATAAAGTTATAGGTTTCTGTATTTGGTATTGTGTGTTCACCATTCCAAGTCAAGTCTCCTTCCAACACCATTTATCCCCCTGTATCCTCTTCTACCGCCCCACCCCCCTTTCCCCTGACAATCACCATAAAGGAATCTTCTTTATGCAGAGCTTAACATCTAGTTCTCTAAACCTCCAATTAGTTTTCCTAATTTTTGCATGTGGAGAAGGTTATTATCCTCCAGAGAAATAAGAATAAAGAAAATCCTTTTTTTTAAAAACAACAATCCTAAAATTGCTAGATCTTACCACCAGACCTTCCCTTGACCTTTCCATAAGACTGAACAACTTCATTTTCTCCAGCTGCTCCTCACATGCCCCGGTCTCCAGAACCTTTATTAGATCCACAAACTGGACCCACTCCAGTTTCTCATGTCCCTCTTCAATATGTGCCCAAACCAGATCTGGGTGAATAATCAGTGCAGAGCCCAGTAAGTCCCTGCTATGTAAAATGTGACGTTTTGCTCTAGGAGATTCTTTTAGCTTCCATCTGCAGAGGGATAAAACAATCCCAGCGGTTGAGGAATCACTTCAGTGGATGAATACACAGCATGCTGACATCCCGTTTCTTCTTCTGTCCCAGGTCTGTTATAAACGGGACTGGCATGATTTAATAGCCAAGGGCAACAATGTGCTGGGAGACGCTATTCCCATCACTGCAGCCAAAGCGTCAAGAAACATTGCCAGTGATGTGAGTACACGTTCTAGGTGAAATCTGGGTGATTGCCTTTTAAAAAAGTAAATAGATGTGTGCTTGTTTAAATGCTATCACATTGAAAACAAGATGTTGAATTCATGACATTCAAATTCTCCACAAAATATTGTTTTGAGAAACTGTCACTTTTCCATGTTTTGTGATTCTTTTCACTTGACCCCACTTGGTAGAGCTGTCATAATCCTGACAGCGGCTTTCTCCCTGATTCATATCCCAAATTACCTCCCCCGACACCTTCCCTGACAGCCCGCATTTATTTTCAGTGAGAACATCCTGACTGACACTAACACATTAAATTCAGGTGCCTGCCTGCATTATAATTGCATTAAGACGATTGAAAAGATGTTCTATAAAATGTACAGATTTTATTTTTATTTTTTTGTATTGAATTTATTAGGGTGACACTGGTTAACAAAATTACACAGGTTTCAGGTGCACAGTTCCACAACACATCATCTGTACACTGTATTGAGTGTTCATCACTCCAAGTCAAGGCCTTCCATCACCATTTATCCCCCCTTTACCCTCTTCTGCCACCCCTCAGCCCCTCCCTGCTGGCAATCACCATTTTATAAATCCAATGGGCAAAGAACCACTTTTCTAGAATGTAATTTTGATTTATGTAATTGATGCCCATTTTATCTATAACAGAAACAGCATACACTTATTCTTCTTCCCATAATTGAAAAACAACTTTTTCACAAAGCATACCCCCTCCCCCTTCACATCCGC
>NW_005354385.1:5987126-6000679 GCF_000412655.1 Myotis brandtii | reverse complement strand
TACACACCATTCCAGAGACTACAATCTTGGTTTGAGGAGAGAAGAAAGAAACCACACATGTGTGCAGGCCACAGGGGAGATGGGTGTAAGAATTCTGAGCTTTTTCTTGTAGGGCTGCTACTGAAAACAGTTCCTCAAAGATGTGCACATCACTGTGAAATGCATTTCTAGTTTTAGGAGGAAGTGAAAGTCTAAAGCATGACATTCTCTTCTCTTTTTTTGTAAGCACTTGCACAAAGCTTTTCCTAACATGCCTAGAGATTACTTGATAATCCTTTTGCCTGCCAAACTCCTGTTGATAAATCGGTGCTTAAACAGCAGAAGCTGCGTATCTGCAGAGTTTAGGTGGATTTTAATTTTAATTCTTTTATGTGGAAATTGAGGTTTTGACCTGTTACATACAGTGTAGCTCAATCTGCACCACATTGCCGGTCCCGGCAATGAGAGATTTTGGACAGCACAGCTTTTAGATATCTACTGGTGGGGAAAGCTCACAGTGGTCCCTGCCCTCAGTGTAGTTCCTTTACTCATCTTAGCTGCTTCAGGAGAGGAGCTGCTGAGGACTGGGGTGGGTGAAGACTCAGCTACCTACCAGTGCAGCATCTAAACTGATGCTCCCTATTAGGTCAACCTGAGACAAAAATCACAGTAATGATTTCCTCCCCCACCCCAAGACGATCTGAGTGCAAACATCTCACATGTAGAGTTTTTTTAGAGTTTCCTCTGCACCTGTTGTTTACCTATTACTAGGCCAATCGGAACAGAAAATGGGAGGTTTTCTCAATAATTTCTAATAATCTGTGATGTGCAATAATATAATGGATTAGGTGAATTCACATTGCTGGAAAACCAGGAGATATGGGTCTTACATTTGGAACGTGTCAAGTTTATAGTAAGTGTGAAAATTCAGTTGGCTTTAAGTAAAGTTCTAAATGCAAGTCATCTATAGGATTGATAACAAAGAAAAGAAACTGGTCCTGAGTGTAACACAGAAGTGATGGAAATAAATATTGTCACTCTGAACTTTCTGGGGAGTGTGTGTGTGTGTGTGTGTGTGTGTGTGTGTGTGTGTGTCTGTGTGTGGAATATGGTTTGCATTTTTGTACACTCTTCCAGAAAGTAACAATGTTCTGAGAGCTTTTGTGTGTGAATAGAGTTGCTACACCTACTAGTATCATTGCCTAGGACTTTGCTAACCAAGTTCTGCCTCTGCAGTATAAATACAAGGAAGCTTATGAGAAGGCCAAGGGCAAGCATGTGGGTTTTAGAAGCCTCCAGGATGACCCCAAGCTGGTCCATTATATGAACGTAGCCAAGCTGCAATCCGATCGTGAATACAGGAAGAACTATGAGAACACCAAAACCAGCTACCATACTCCTGGGGACATGGTTAGCATCACAGCCGCAAAGATGGCCCAGGATGTTGTTACCAACGTCAATTATAAACAACCGATACATCATTACACATACCTACCTGACGCCATGAGTGTCCAGCACACCAGGAACGCAAATCAAATTCAGAGTGAGGTAAGTATGTAGGACAGAGCAGACTCAGAGAAGTTGGTACTTAAGGGATAATCTTTTCTTCCTACTTTAGTAGACTTCACAATACAATAAGAAATTTGGGGGGGGAAAGTACTTTAAAATAAATAGTCATTATTGAAAGATTAACAAAGGCATGGTGGACAAGCTGTGTTTTTGCTGGCTTTCTGCACTCCTACTGTCACCATTGACATTGCCTTTATTAACTTCTGGGTCACAGAGAAAGCCATATTCCACTAAGTCGATAAGCCACCTTAATCCTCAGCAAGAGGAAATGGTTGCTCCTGGGGTGCTTTCTTCAATGGTGATACATATAAGGCAAAATAGGAGCATTCTTTATTCTTTCTGAATTCAGCAAAGTTATTTTTTGGCTTAAAAAAAAAACACTCAAGGTCACACTCTCATGCATGTAAATCTGTGTGATGAGTCATCTAAAATGAGCCAGGAAGGCTTTGTGACTGCAGCATGATTCACGGGGAGCTGCAGAGGGAGGTGTTTAATATTCAGGGCTTTTCCTTCCGCAGGATCCAGATGTCTATAAGAATCGTCCTCTATGAAGGGAAGAAATGGTGTTCTTTTATTGTGGCTCAATGAAAATGTCTCTCCCCAGCTGAGATCAGGAAGAGCCTAGGTGGACAGTGTGGGTGAAATTCAAAGTTGGGGAGTTTTCAGTGAAATCAAAAGGAAAGCCCAATTTATTATCAAAAGAGACAATATTTTTTCAGCAGTAGCCGTGGAAATATGTGGCCCAGATTCTCTCTGTGTTGTATAATGCCCCAAACAACAGCACTGCTGTTTCTCATTACCAAATTCTGGGTGAGAAGCTCCGTGACAGACATAACCATAGCTTCCACTACAGACGGGGGCGAGTTGAAAAGGTTGCCATTCATTTCCCCTGCAGAGGATTGCAGATGGCAGAACCGGTGCTTGGCTGTTCCTAGGACATCTCCTCATATGAGCTTGCTCTTTTACAGAATGTGTATAAGGACGACTATAACACCTTCTTCAAGGGCATTGGCTGGATCCCTATTGGTTCTCTGGAGGTTGAGAAGGCCAAGAAAGCAGGCGATGCATTAAATGAGAGGAAGTATCGACAGCACCCAGATACCATCAAATTCACAAGCGTGCCTGATTCCATGGGCATGGTTCTGGCTCAGCAGAACACAAAGCAGCTGAGTGACGTAAGTGGCTTCCCTTCAGAAGGGTGTGTTGATGAATAACCCCGTGATAAGCCACTTCACATCCTTCTTAATTCGATACGTGAGACTGCATCTATGTTAGCAAATGAACTGCTTTCAGAGGTTGTACTTTTGAAGCACCTTGGAACTTGAACATCCATAGAACTGGGAGGGGAGAAGGAGAACTTCCAAATCTGCTTTATTTTCCCAAAGTGGAGAGTCTGTGCTATTCATGAGACATATGGAATGAAATTAGTATTATTATCTATCACTCGGTCTGAATTGCAGACCAAGCTATTTTATTGCTCTGAGTTGCAACAGTTCTACTTAGCTTCCCAGGGAAAGGGCATAATAACGTCCTCATCCCCGGGCACAATAGCTGGATGTTGTGAGAGGCAATCTAGAGAGAGGCCTCTGGGAAGGAGATAAGCAGTTTACTTCCAGAATCATCGGGAGTCACCTCTCTGAGCCCAGGTCTCGCTGGACCCTTAGTCTTAGTCAGAGGCTAATTGCAATACTCAGTGCTTCCCCTCATTTGGTAATGTCAGAGTTCTCTTAAATGACCTCCACCCGAAAGAGGGAGGTAAGTAAAAAGCAAAGAAGGGAAGACTGTGTTTTTAGCCCCTGGCTTCGCCACTGATGCCTCTCTGTGTGAACCCTACACCCAACACCTCTGCTGAGTCAGTCTCCTAGATCTCTCAGCCGTCCTGTCCAACACCTCTCTGTCTTTCAGCCACCACCAACCTAGTTCTGGCTCCATATCTCTCCTGTGGACAACTATAGTCATCTGGTATCTGGAGTCCATGCCCAAGGCACACACTACAACCAGAGAGACCATCTTAGCTCAAATCACATCCCTCTCATAGTTAAAACCCTTTTAGAAACTTCTTAAACTGAAAATAAAATCTGTTAAATCTGGGAGGCCCTACTCCCTATCTTGTCTGAGCTCTGGCCCTCCTCAGCCACTCCAGCCCCTGTAACCCAGGGCTGCCTTCGGTGCCTCTCAGGCCACGCCCTTTCCAGACTCAGGGCCCTGAATGCTCTTCTTCTGCTTGGACCCCTCCCTTATCTTCAATTACCTCCTTAGAGAGCCTTTGCTGACCACCCTTTTCTTTCCTAAAGTTATTTTATTTACAACACATCATAAATTCTAACTCTACCTTGTAATTCATGTGTTTATTCTCTGTCTCTTCTACTGGTCTGTAAGCTCCAAAAGTACAGGTCTGCCCTTTTCAATCCTTTAAACACAGAACCTACCACCTTACTTGGCCCACAGCGCTGTCCAATAATTATTGGTGAAATGAGCCAATGACTACACTACTAATAACCCCTCTGTATGATAGTTTAGGTATTTGCCTTATATAGGCACACCTCGTTTTATTGTGCTTTTTTATGCTTCGAAGATACTGCGTTTTCTACAAATGGAAGGTAATACCCTCCACCAGCAAAAAGATTAGGACTCACTGAAGACTCAGATGATGGTTAGCATTTTTTAAAGCAATAAAGCCTTTTTAAATTAAGGTATAAACATTGTTTTTTAGACATAGTGCTATTACACACTTAATAAATTATAGTATAGGGTAAATATAACTGTTATGTGCACTGGGAAACCAGAAAATTCATGTGACTCACTTTACTGTGATACTCACTTGATTGCAGTGGTCTGGAACTTAACCCACAATATCTCTGGGGTACACCTATGTATGGAAAAACACAAATGACAGTCTTGCTTTTTAAGGGAGTATGTGCTTAAGGAAACCTACATTTTGTCGGCTAATGACGTTTGCATGCTGCCTCCTTTGTTTTCAGTTGAACTACAAGGTGGAGGGGGAGAAACTGAAGCACAAGTACACGATAGACCCCGAATTGCCTCAGTTTATTCAAGCCAAGGTCAACGCCCTCAACATGAGCGATGTGAGTACATTCCCTGGTGATAGTCTAACATTGCTAATGGGGGCCTTTCCTTTCCAGTTCTGGGTAACGGTAGAACTTAGAATTTTAAGGGGAATAAACCGAGTTGGGCCCCATTGAATTTCTGTTAGAGGAGGTCATAGAGAAGCTGTGACTGCCAGTTGGCCCTTAGCTGGACCTCGGGCAATTGCAGGCTGTTCACCCCTCCCCTGTCCTAGGAATGTACGTTCTGCCCGTTTCCACAATGGGAGCCATTTTCAAGGGCACGGCCTTATGAGAGCAATGTGTTGTTGAGACCACCTGGATGGTATGAGTGCCTAAACCCTGTTAGGGTCTCTATATAAACTTTTAAGATTCTGATGGGTGGGTGCGGAGGTCTACTATGAGGCCACCGAAGACAGACCTCATACATAAGCTCCCTTGCTTATGTACCTACCAATCTGGAGTGACCTGCCTCTTTCTTCAGTCCCTCCTTGCCCTCTGTGTACAGAGGCCAATCAACAGTCCTCAGATCAGACTCTTATTCTATATAATAAAAGGCTAATGTGCAAATTGACTGAATGGCAGAACGACCAGTTGCTATGATGTGCCCTGACCACCAGGAGGCAAATGCTCAATGCAGGAGCTGCCCCCTGGTGGTGAGTGCACTCCCACAGGGGGAGTGCTGCTTAGCCAGAAGTCCTGAGCCAGGCTCACAGCTGGTGAGCGCAGTGGCAGTGAGGGGAGCCTCTCCCACCTTCATGGCAGTGCTAAGGATGTCCAACTGATGTCAATCAGACATCACCTGAGGGCTCCCAGACTGCAAGAGGGTGCAGGTTGGGCTAAGGGACCCCCCCACACACAAGTGTATGAATTTCATGCACCAGGCCTCTAGTCATAGGATATGAGGTTACCATAACATTTCACTTAATGCAGGCTTTTCCAAACTATGGGCTATGACTCATTAGTGAGTTATAAAATCAATCTAGTAGGTTGTGTTCCATTAAAAAAAAAAAAAGAACAAAATGGGATAGCCAAGATAGCAAAATACAGTAGTGCATAGTCTGTAGTAAGGTTAATTTTGCTTTATTTATCTTTTGTTTCAGTTATTTGTTAAAACTTCTTTAAAAAGTTTACTGTCATTTTCTTTAGAAACTCTTTTTTATATGTAACGAACATCTCTCTCAGGTAGTCTAGATACCTAATTGGTAGTGATGTTTAAATTTACTCTTATGAATTGTTTCCTTTTGCTTGGGTTGTTTTTTTTAAGTTGGTAAATTCTAATTTAAAAACATAATCAAACCTTAAGAAAAGTGTTAATTTCTTAAAAGATACCTTAGTCACTCTTCCTAATTTTTTAGGCTCTTTGGATCTCCAAATAAACATTTTTTTGGTGCTCATTTCTATGCTTTTGGTTTACTTAGAATTTTTCTCTGGTGTTATAAGTAATATTTAAACATGAAGGTCAATTAAAACTGGATGGTAATACATCTGAAATTTTAATATTAAATGCCTTTCTGTAAATTAAAATGTTTTATTATTAAAAGTACAAGAAAATAAAACTATTACATGCTTATAGAAAAGTTGGAAATATAAAAAATTATGAAAAAATTAAAATCTGTCATTCCACATTTAAAGCATTACATTTCAGTTGCTTTGTTATGCCAACATATACATTTTTAAAGCAGTTGAGATCATACTGTGGAGTTACTGATGTTTTTAAAAAAGGCTCTGATAGATACATAAAAGATGAACTAATAGCCCTAACTCCGCAAATTCTCTCAATAGAAAGGTGTAAAGTATGACATGTTTTATAAGAAAGATTTTGGCATCTTGTTTCATTCTTTTAATTTTGTTAAATAATAAAATAATATTTCTTTTTTTTTCAAGGCTTATTATAAAGCAGACTGGAAGAAAACTCTCGCTAAGGGTTATGATTTGAGAACAGATGCTATTCCAATTGTTGCTGCAAAAAGTTCAAGAAATATTGCTAGTGATGTAAGTCTAATTTGAAAGCAGTAAACTTTATATTTTCAAACTCTTCACATGGAGGCTATATGAACTATATTAGAAACAAAATTAAAAAGTTATGATATTAAAATACTTTTCTAGTATCCTAAGTAACAATGATTTTTTACACTGCTTCACTTTAAAATATTTAAAAACTCAATACAGTTGTTACAAATAAGAAAATTATTTTTTAAAACTGTAAAATATTTGGAACTCTCATTGTTATGAACATGAAAACTGATTTTTATTTTGTCAAGAAAAAAAGCTTTCGTATACTAAAATGTCACTAAATTGGAAATGTCTCCAACTGTTTTAAAAGAATACAATTTTTATTTTATTTTTTAAATCCTTATTTGAGGATTTTTTTTCTATTGATTTTTAGAGAGAGTGGAAGGGAGAGAGAGAGAGAGAGAGAGAGAGAGAGAGAGAATTAATTGGCTGCCTCCCGCACCTACCCTGAATGACCAGGGATGGGGATCAAACCTGCAACTGAGGTGTGTTCCCTTGACTGGGAATTGAACCTGCAACCATTTGGTGTGAGGGCTGATACTCTAACCCAGCCGTGGGCAAACTACGGCCCGCGGGCCGGATCCGGCCCGTTTGAAATGAATAAAACTAAAAAAAAAAAAAGACCGTACCCTTTTATGTAATGATGTTTACTTTGAATTTATATTAGTTCACACAAACACTCCATCCATGCTTTTGTTCCGGCCCTCCGGTCCAGTTTAAGAACCCATTGTGGCCCTCGAGTCAAAAAGTTGGCCCACCCCTGCTCTAACCACTGAGAAAACAGGCCAGGGCAAGAATACAATTTTTAAATACTATAATTTCCACACAAAAATTGATGAAATATGAAAATCCAGGCAGAATTATAGATTCAAATGAGATGATTTTAGTTATATACTGAATTCAATTTAACAAATGAATTTATAATTTTTATATGAATTAATATAATATGTTGATAGAGTTAAAAACTCTATCATTTGTAGTCCAATAAACTAATTCATATAAGGGCACTGCAAAAATTTACTCAGGATTATGCAAAGACTTTATAAGATAATGCAAAGTAACACTGGAAACATATAATAAAAAAAATACACCACCCAGTGTGGCTCAGTGGTTGAGTGTCAACCCATACACCAAGAGGTCACCAGTGCAATTCCCAGTCAGGACACATGCCTAGGTTTCAGGATCAATCTCCAGTAGGGCATGGAGGAAGCAGGAGATCATGTCTCTCTCATCAATATTTCTCTCTCCCCCTCTCCCTTCCTCTCTCTACCAAATCCTTAATAAGTAAAAATTTCAGGAACCTTTGAACATATTCAAAGAATCTATTTATGAATAATCTGGATATAAACTACAAATTATTCCATTCTTGATTATCTTCAGAGCATGTTTAAAGACCATCCATTAAAAATTCTTTGCTAGTTGTTTATTTAACAATGTTAAAACACTAGATTCAGAATGGATTTATCTATTGCTTAATTTGGTAGGTAAATTCAGTTTAATACTTTAGTATTTCCTACTCTACCCTATCAAATTTCTGTCTGCCCTTCTTTTTCATATAGTTCAAATATAAAGAGGCCCACGAGAAAGCCAAAGGCAAGCAAATTGGATTTCGTAGTCTTCAGGATGATCCTAAACTGGTTCACTACATGAATGTAGCCAAAATGCAGTCAGAACGTGAGTACAAAAAGGGCTATGAAGCCAGCAAGACTAGGTACCACACACCCTTGGATATGTTCAGTGTGACGGCGGCCAAGAAATCTCAGGAGGTTGCTACCAACACCAACTACAGACAACCCTTCCACAACTACACTCTGCTGCCCGATGCCATGAATGTGGAGCATTCCAAGAACGCGATGCAGATTCAAAGCGATGTATGTAACAATCAACAGATTGTTGACATAGAATTATTCATTTCTAGTTGGCAGGAGGGAAGAACAAGAAATAGGCAATTCCACTCACTCCACCCTAAACCTGGCTAGACTCACTATAATTAGGGGTCCTCTCCAGAATTTGGAGTTTTAGGCTTTTACTCATTTGAACTATAGGTAGCTTCCTTTGGGGGTTACTATATACGTATTTTAGAACTTTGGATGTTGGACCCAATATATGATGTATCCTTAAAAAATAGATTTAAATGAGTACTTTATAATATGTTTTCTAGTGCAAAACTCTGTTCACTTTCACCCCAAGAAAATTAAATTTTTAAAGGAATTATTGGGTCAGGATTTCCTGTTAGAAACCACCATGAATGTAATAGCTTTTATAATTAATTGTTTTCCAAAAGATAATAGAGAATAAAAAGCCAGTTATTCTCCCCCAACTCCTTTTTTCTTTCTTTTTGATAATGATTGAATCATCTAACTAAAGAAACCCATGCCCTGACTCTTTCTGAGTTCAAATTTTCCTTTTATATTGTAAAGAATCTATACAAATCCGACTTCACCAACTGGATGAAAGGGATTGGCTGGGTCCCAATAGATTCCCTAGAAGTGGAGAAGGCAAAGAAAGCAGGAGAGATTCTTAGCGAGAGGAAGTATCGCCAGCACCCCGAGAAGCTGAAGTTCACGTACTCCATGGACACAATGGAACAAGAACTTAACAAGAGTAACAAACTGACTATGGATAAGGTAAGAACTCACCTGCTGGCCTCAGCCCCAGAACCCTCATAGTGCTCATGCCCTTGAGCCTGGCGCTGCCACTATGACCTCTGTCGGCATTTTAATCTTTCTGATGGTCCTGGTGGTGGTGGTGGTAGGAGGGGCATTCTGTATCTTTTGTCATGTCTAGAGATTCTCAGTTATATTGACCCTCGGGCTGTCAACACCAAGCTGAGGGTGGGACAAAAACTACAAAACCTACATCATGTGGGGTTGAGGCAAGATGGTATTTGTTGTTTCAGTGGAAAAGGATTCCCTTGTGTGATCATTTTTGTCCTCAGCGTGTGCCTAGTCTCATCAGCCCCTCCTGCTATTTCACCCATTTTCCAACATCAGAGTTAAGCTCTTCCCCGTGGAGCTGTGAGTCTCTTCCCTTTGCTAGCACTCCCACACACTGGTCCTGCTGTGCAGTCACGTGCCTGCCCTTCTTGTTGTAGAGGCGCTACATTGAGAAATGGAACAAAGACAAGACCACCATTCACATCATGCCCGATACGCCAGACATTCTACTCTCCAAAATGAACCAAATCACCATGAGTGATGTAAGTAGATGAACAACAAAAGTAGGGGAGGTGAAGTGAACTAACGCTTATGGAATGTCTGTCTTTTACGTGCCAGAAATCAGGATCCTCGTCCTAACCCAAATGAAAAGATGCTGACGTTTTTCTTTTCTTTTTTTCTATTTGATCACTTAGAAACTGTACAAAGCTGGTTGGGAAGAAGAAAAGAAGAAAGGATATGACTTGAGGCCGGATGCCATCTCAATAAAGGCTGCAAGGGCCTCTAGAGACATTGCCAGTGATGTAAGTGCTTCCGCTGGGCTTTCCTTAGGCCGAGCGGAGTTTGTGTGTTTTCAGGAGCTGCAGTCAGCTCTACGCAGGGTTGGTGGGACCATCGTCCCGTGTAACACACAAGCCACATCCCTTCATTCAGTTCAAGGACCCTCTAATCATTTGTCCATTATTTAATGTAAAAAGTGACTGGGTCTTGTTAAAATAAGTTGCTTTTATAGTATTCTAATCATTTATAGGCAATTCTAAACAAATATAGAGATGCAGCTATAGATTTTACCTTGGAGACCCCTGACCAGGCTTTTCCTGAATTTAAAGATGCAGCATGAAACACTGTGTCTGCAGCCTTTTCTGCTGGTCAGACAGCTGAGTGGGAAGAGCTGCTTTCTACAGCACCCTGGACAGCTGATGTCCACATTGCTTTCGTTAATTCTGAGATCACTTTCTTTCCATGGACCTACGTCTGGCACAGAATTTGAAATAAAAAGATTTTGCTCCCTGCCCCCTATGAGCTCTTTTCTTTCTAGTTTTAGGGTAGTTCTAAGACTCTAAACCTATGACAAAGCTGAAGGCATCTAGTTTATTATATTCTCGTTCCTCCACTATCTTCATCACCATGTTTGTTTTTTCTGTCTACAGTTCAAATACAAGCAAGCCTATGAACAAGGCAAAGGGAAGCACATTGGCTTCCGGAGCCTGGAGGACGACCCCAAGTTGGTGCACTTCATGCAGGTGGCCAAGATGCAGTCAGACCGGGAGTACAGGAAGGGCTATGAGAAATCCAAGACATCCTTCCACACGCCAGTGGACATGTTCAGTGTGGTGGCGGCCAAGAAGTCTCAGGAAGTGGCCAGCAACACCAACTACAGGAATGTGATCCACACCTACAACATGCTTCCTGATGCCATGAACTTCGAATTGGCCAAAAACATGATGCAGATTCAAAGTGATGTATGTGACAGCCGTGCCATTTGCAGAGCGTTTACTCTGGAAAATAAGCAAATCAGTAATGACCATAAGTAGTGACATTTTGAAAATCCTGAAAGAAATTCATGAGTAATTTCCCAATAAGGTGTTTCATTTTTTACCTTAGGTTAAATTTACTTATTTATTTTTAACGAAAAGGGATCATTTCTAGAAACGAAAGTCTTATTTTCTACCATTATTGCTGTGAGCCTTGTTGGGTGCTGGATTCGGCAATAGCAAATGAAATTTGGTTTCAGAAAGAATGTGTTGAAAGAAGTATGTCTAACAAAGAGAGTCAGAGGCATGGAAGGCTCCTGATAGAGGAGCACGAGGGAAAGCAGGACCTCAGATGATGTGATAGCTCTTGCCTCTCGCTCCCAACCAGCATTCATTTCACTATGTCCCGCTTTTGAGGAGGCGATGGCTGAGGCAGCTTATTAGAATGAGTGTGAGGAAGGCACAGACAGTAGAGAGCCAAGAATTCAGCTATAGAGGACATCTGGTGGCTGGAGAAAGTGAATTTAAATTATAAACCAAAGGCAGGCCCCAAACCTGTATTTCCCTTTGGAAATGTAAAAACTGAGCTATTATCTCATATGTATAATTTTATATATGTATATGTAATATAACCAATAGATGTAAAAAATATATATGTAATATATGTTATTACATAAATATATTACATATAAATATATTACATATATGAGGAGTACATAAGTGCCCAAATGAAAGCAGCCAAGTACACAAGTGTAGAAGAAAATGTCAGAGTTGAAGGGAGAAAAATGAAATTTGTGCAAAGTACCAGTGAGGTTTCCAATATACCTGAGGGAATTGTAACAGTGGTGACTGATCAAAGACTTATAGCAAAAGAGAGAAATGGGGTCCATAAGTCATCTTAAGGGAACTTAAGAATTTTTGTAAGAAAGTTGGGCCAGCATAGTCACGGTTCTTGAGATAATAGTATCGTGGTAAATTAATATACTTGGTATTTTTTAGCACTTTTTCTTCAGGAAGGCATTTAGAAACACAAGTCACAAAAATATTACTGCTTGTTTTTAATTTCTCATGCAAGAAAATGTATAAAAGATGAAGTTTAGGGATAAAAATAGTCGAAGGTCAATATACTTATGGAATATCAAATACCCACATGTGTTTCTTGGAAGTTTTGGTTTCTTCTCCTTCTGGAACTTTTCCTCTTTTGCAGAATCAATACAAAGCCGACTTTGATGACTTCATGAAAGGCGTTGGATGGCTCCCTCTGGGCTCCCTGGAGGCTGAGAAAAACAAGAAAGCCATGGAGATTATCAGTGAAAAGAAGTACCGCCAACACCCAGACACTTTGAAGTATTCCACCTTGATGGACTCAATGAACATGGTTTTGGCTCAGAATAATGCCAAAATTATGAATGAGGTAAATCTTTCAATAATGTAGTGTTTCATCTGTATCAGGAAGAAGCCAGGCATATCTTATATTTAATCTTCAGATTTTCCTGACAGTTTTAGGGCATCATAATTAATGTTTACTTTACCTTGAAAGAGAACCTTGTAATTTAAAAAAAAAATTAGTCTTAATAAGTGCACCCACCCAAATGTTCAATGAGCCTCTCTACTCCATAATGCAAATCTTGAAAAGGGTTCCCTCTAAGGTGAGTTTGAGTAGAAGTTCACGAGTTTGAATCAGAAGACTGCCTGATAACAGTTGGGTTTTTTGCACCCTAGCCTGCTTCCTAGCTGGTTGGTGGGATCAGAGCAGACTCCTAGATCACGTGGCTATAGCAGCATTCTGAGCCAGGGCCTTCTCTGGGCAATCATGAGAGCAATTTTTCTCCACCAGTAGTTCCTTGGATTACTAATAATTCCAGCCTTTAGAAAAGCCTTAGTGTATTTCTTAGTTGTAAGTTGATATCAGGACGAACAAGTCATCAACCTTGGACATCTGTTTTTAAGTTACAAGTAATAATACAGTTGCAGAGCATTGGCTATATTATGTGGATCACAATTTGCAATGCTGTTGATCAGAAAAAGGGAGAGCCCGACCGGCGTGGCTTAGTGGTTGAGCATCGACCTAGGAACCAGGAGGTCACGGTTTGATTCCTGGTCAGGGCACATGCCTGGGTTGCAGGCTTGATCCCTAGCAGGGAGCATGCAGGAGGCAGCCAATCAATGATTCTCTCTCATCATTGATGTTTCTATCTCTCTCTCTCCCTTTCCCTTCCTTTCTGAAAGCAATAAAAATATATTTTAAAAAATTTAAAAAGGGGGGAAATTATTTGGACTGTAACATTAAACAGTTGCAGAAAATGATGGTCCTAAAGATAGAGCTGTATTATGCTGTCTCTGAGTAAATCCCCTGGAGTCTTCTGAGAAAACAGATTTGTCAAAAAGACCAACATCCTTGAAAGGAACTTGCCTAAAAGACAAGGCATGACTTGCAATGCCCTTTTTAACATTTAGAATTTAAACTATCACAAGCATACATTTATTTTTAAAATATTAAAACTTTCATTTTT
>NW_005354385.1:5964667-5986499 GCF_000412655.1 Myotis brandtii | reverse complement strand
ACACACACACACACACACACACACACACACACACACACACACACTAATATATTTTTGCAGGTTAGGATCTCTAAGTAGAGATGCTGAGATGCAATTTAGAGTATGCGGCACTTTTTAGGATTCAGTACCTGTGGGAGGGAGAACCAGGCAGAAAGAAGAGTCTGACTGTTAGGCCCTTGAGTGCATGTGGCCTGGCAGATGCAGCCTGCGTTGACCTAACCATTCACACTTTGATGAGTCACTGGATGTGGCCACCAGGGAAGGGTGTGCTCTTGAGTGAGGCAGCAAACTGTGCAGCAGGTGACAAGTGGAGGCTGTCTGCCAATATTTGGGGCAACATGTTCTAGGTCCACCACTAAGACCATGGCGCCATGACTTGTAGAAGATTGCAAACAACAAATCAAACACTGTCAGCAAAGAACCTGCTAAGTCAATTGGGTTACACCTCCTCATGGGATAGTAAGCTTTTTATATAAAGTAAATTATTTTAAGAGGCTTAAAAGATCTCTAACCTATATTATTAAGTAAAAAAGGCAAGTTGTAGATTATTATGCATATATGTCCTCATTTATATTTAAAAAGGACTATATGTGGGCTTTAATATCCTAGAAAATTTTAGAATGGAGATGCGATCTCCAGGCTGTCCAATAAGAGGATAGGACATTTTCTTTTCTATCCTAAGACATCCTCTCCATTGTCTTGTTTAAATGAGCACCTTTTTATTTAAATTTTATAAAAATAAGGCCTAACTAGCATATATGTCCTCATTTATATTTAAAAAGGACTATATGTGGGCTTTAATATCCTAGAAAATTTTAGAATGGAGATGCGATCTCCAGGCTGTCCAATAAGAGGATAGGACATTTTCTTTTCTATCCTAAGACATCCTCTCCATTGTCTTGTTTAAATGAGCACCTTTTTATTTAAATTTTATAGAAATAAGACCTAACTAATAAAATACATAAAATATTGATATTTATGTACAATGACATATATGTACTAAGCAAGGCTCCTTGTAAGATATTGACTTCCACGGGGTTTTTTGTTTGTTTGTTTTTACTCTCTAGCACCTCTACAAACAAGCATGGGAGGCTGATAAGACCAAAGTCCACATCATGCCCGATATCCCCCAGATTATTTTGGCAAAGGCAAATGCCGTTAACATGAGCGATGTAAGTATCATTACCCCTGTTGTCATCTTTCTTTCCTGCCTATTTGAAGCAGTAAAAATGAATTAGCTAATCAATATGCCTTAATTATAAGAGTAAATGTTTTGAAAGTAAGAGTGGGAATCCAAAAATGAGAATCTTTCTCTGTCTTGTTTTGCAAACTGTTGGAGTTGAACTGTGGATGGGACTCAGGCCTAGGAATTGAAATTTGAAGGGCAGGTCCATTTTGTTTTAGGGGCAGGTCCTCCTTCTCAAACTAAGATACTTGGCAAGAAGAGAAGCACTTGTGGGCCAGGAGAAGAGAAAAAGGAAGTGAGAATCCTAGGACTTCATTCTTAGAATCCATCCACCAAGCTTTTGAGATGGTTCTAAAGAAGGGGTCTGAGAAAGTTAAATGGAAAAGGAAAATGCATGTTTTGAAGAATTTGGGCGAGCCTCATTAAAAGACATGTACAACACTTAATGTCAGAAAATGCAGAGGTGATTTATTTCACTTCCTTTCTCATCCTAACCATAGTTGCTAGGAAATCCTCTAATTCTGCCAAGTTTTATTTATTTTTTCTTTCCTTTGTTTGAATTACATAGGGATTTGAAATTGCTGTCTTCTTTTTGGGTTGTAGAGTCAACACAATTATATAAATAAAAATATCAACTGCAAAACAATGAAATTTTTTAATGTAAGAATGTGGCTGTTTTGTAGTCATCCCTGGACTCTTATTTGATAAAATGCATCAGTAAGAATCTACTGGGCTTTCACTTTTTTTTCTATCTAAACTTTTTATTCCTATTTTATTTATTTATTATTTTTATTATTTTTTTCTTTATTGATTAAGGTATTACATATGTGTCCTTATCCCCCCACGCCCCCACTCACATTTTTAAAAAGCATATTTATAACTTCATAGAGATGGAGAACTTTTACTTTTTCTGGTAGTTTCTTTTTTCTTTTTTTTTTTCTGGAAGGTTCTTGAAGATATGTATGAGCTTGTAATTGATTTTTTTCCAAACACAATTATGTTATTTGTGAGAACATGTAGCCATTGATCCACCAGTGAAACATTCTGTTCAAAAATAAAAACAATGCTAGTTTACTTTTTAAAAATAAATCTAGGCTTACCTATTTATAAGAAAACTATTCCCTGGCCTCTCTTTACAGAAACTCTACAAACTTTCTATGGAAGAGTCTAAAAAGAAAGGCTACGATCTCAGGACTGATGCCATTTCTATCAAAGCTGCCAAGGCCTCAAGAGATATTGCAAGTGATGTAAGTCTGAAGGAGAGCAGTCCCCTGGCTGGGGGGTTCTAATCTACCAGAATAGTAACAGCTCAGTTCTGGAGAAACTTAGTGCTAGAGTATGAGGGGTGGGGATGTGCCTGCTCACAATAGCCTCATTCTATTCTGTGAATGCCTCTTAGCTTTGTGCTTTTGTTTTCTCTGGTATTTCTGGGGGGCGAGAATCCCTAAGTCACCAAGGCTATGGCCTGTAGAAATCCAAAGACTTGTACTGTTCTTGCCTCTTAGGATCTGTCTTCCTAACAGGATGTCTCATGAAGTGCTGTACTGGGGGTGCTGATGACAACTGATGGTTAAATAATCGGGAATTGTGCAAACCGGTTATTAAACTGTTGGTAGCTTGACATCAGCCACAGTGGGAGTATTTACATCACAGAAATTGGCAAAGATGACAATTTAGGGTTTTTCCCCCTAGGGAGCTGGTGTACCAGCACACCACTGCCATAATATAAGCTTTGTGAAACTCAGTTCTTTCATTTGGTTGTTTGTCCAAGAAATCCACTCATAGTGAGTGCTGAATGATTTGGGGGTAGTGAGAGAAGCACATTTCAGAGCACTCTTTCCTTTGCCACCCCCCAGTTATACTTTCTCTTTCCTCTATCGCTGTTCTCCATCTCTCCTTTCCTCTCATTTGCTATACTCTCTTACCAACTGTAGACCTCTTTAACACTAACAGCAGAATATGTGTGGAAGTCAGTATGGTGTATCATCATAAAATCTGGCTTCTAATCCTTAGTGACCTTATAAGTCCCTCACCTCTGGCTCTCAGCTTACTTATCCATAAAATGGGGGCAATAACTTTGCTATCTATCTGGTAAGGTAGGGTTGTGTCAAGTTATACAAATAAATGTGGAAAATGTGTTTTGTGAACTGTAGAATTCTATACAAGTATTACTTGTTATGAAGTACAGAATGCTGACACTAGAATGATTTGAATTGCTTTGAATAAATATTCCAATTTTCTTCACAGTATAAATATAAATATAACTATGAAAAGGAGAGGGGGAAAATGGTTGGTTTCCGCAGTCTTGAGGACGATCCCAAGTTAGTCCATTCCATGCAAGTGGCTAAGATGCAATCTGATCGGGAGTACAAGAAAAACTATGAGAAGACGAAGACCAGCTACCACACCCCTCCCAACATGCTCAGTGTCACGGCTGCCAAGGATGCCCAAGCCAACATCTCCAACACCAACTATAAGCACCTGATTCACAAGTACATCCTCCTTCCAGATTCCATGAACATCCAGCTGAGCAAGAATATGAATCACATACAGAGTGACGTAAGGCTCTCTCCTTTCAGGGCGATGGATTGCTAGCATGGGCAGGGATCACAGTCTTCTATGCCACACTTTGTGTCTAAATTGGTAAGGTAAAGTAGAGTTGCCTCTTGTCTTTATAGAATGAATATAAGCAGGACTACAACGAATGGTACAAAGGGCTTGGCTGGAGTCCAGCTGGTTCCCTAGAAGTGGAGAAGGCCAAGAAAGCAACTGAATATGCCAGTGATCAGAAATACCGCCAGCACCCTAGCACTTTCCAGTTTAAGAAGCTGACTGACTCCATGGACATGGTTCTTGCCAAGCAGAATGCGCTTACCATGAACAAGGTAGACGAAACAGCCATCCTTCCGTACAGTCCCAAGTGAGGCGGAGCTAGCAGCCTCTGGTTCTTGTTTGGGATGTTTGATTCTGGTTCACCACTACTGGGCAGGGCAGACAGTTCCAGAGCACGCCCCTACACCATTTTCTTCTGCTGCCTACCCCGTATTTTTATTTCTCCTGCCCTTCTCATTAAGTTAGAAATTATTTTTTAAATTATTATATCTTAAGTATTTTTTATTTATCATAGAAGAAAACATTTAAAAGGTTCTGTTTTAAAATCTGAGTTTGGTTTTGGTGTCTTCTCTGAATTATATGCTACTTTAGTTACTAAATTAATTTAATTTAATTTAATTCAAATTGTGTGCATTCCAATACTCTGCTGCATTTTTTTTTCTTTCTGGTTTGTTCTAAAAGTTATTCAAATTTCAAATGCCTTTTTTTTTTTTAACTTCCCAGCAATTATACACTGTTGATTGGAACAAAGATAAAACCAAGATTCATTTGATGCCTGATACACCGGATATTTTACAAGCCAAGCAGAATCAAACAATATACAGTCAGGTAAAGTTTATAAAAATTGGGCTCAAAATTAATTAAACTTATTAAGTGATGTAATGGTAAATAACTGATGTAAATAAATGCTAAAGCATTGGAAATGAATGACACAAACTGGCTAGCCTAGGGATGTTGCAAAATGTGGATAAAAGCAAGAGCTTCAGTTACGATTGTATGTTCCATGGAGGCAAATGCTGTACCTGTTTTGTTTTTCTTGGTACTTATTGTGTTTGGCAGAGAGTAGGAAATCAGTAAATAATTATTGAAAGAAAATATTATATCAAACAGAACTGGTATGAGTTTTGGTTTTGCCATTTATAATTTGTATAATATTGAATCTAAACCTTAGTTTCCTCATCCCTAAAATTGGGACCATAACAGTGCCTATGACGTTGAATTGCTGTGAGGGCCCAGTGAGAAATTTCACGTAAGGCTCTCAGCACAGTGCCTGGTACATAGTACTGGGTGGCTTTCAGCTGTTTTTATTATTATCCAGTTTTCACACACATGCCTCCATTCAATGAATTTGACTCAGAAAGGTTAACTCATTTATTGCACCTTACAAAAGACATTTCATCATCTATTAGTTTTATCACTTAGATAATCAATATTTTGTCACCTGACTTTTTGTTATCAATTATTTTAGCATCTGTGTTCAAAATATGAGTACATAGTATGGGAACATTACCAGATATATCTGATCTATGCCCATAAATGAGTGAACAGAAAAGGCCATACTCACTTATCCTGGGGAGGAGGGGTATCTCAGCCAAAAAACTGAAGCCAGACCATGTGATGCTTAGTCAGTGCCCTATTAAACAGCTTGTTTTGTTTTTATCCCCATCTTTAGAGAGGAAGTAGATGATGTTAGGTTTACCCAGATCTCTATTTATTCTCTAGGTAAATTTCAGGAATTTGTTGGGGTTTTAAAATACACTGACTATTAAATAATTTCTTTAATTTTCAGAAACTCTATAAACTTGGATGGGAAGAAGCTCTGAAGAAAGGCTATGATCTCCCCGTTGATGCAATTTCTGTACAGCTGGCCAAAGCTTCGAGAGACATTGCTAGTGATGTAAGTCCTACTCTGATTTCTGTAAGGATATATTTTTATGGTTAATGCCTCATTTTGTTAATCCCAAGAATTAATCACACAAAAATCAGAGGACCTTGGCTGTAGAGAATAAATTACCATAATTTCATAGGGAAGCACAACCTCTTAATCAAAACCTTTTAAATCAGACAAAACAAGAAATGGGTTTGGAGAGAAAGACTTTCTAAAGACAGACTCTAACAATAAATTCTAAGAATATAAGAGAAGATTCTCCCTAATCCAATTAATCGGTGGCACTCCAGGAGTGTTGGAAACCTAATTAGATAATGTATTATTACCTAATTTCTGGCTTGAAGGTCAATACCTCAGTAAAATGAATCAATGTGTGATGAAACTAGAGCAATAATGGCAATAATGATGATTGTATGTCCCCCGGAACATAAACTCATTTTCATTTAATGTTATGTGCTCCCCATAAGGTAAAGATAGCTTAGGAACGGAAGAAATGCATCAATAATTTTCTAACAATGCAACATTTGGTAGTACCTGTTTTCTTTCCATGTGAACCTATGGTTAGAAACTTTTGAAATCTTACCCCAAAATTAAATTAACTATAAGTGAACTTTCCCACCATTGTAGAGATTATATCACTTTTTGGTTTCAAATGGTTTTTGTATCTATAAAATTTAAGAAAATTAAAGCTATTTTTATAAATACTTAATAAATTAAAATCATAGAATTTAGAGTTAGAAGATAACTTAAAGGTTATTTAATCCAATCTACCTACTCAGTGCTTTACCTTCTCTCCATCTCTAACACGTGGCCATCCCGTCTGTGAATACTTACAAAATATAAGGATTTTTGTGTCCATTTCCTTGTTGGATCATCTGGAATTGTTATTATACATTATCTTACATGGAACTTAACTATGTTACCCATCAGCTCTAGTTCTGTGTTTAGAAACACCACAAAGTATCTTATTTCCTCTTTTACCTGATATCTCTTCAAACATTTGAAGTTTCTTACTTATTCTCCTTTGATTTTAGTTTTATAATTCCTTCAATCTCCTGATCATTCTACTTGTAATTTACTCTGTTTATTTTCTCTTCAAACATTTGAAGTTTCTTACTTATTCTCCTTGATTTTATAATTCCTTCAATTTCCTGATCATTCTACTTGTGATTAACTCTGTTTTTTGTTTTTTTCTCAAAACCCCTCTCAAAATAGAGTGCCTAAACCTTGGTGTTGTCTTCCTGTTACAGGAGGTCAGGCAAGAGTAAATGAGCTCCTGACTTGCCTTTGTGTCTCTACAGAATCAGTGATGCTACTTTTTTATAAGCAGTTTTGTCAGATTGCCCACATAGAGCTTATAGTCAACTTGAACTCCTGAGTATTTTTAATATACATAACCATGAAGCTGGGTGTCAAGAGAGAGTAGAATCTACTTCCATGAGGTGTAATATGCGCTCAGCATCTAGTATTATGTAAATGCTGCTATTACTATCTCTATTATCATTGTTGTTATCATCATCTGGTATTAATGCAATTTTCCCAATTGAATCTAAATACTGGATTTCACTTTTACTTTCTGAAATTCATGTAGTTTGTTTTGATCCACATTGACAATATGTTGAGATCATGTAGAATTTGTAGAATTTTTTTTCAAATCTAACATATTTAGTTGTTTTTAGCCATATGTGCATTAAGAAATGGATCCTGAACAGGACAAATTTATATGACATAACCATATGGCGAGTCACTAAAAATCCTGGTGCTTAATTAATCTACACTATTAGGCCATTCATCAAGTCATGAATCTTCCTAAATTTTGCCATTCAGCCCATACTTTCCCATTATTCCATAAGGATATCATAAGTGCTTTATCAAACACTACCCTAAAGTCAGCATACACACTGTATTGGAATTAATTTCTCACTGCAACCTCTCTGGTCTTTGTAATACTTTAAGAAATAAAACAATTTAAAAAATAAAATAAAATAAAAAAGAAAGTCAGCATACACAATGTATTGGAATTAATTTCTCACTGCAACCTCTCTGAATATTCAATTACATTACATTTCTTTGAAAGTCTCTGCTTAAGTTTTTACATTTCTTACTACGTTAACATAGACACACCTTCTCTCATTTCAGTTTTCAAAAACAAACATACAACCAAAGCAAACTGAACTTAACCTCTGCTTAACAGTAACTAAAATAACTGTTTCCTCTGATTTCAGTTTAAATATAAACAAGGCTACCGCAAGCAACTCGGCCACCATATTGGATTCCGGAGTCTGCAAGATGATCCAAAGCTTGTGCTGTCCATGAACGTAGCCAAAATGCAGAGTGACAGGGAGTACAAGAAGGACTTTGAGAAGTGGAAGACCAAGTACACCAGCCCAGTGGACATGCTGGGGGTGGTGCTGGCCAAGAAATGCCAGGCCTTGGTCAGCGATGTGGACTATAAGAATTACCTGCACCAGTGGACGTGCCTGCCCGACCAGAACGATGTTATCCAAGCTAAAAAAGTTTATGAAATACAGAGTGAGGTCAGCATCTATTAAATCTAATTGTTTATATATAACTTCCTATCTCAAAGGAGAGGCCATTTAGTTGCAGAGAGACAGAAACTAGAAAGAGGAATTATTACTGAATATCCAAAACAGATCTGCTTGTGAATGCATAGACTCTCTTGAGTCAAGGGCCCCGAGGAGGATGGGATTTTGAGGCTTGCTTTGTTTTTTCACAGAATATGTATAAGTCTGACCTCGAGTGGCTGAGAGGCATAGGATGGAGTCCCCTGGGTTCTTTGGAGGCAGAAAAGAACAAGCGGGCCTCAGAAATCATCAGTGAGAAGAAGTATCGCCAGCCTGCAGACAAAAACAAGTTCACCAGCATTCCTGATGCCATGGACGTAGTTCTGGCAAAGACCAATGCCAAAAATAGGAGTGATGTGAGTATAATTTTTTTGGAAATAAATGAAATAACTTATAGTGCCTGATACTTGGTAGGTGTTCAATATAACAGTGGCACATCACACAGATAGCACAACACAGCATAATGTTTTACATTTAGTTGCTTCATTTGAATTATCAACTACCCTACACTGGATCGTGTAAAAATGGGTATCAATTTTTGTGCCCAAAAGCTTGTTTGTTCATTTATTCAAAGTGTAATGAGAAAACTATAAAACATACTTTTTTTTTGAAAGTTGAGTGCATTGAAACCCCAATGCACTCAACTTTCAAAAAAAAGTATGCTGTTATTGGGGTATAGTCTATAAGAGATAGCCTCAGTACCTTGCACCACAGATACAATGGAAATGTTATAAAGAGTTAATTTTCTTCCCGATAATTATAATGCATTTTGTTTAGCTAAAGCATACATAAACATTTATATATAAATGTGTATCCCATCTTTAACTTCCTTCTCCAGCACTGACACCAGTAGCTGGCACATACTAGGTGCTCAATAAATATTTAGTGAATAAAATAAAGGAAAAATAGCAGTATAGAGTAATTCTAAAAAAGTATAACCCTGAAAATTATGATAAGTTGGATAATGTGCACTGAGATTCTGGAACTGGTAAGAAAGTTTAAATTAATACATAATAATAACCATTTTGGTCTTAGAAGAATCTAAATATATATAATATGCTATATATTTTACACATGTCAGACATATTAGTTTTCACATAATATATATAAGCTCATAATCAGCTTATAGTAAACATTTGATAAACTGTAGCTCCCCCCTTCCCATTCTACCTCTCACAGATTTCTTGCAATTTTGGTATCCAAAATTTACAGAAAATGCTGACATGTCAGCTTTATCATGAATGTTCAAGCTTTTTTTTATGAAAGAAATTTGAATCCAACTAGCTGGCTCATAAAGCAACAAAGTTATGGAAAATATTTCCCCCTTTGAGACCAAGTTTCTTTTTTCTCCATGAAGCAGGCCTGTGTACAAAGCTATGAGCTAATAAGGTGGCCAAGAGAAAAACCCTGGGTCATGAAATTTATCAACATCAATGCCTCAGGACAGACTTGTCAACAGTGTGCCCTGGTTATAGAAATGCTGAGCGATTACTCCCCTCAGGTCTCAGGAGAGGGGCCCTGAGGTCCTTGAGCCTGCTGTCTCTCCTTTTGAATAGACCAATACATCTACCTCAGAATAAACAAATATTAGCATTTTCTCTGTTTTCCATGGAGTAAAAGTGACACATGCCATTAAACATCTGGCCTGACTTAATGGTTCTCAACCAGGAACAATTTTGTCACACAGGGGCATTTGGCAACACCTAGAGACCTTTTTGGTTGTGACAACTTGAGGGTGGCATGCTACTGGCATCTAGTGGATAGAAGACAGATATGCTGCCAGCATTTCAGAATGTATGGGACAGCCTCTTCCTGGACGCACCCCTACAAAGAATCATCCAGGATACAGCTAATAGCGCAGGTTGAGAAACTTGGATCTTAGTCAGAAAGGTTAGCGCAGAACCAGGAAAAATGTATATGGAAATTCACAGGCTTGCTTGGTTTTTGCCCTGAAGGTCTTAATTACCTTCTCTGGGTTATATGGACTGGAGTAAGCATGCTCAGGAAGGAGAAAAGTGCCAACCCCACACGCTCCATACTGCATGCCTCAAAGGGAAATTCATAAACCCAAGAAACAAATGATACTTTCAAAATTTCTTATAATGAAATAATTTCTGGCATACAGAAAAGTTGCAAAAATAGTACAAATAATTTTACAAATGCTTTTTTCTCTCTCTTTCTCCTCTTTCTTTCATCTTCACAATGCCACTCTATCCCTAAATACTTCATTGTGTGTTTTTGAAAACAAGAACATTCGAAAGAACATAACCACAGTGCAATGATCAAAATCAGGAAATTATAATGTTGAAACAATACTAGTCTACAGAATTTATACACTTTTACCACTAATGTTCTTTAGACAAAATTTTTAAAAATTTCTGATCCAGTATCCAATCAAAGATCACACATTGAATTCATTTGTCATGTCTTTAGTCTTCTTGAATCTGGACTCGTTTCTCACTATTTCTTTGTTTTGCAAGTCCTTGACATCTGAGAAGAGTACAAGCCAGTTATTTTATAGAATCACCCTTAATTTGGGTTTGTATGGTGTTTCCTCATGATATGATTAGATTCAAGTTTTGTATTTTTACAGGATAACACATGTTGTATCCTCCTCCATACATTATACCAAGAGATACATGGCATCAATTTGTCCCTTTACTGATATTTTAACTTTGATCACTTGTTTAAAATAGTGTCTCCAAGTTTCTCCACTGCCATTACTATTTTATACTTTGTCATTTATGAGAATGTAGAAAGATTCTCTGACAAGGTTAACTTCCTAGTTTTAGTAAATCAGTGAGATTTTTGTTTGCATCTCTTTATCTTCTGTGAAGAAAGACAAAGAGAATGGCTCTGGGATGTACAAGGATTTTTGATAAGTTTTCATATGAAATCTTTTTGGGAATCCTAACCCCCCCCCTCAAATAATTATGTGGTATGACTATAAATAATAAACCACAGAGGAAATGAGACTCCCTAATTTCTAGACATACTGGGACTACCAGTATGTCATCTTTTCAGAAAGCAAGGGCAGTCTCCCAATGAAACACTGAGGGAGACTTTTACGGTCTAACAGATGGGGAGTTGCTGCTCCATTTGATGATCTTGGCAAAGGCTCCCATTACTTGGGTTGACTTCTTATAGGCAGGGTTATCTGTAACTTGGAAAAGGTAATCCATAATCTCTCTTTTGAAAGGCAATTATGTCCCAGATAAATCAAGAAATACTGGAGCTGTTTTCTGCGTACGCTCTCTGCTTATGCTATCTGTCATAAGGCTTAATTCAGATGAATTCAGTAATCCTGTTTGAAGTTAACTATGTCATTCACTAATCTAACAACTCTTATTTCTCATTTTAGAGACTTTATAGAGAAGCCTGGGACAAGGACAAGACTCAAGTCCACATCATGCCGGATACACCTGACATTATTCTGGCTAAAGCAAACTTAATCAACACAAGTGATGTGAGTTTCCAATTCAGCATGTGTTTTAAGAAAGTTCATTTTAATTGGTTCTAAGGCAGTACATTTATTTGAAAGTTATTTTGAATGACTGTATTATTTTCATTAAGGAACTACATGTGACTTAGATTCCTCATTTAGTGGCTTTTAGCTTGAACATCAACATAATTTGCACTCCCTATCTCAGGCAGAGTGGGGATGTGTGCTGTCTGTTCCTTGTAGTCCATCATTACATATATTGTCATAATGTAATGGTTTATATCACTCTCCCCCACATAGATAGGAGCTCCTTGGGGGCAGAGACAATTACTATTGGATCTGCAGTGCTTCACTAGTATAGTGCCTGACACACACAAAATTCAATGAAATTTCAAATGAGTGAGCATATTAAAACTCATGCAGGACAATTTCATTTTTATTTTTATTGTCAGCATAGCATAACCTCCTGAAGTAGTTAGACATAAAAATTAAATATGTTAAAGACAAATTCTAAACTCTAATAGAAAGACTTTAATATGAAGCAATGTACAGTATTAAAGAAATGCCACAAAGAGAAAACTATATATATAAAAGGCTAAGTGACCTGCTGACCGGCCAGTAGCTATGATGCGCACTGGCCACCAGGGGGCAGATGCTCAATGCAGGAGCAGAAACCACAGGCATGGAAACATGGAACAGACTGATGAATCTCAGAGGAAAGGAGGGAGGGGGAGGACAGGAAGAGATTAACCAAAGATCATATATGCATGCTAGAGGCCCGGTTCATGGATTCGTGCACCGGTGGGGTCCCTTGGCCTGGCCTGTGCCCTCTCGCAATCCAGGACCCCTCGAGGGATGTTGGAGAGCTGGTTTCAGCCTGATCCCTGCAGGCCCGGCTGAGGGACCCCACCAGTGTACGAATCAGTGCACGGAGGACAGGAAGAGATTAACCAAAGATCATATATGCATGCTAGAGGCCCGGTTCATGGATTCGTGCACCGGTGGGGTCCCTTGGCCTGGCCTGTGCCCTCTCGCAATCCAGGACCCCTCGGGGGATGTTGGAGAGCTGGTTTCAGCCTGATCCCTGCAGGCCAGGCTGAGGGACCCCACCAGTGTACGAATCAGTGCATGAGGCCTCTAGTATACACATAAACACAAATCCAAGATCAATAGGCATTTTAAACAATCTGGTTTCTGGATAAAGTGAATTAAATGACATTTTCAATTATGTAACAGATCTGAAGAAACGCATCATTTCACTTAAGCTTTTCAGATTCAATATTTAAAATTCCCTCAAAAAATCTTACATTTTAAAAATTATAAAGGACTTAGTTTTATACCTACAGATGTAATCCTACGCTGGTGCTGGATGACCTTATACTGTGAAATAGATGCTATATCCCAATGCTTTATCTACACAGAAGAGACAACTCACTAGGCATAATTTTTCCCCCACTAGAGGTGTTAGATGAAAAGGCATTAAATGACATTCTCAATTATTGCTCTTTTCTAACAAAAACTTCTAATAAAACACTTTAAGTTAATTGGAAAACAGCACCTAAATGATATTTAATTTCATTTCTCTATCAATTTACTTCTGCTTCATTCTCATAAGCATTTGAAAGGAGCTGACATTTGATTTTGTTGATCTAGGTAATTGAAGAGCTTTGAAGTTTAAAACAGCATCATAGCAATCAATGGGCATAATTTCCCATTGCATTTGAGTATTTTAGAGCACAGATACTATTCCCATGTACTCTTAAAAGACTTAGCATTGGATTCATTAGGCTTCCATTGTTTATTTACCAAAGTGATCTTCATCTTTTGACAGAAACTCTATCGAATGGGTTATGAGGAGCTGAAGAAAAAAGGCTACGATCTGCCCCTTGATGCCATATCAGTCAAAGCAGCGAAAGCATCCCGAGAAATTGCCAGTGAAGTAAGACTTTATCCCATTTATATTGATTTGATTGCAATGTATCATTTCCGAGCAGTCTCAACTTCAATTTAAATTGAACAAAATCTTTCAACGAGTAACCAATTAAAACAGAGTGAAATGATTCGAGATGCAGTGTGGGATGAGGATAAGCTCAAGGATGCATTTATTATGCATGAAATTTGAGCTGGATTTAGCCTTTAATCTTTCCTATCAAAAGAGCATATATCTGTGGCTCTTTAGGCTTAGTGAAATATTTGGAGTTAATGTGCTTTGTCATTTGCCACAAAAGTGGCAATATAAGTTAATCTCTAAAAAGATGAGACATTTTTTTCCCTTTAGTACAAGTACAAGGAAGGCTTTCGCAAGCAGCTTGGCCACCACATTGGAGCCCGGGACATCAAGGACGACCCCAAAATGATGTGGTCCTTGCATGTGGCCAAGATCCAGAGTGACAGGGAGTACAAGAAGGACTTTGAGAAGTCGAAGACCAGGTACAGCAGCCCCGTGGACATGCTGGGGGTGGTGCTGGCCAAGAAGTGCCAGACGTTGGTCAGTGACGTGGACTACAAGAACTACCTGCACCAGTGGACGTGCCTGCCCGACCAGAACGACGTCATCCACGCTCGGCAGGCCTATGACCTCCAGAGTGATGTGAGTCTAAGATTTTCCTTCACTAACAAAACACCACATATGCTTTCCTAAGTATCAAAGTTCCCCCAAAGTGAAGGGAATTGAGTTTATACAACTGAATTCTACTTCCCTGGACTAATGCCCACACTCTATCCGGGCACCCAAATATTATTCCACAAAGAAAGAGCCAGCAAAGCCCCAATTGTTTTGGTAGAAGCCTCTACATTGCTGACCCAGAAACATTGGGTCTTTCTCTACATGCTGCTGTTTAAAATGTTTTTCAAAATATTGTTTCAAATCTGAATATTTTGTTGATTCTTAAGACGTACCAGCTTTTTTAAATTTACCATAAACTTAAGCATTGAAGCTGCTGTTTAAAATGTTTTTCAAAATATTGTTTCAAGTCTGAATATTTTGTTGATTCTTAAGACGTACCAACTTTTTTAAATTTACCATAAATTTAAGCATTGAAATGTATATTATATTATACTATACTATACTATACTATAATTTTAGGGGTATATTATTATGCTTATGTTTAGTGATTTGTCAATTACAATTTCAGAATTTGTACAAGGCCGACCTTCAGTGGCTAAAAGGCATTGGCTGGTTACCTAGTGGTTCTCTTGAGGATGAGAAGAACAAGAGAGCTATGCAGATTTTGAGTGAACATGTTTACCGTCAACACCCAGATAAATTCAAGTTTACCAGCCTTATGGACTCCATGCCGATGGTTTTGGCAAAAAACAATGCTATTACCATGAACCATGTAAGTTCTTTTTTTACTTGGGAGGAGTATTAATTGTGTGTGTATGTGTGTGTCTGTGTGTGTGCATGTGTGTGAATGTAAACACTGAAATCTGTTTCTATAAAAGGAAAATCATTTTCAATTATTTTGCTTTGAATTAAAGTGGTTTTTAAGTGAGTGTTATGCTTTTACAGACATGAGACATCTGGACCTGAAGGTGTCACAAATACCAACTCACAGAGCAGACTCTGTACTCTGATGAACCAGATTAGTTATATGTATCTATTCATTACTGGTTTGCATTAGTCGTGTCTTCTTTTTGTTTGTTTTAGCGCCTCTATACTGAAGCTTGGGATAAAGATAAAACCAGTATCCACATTATGCCAGACACCCCTGAAGTCTTACTAGCTAAGCAAAACAAAATAAATTACAGTGAGGTAAGCAATATACTAGTAATTATGGTGCATGATATATTCTCCTTACACTGCACTTTATAAATCAAACTTATGATTATTTATTTCTATTTTAGAAACTATATAAACTTGGCCTAGAAGAAGCCAAGAAGAAAGGCTATGATATGCGATTAGATGCTATTCCCATCAAGGCGGCCAAGGCCTCCAGAGACATTGCAAGTGAAGTAAGTGCACCTGAAAAGTTCTTCGCCTTAGCTTTGGCTCAAAGATTTCTTTCTTTTTCCTGAATACATGGTAGAGCAATTAATCTATGAGGTTAAATTTCTTGCTAACATTTTTTTCTCAGTAAATATTGTTTCAAATCTGAATATTTTGAAACAATATATTCAGCAATTAATCTATGAGGTTAAATTTCTTGCTAACATTTTTTTTCTCAGTAAATAGTTTAAAATAATGGTAATGAAATTCTTGACACAAAGGCTAATTCCTTGTTATGTCTGAGTTCATAGCAACATGCATTTCAAAACATGATCTATTTCTTGCTGAATAAAAGCATTGGGTATTTGACTATAATTCAGAGATCCTTTTGGCTTTTCCACATGATGTATTCTTATATATAACCACACTCATTGTAGGATTCCTTCAACACCTAACCCATGCCCTATGAACCAATGAACATATAAGGGCTGAATGAATGGGACACATTATTTTATTCAAAGTTCAACCATTCATATGGACCATATGTTTGGCTCTGCAGTGGTTGGCTATGGATATTTATTTTCTTTAAAACATAAATTTGCTCAAAAATATTTTTTATTTCCAAAATATGGGAAGTACTATCAGAACTCAAATATAAGTGTTCAATAATCACAAAGGGGTTAAAAGTATTAATATATATCAGTATAATATCTGTTACCATTAAAATTCATATTTATAGAGAATATTTAATGATGCAGAGAAATCCTTATATGATAATTGAAAAAGCAAGCACAAACCCATATACAGTATGACTCCTATTTTAATCTTATTCTCTCTCACACGCACACCACAAAAAGCAGTTTTTTCCAGTGGCTATCACTGAATGGCAGAATAATGTCTTCATTTTTATTTTAGTTTTGTATACATATATATGCTATATTTTCCAAATGGTTTACAAGATGCATATTTATGTAGTTTGGTCAAATCATTATCTTTTTAAAGATTAGAAAAATGTGGCCTTAGTAATTGCTTTTTACTAAAGTTAAAATAGGTGACTATCAGCATTTTTCTTCTTCTAGTTCAAGTACAAAGAAGGCTATCGTAAGCAGCTCGGCCACCACATTGGAGCCCGGGACATCAAGGACGACCCCAAAATGATGTGGTCCTTGCATGTGGCCAAGATCCAGAGTGACAGGGAGTACAAGAAGGACTTTGAGAAGTCGAAGACCAGGTACAGCAGCCCCGTGGACATGCTGGGGGTGGTGCTGGCCAAGAAGTGCCAGACGTTGGTCAGTGACGTGGACTACAAGAACTACCTGCACCAGTGGACGTGCCTGCCCGACCAGAACGACGTCATCCACGCTCGGCAGGCCTATGAAATCCAGAGCGACGTGAGTACCTGAGGATCATAATGACATGCAAAGGTGGGAAATCAGTGAACTCACATTCCTTGGAGAAGGTAGCAATAGGTGGCACCAAATTCACCAGTCCCTGCAAAGGGGGGAATTAGCATCTCTTTTTCCCTTGTGTTAATTATTTAACCCTCCAAACCAAAAAGAAATATTGTCTGATACCCGCCTGTCCACCAAACTATATTTTCAAGAATGCTCTTACTTTATTTCATATCCTTTAGATGAAAACTTTTCCCAATGAAGATAGACATTTATTGCCTTTTTGTGTCAACAGAATATGTACAAGTCAGATCTTCAGTGGATGAGAGGCATCGGCTGGGTTCCCATTGGCTCTTTGGATGTGGAAAAATGCAAAAAGGCAACTGAAATTTTGAGTGATAAAATCTATCGCCAGCATCCAGACCAATTTAAATTTACCAGTGTGACTGATTCTCTGGAACAAGTGTTGGCCAAGAATAATGCCATCACCATGAACAAGGTGAGGCTTCAAAATTCAGGGAATCAAGGTAGGACTCCTAAAGCTGAATTAAAGAAAAAGAAGCATAGTCAAGTAAAGAAAGAAAGAGAGCACTGAGCAACAAAAGACATCAATTTATCTATAATATCAATCTGATATGTTATTTCTAATATTTACTTTTAGTAATTATTTTATGGTTTTTTTAAATAAAATGGCATATCTTTATGGAAATCATCTTTGCATAAAAGATATTCTCAATTTCCTTTTGTTAAATTATATTTCATATTAGTAGAAATAACTATTTTACTATGAACTGATTACTTCACTTGAGAAATGTATATAAAATACATAATGTAAAAAATGCATAGCCTTTTGTTATGTTTGTTTATAAAGTTCTTGTGGCCCTGAAATTCCTACTAATTATACACTGAATTTTCCCCCTGATGACATTAAGTACTTTCTTTGATAGCGTTTATACACAGAAGCCTGGGACAAAGACAAGACCCAGATCCACATCATGCCAGACACCCCAGAAATTACGTTGGCAAGAATGAACAAAATCAACTACAGTGAGGTGGGAGCAGATGCTAATTCTGTAACATTTGCATGCTGTTTCTTACTTCATCTATTCCTCGGGATGTAATACTAAAGGACAACTTTATAAAGAATCTCTTTTTGCTCCATGTGAATAGCAACTCTTGCATTTCTCAGTCACCATCCTAAACATCAAACTTCAAGTAACACAGATTATATTTTAGGAAGTACAAATTATAAGAACTAATGATTTAAGCAATAACCATAAGATTAATTAGACCTTTTCCTCTTATTAATTTTTTTAAGTTATGAAATTAGCAATAGACCAAATATACACTTATTTCATCCTTGTGCTATATAGCTGTGCTAATCATATTTCTCTATGTAATATATTTTTCCTAAATTATAGTTTAGGATCAAAATTTAAGATTTTTGAGTCAAGGACGAAAATCACAGTAGTAGTACCAAATAACACAGAGAAAGAGAGAGACAGAGGCAGAGAGGACCTGGCAGTGTACATATTAGCAAGCCCATTTTCTTTGGTGAGCATAGGACCGTGTACCATCGCAGAAGCACCTATAGTTAAGGCTGAGAGGTTAGCCTCTCCTAGGACAGGAGTCCCTGCCCGATGGGTTATAATCCTGCTTTTGCTTAAGTGTTCTCACTGACAAGAAGTTTATCTCATAAGTCAACCCATTTGTTCCGGAAAATTCCATTAGAAGGTGCTTCTGATGTATTGACTCAAAGATTTCTCTCTGCAGACACACATAGTCCTCTGAGGCTATGCAGAACCAATCTGTGCCAACACCATGGAGAGGCCAATAGCAACTATGGTGCCTCCCCTGCCACCTCATCCCAGGTTCTCAACTAATCCAAACATCCCAAGTGCCTGGGCATTGCACACATGACATCTCTCCTAGAACATGACTCTCAGAACAAACAAAATTCTGCAAGTAAGGAATGATCAGTGTAGACTACAGTTGATGTCCTATTTTTCTCTTTTAGACATTTGACCTCCATCCCTGCACCGTGTGTCTCAGGACACGCTGGCAGCTGTGTCCCTGCCCTGCACAGGGAATTTGGGATCAACTAAAATCCTAAGACATCTTATGTGGGCTTAGGCTGGGTTTCCTCTATCCTGCATGTACATGGTTGGCAATTTAAATCTCAGTTCAAAGATTGACATTTATCTCTCTGCAATCTCTTCTTATATTGAACCTCTTTGTTTAAGCCTGTGGAGATGTTTGTGGCTCTAAGATTCTGTCTGAGAATATATTAGGTATTTCTCCAAGCTTTGTACTGCCAGCAAAGAAAATGGAGTTTCTTTGACAGTGTAAATCAACAGTATATTACTCTTCTGCAAAACATAATTTAAAGAATTTAGATAGGTTAGCCACCATCTTAAGTCATTTTATTATGGGGGCGTGCAACCTATAATTTTAGTGCTTATATAACTAGCTCTTCATTGTCACCAAAAGCTAAAAATGCAGAAGGCTTAGATCTCTCAAAAGTAAGGTTGTTATAGGCACCTACCTTTGTAGAACATAGTGAATTATTTCAATTCCCCCATCAGTTTTTTGATATGAGTGTCAACATCCAACTGATTTTTTTTTTTTGGCCCAAATTTAGAGTCTGTATAAACTCGCCAACGAAGAGGCAAAGAAGAAAGGCTATGACTTGCGAAGCGACGCCATCCCGATCGTGGCAGCCAAGGCCTCCAGGGACATTGCCAGCGATGTGAGTTGTCCATTTTATTCCAAGTATCTGATTCATCAGAAGTGACATTTTCACTGAACTAAATCTTTACAAAGAACTTTCCTAGCCCTTTGAAAATACACCCTGATGTGTTTATGTGGGGGTTTTCAAAAACCTAATTTTGAGGGAAATGAAAAATGTGATGTTCATAAAAGGAGTTTGTAGCCTTTAGGACATAGTTAAAACTGGTCCACCAAGAAGAGGGACAGATGCATCCGTGTGGAAATGGTCAGAGTGTAGCTGCAGGCTTGGAAATGCTTATATAAAAATTATCACAGTGCTTATAGGAAGCATAAGTCAAAAACGTAAGTTCTCTCAGTGAGAACTGGGTTTGGCTTTATGTACCATCTTAACATACAATATTTTTAAAGCATGTGATGAGGAGGCAGCTGATCGATGTTTCTCTCTCATCGATGTTTCTAACTCTCTATCTCTCTCCCTTCCTCTCTGTAAAATATCAATAAAATATATTTTAAAAAAAAAACACGTAAGTTCTCTCAGTGAGAACTGGGTTTGGCTTTATGTACCATCTTAACATACAATATTTTTAAAGTGCATGTGATGCTTGCCTTACCACTCACTCTTACAGGATTATGAATAGAAGGCAGTTGATCAGAACCAGCGATGGTTACCAGCTCAAGATCGTACCCTTACCAATAGCTCCTGGTTCTGTAGCTCAAAACCCCTCAGAATAAAACCAGCATCCTTTCCTGGTGCCTCAGGGAATTCTTGAGGAACAGGACACTGCTCTAAAAATACAGGCCCAATATTCAGGAATATGGTAACGCACGGTCCTTTCTATTGGAAAACGATGTGAGTGACTCACTTTAATTGGTGTATCTTGGACTTGCCCTAAAAATGGATTTATGCCAATAATAATAATTAATGAAATCATAATAACAACCCAAAGTATTGATAACTCTGCTAAGAGCTTTTCATTTATTATTTTACTTACTATTCATAATTACCCTAGGATGATAAACCCTATTGTCATTATCCTCATTTGTGGATTGCTTAAGCAACTTGTCTAAAGTTAAACTCTTAGTGGATGACGGAGTTGAAACTCCAGACAACCTCATTCCTTTCCACTGTACCATATTGCCTCCTGCTGACTCATCTATACTTTCTCAGCTTTATTTAAGACTAGAAGCATATCCTATATAATAAAAGAGAAACATGCAAATTAACCATCCCTTCACTATGCTCAAGCCACACCCACAAGCCGATCAGGAGTGAGTATGCAAATTAACCCAACTAATATGGCGGCGGCCACGGAGCTGGAGAGAGCAGGAGGCTTGGGTTGCCCCTTGCAATGGAGAAAGCCAAGCTTCCCGCCTGCCATGGCTGTCCCTCGGCTCTGCTCAAGGCTACAAAGTTGCAGTTATAGAAGATAAATAAATCCCAGGAAAAAAAAAAGAGAAAAAAAGAAGAGGCTGGGAGCTTGGGTCGCCAGGGGGCGTGGCCAGCCTGAAAACGGCCATCATCCCCTCACCCAGGCTGGCCAGGCAACCCAGCAGTACCCCCCAACCTGAAGGGGCTGTGGGCAGCCAGAAAACGGCCCTCAGCCCCTCACCCAGGCTGGCCAGGCAACCCAGCAGTACCCCCCAACCTGAAGGGGCTGTGGGCAGCCAGAAAACGGCCCTCAGCCCCTCACCCAGGCTGGCCAGGCAACCCAGCAGTACCCCCCAACCTGAAGGGGCTGTGGGCAGCCAGAAAACGGCCCTCAGCCCCTCACCCAGGCTGGCCAGGCAACCCAGCAGTACCCCCCAACCTGAAGGGGCTGTGGGCAGCCAGAAAACGGCCCTCAGCCCCTCACCCAGGCTGGCCAGGCAACCCAGCAGTACCCCCCAACCTGAAGGGGCTGTGGGCAGCCAGAAAACGGCCCTCAGCCCCTCACCCAGGCTGGCCAGGCAACCCAGCAGTACCCCCCAACCTGAAGGGGCTGTGGGCAGCCAGAAAACGGCCCTCAGCCCCTCATCCAGGCTGGCCACACCCACATGGGGTGAGGATCCCCGCTGGAGGCTTGACCAGC
>NW_005354385.1:5891621-5964215 GCF_000412655.1 Myotis brandtii | reverse complement strand
TGACGGCTGCCAGTACAGCAGTGGTGGTGGGAGCCTCTCCCGCCTCCTCAGCAGCACTAAGGATGTCTGACTGCAGCTTAGGCCTGCTCCTGGCTGGCAAGTGGACATCCCCCGAGGGCTCCCGAGCTGCCAGAGTGATGTCTGACTGCCAGCTTAGGCTTGATTTCCCGGGGAGCAGGCCTAAGCCAGCAGGTGGACACCCCCAAGGGGTCCCAGAATGCGAGAGGGCACAGGACGGGCTGAGGGACCCCCCCTCCCGAATGCACAAATTTTTGTGCATCAGGCCTCTCGTATTTTAGATAATTGGCTCAGATTTGAGGGTAAAACCATTGAACATAGAATAATAAAAACATTTTTGGCCCATGTAAGGAGCACACTCTACCCAGTTGGCCTGCTACAACTTTACTAGAATAATCAGTTTTCAAAGTGATGCCATACATTTGCCACCACCAAAGAATGCATGGATCCATTATGAAATAATAAATTCTCCTAGTTGCTACTGCAGATAGCCCTTGACCTATAGTACTACCCTTGCAGGAACCAGACAGTCATGTCATTACTCATTAAACACACCATGTCACCAGGTGCATCTCTTTCCTGACATGCTGCTAGCACATAAAATCCATTTCTCCAAGGTTCAAATGCCTCTCCCCCCTTCCACAGGTAACCTCTCCCTACTGTGTGCACGTCTTGCCTCCAGAACTATTTCTTATTACTAGGCTATGAGTGATTTAGGGCATACACTGCAATTATACTGATTACATCTATTGAACTGCCTCTATTGAACTTCTAGGGTAAAGGTCAGGATACTGGCTTGAGTTAGTGTTTATTAGCAAAAGTCAACTTACAACTGAAATGTAAGCAAGATGATTTTGTACAGTCTTAGGGTCTCTAAGGGTTTACAATAAAAGCCTGATTTGTCCATTTTCATCTCAGTACAAATACAAAGATGGTTACCGCAAGCAGCTTGGCCACCACATTGGAGCCCGGGACATCAAGGATGACCCCAAAATGTTGTGGTCCATGCATGTGGCCAAGATCCAGAACAGGGAGTAGTACAAGAAGGACTTTGAGAAGTCGAAGACCAGGTACAGCAGCCCCGTGGACATGCTGGGGGTGGTGCTGGCCAAGAAGTGCCAGACGTTGGTCAGTGACGTGGACTACAAGAACTACCTGCACCAGTGGACGTGCCTGCCCGACCAGAACGACGTCATCCACGCTCGGCAGGCCTATGAAATCCAGAGCGACGTGAGTACCTGAGGATCATAATGACATGCAAAGGTGGGAAATCCGTGAACTCACATTCCTTGGAGAAGGTAGCAATAGGTGGCACCAAATTCACCATCTATAACAGAGCTGTGTGCAGAAATAAACTATACAAAAATTATTCTTTGTATACAATCGATGGCCTATTCAAACTAGGATTTATTGAGTGATATTTGGTATCTGAATCAGTGTATAGCTTTATGGCTTTATTGTGAATATGTTAATAGGATTTATAAGGAAGTGAAGTTTATAAGCTGGATTTGATCTTATAAAAGTAAAACCAGAATTAAGCAATGTTAGAATTCAGGGTCCACCAGAGGGAGATGTTTTCTTTTATTCTTTTAAGGAGGCAAGAACACATTCTTTTTTTTTAATTACTCTGAAATTGTTTTTTAGCTCTCCTTACAAAACAAATGGTGTTATAATTGATGGAATACTAATGCCTGCTATGCCATTAAATGTTATTCTTATGAAATAAAATTAAAAAGTCACTGAGCCTGGAAGCTATTGGATCATTTCAGTGACACTTTCTCCTCCTGGCCCGGCTCTCTGTGGAGGGGTCACACGGTAGTGACAGAAGCTGGACCTATGAGAAGCAGGTGCAGCATCTCAAACCGGGTGTGAGAAGCACATTTCCTGCAGCACCTATTTTATAAACGTTTGAAGGAATCATTAAACATTAGAGGACTTTGGAGAATAAAACAAATTAATAATAATTATACATTAATGGGCTGTTCCTAGAAATGGTATAGTCTACCTGTGAAAACTCGCACATCTGTTGTGTAGTTTCCGACATATAGAACCTTGTGTTTTGAAATTCTTTCCAAAAAGAAAGGTTTTTCCTGCACATGAAAGGCAGTTAAAATGGCTCATGCCCTCCATGGAGTGACAGCAGTGACAGACAGCTTGCATTCTTCCATTTGTTGAGCCCCTTTTCAAGATTGCCTCTCTCACACTGTGACACAGTCTTAGTAATGTGAAAGCATTTGAACATTAAAAGGCCCTCCAGAGGTATAAATATTATTGTTTTCATTCCTCCTGTTGTTATTTAGGGGACAATAACTAGTCAGCACAGGACAATTCCAAAAGGCTTCTTGTCTAGACTGCAAAGGATCAGTCTATTTTTCTACTTTATTGTTGTTACAGGTAAAATCCTTCTAATGAGTTGGGCAAAGGTCCAATCCTTTCGTTGTGATATAGTTATGAATATGTAATGGGTACACACAATTTTTTAAATAAATATTTTTATTTTTTATTTATTTTTTCAATTACAGTTTACATTAATATTATTTTGTATTGCTTTCTGGTGTACAACCTAGTGGTTAAGCAATCATATACTTTATAATCTTTCCCCGATATTTCCAGTACCCACCTGGCACCGTACATAGTTATTATAATATTATTGCGTATATTCCCTATGTTGTAGTTTACATCCCTGTGACTATTTTGTAGCTACCAATCTGTACTTCTCAATCTCTTCACCTACTTCACACAGTCCCCAACCCTCCCTCCCCTGTGGCAACCACTAGTCTATTCTCTGTATCTATGAGTCCGTTTCTCTTTACAAAAATCTTTAGCAGGGAAAAATGATTTAAAGTAAAGAGAGAAATAAAAATATGAAAAGATTATTCTGGAAAGAAATTAATGCTTCTCTTCCTGAGAACTTGGTAGGGAATAGACTGGGCCCTGGACCAATGAAATGGTCCCTTATTGCCCTGAGTCTTGGATAGTGTGACAACTGTCCAACTTCTGCTTCAGGGATTCTAAATTATTATTTTAACTTCTCTCTCTTTTTTTTTTAAAAAGAGCATTACAGATATTTTGAAATATAAGAAAAAATACACAGAAGGCAATAATAATCCAGCATAATCCAACCATTGAAAAAGCCCATTCCTGCTTTTGAATTTATCCAGACAATATATCTACATAATTATTTCACTTAATATTGTATTGCTGACATTTCAACAAGTCATCAATATTCTTCAAATATGGCTTTTAGTAGGTGCAGACTATTTGATTTGACAAGGACTAATATTTATTTACTCTGGTTGGCACTCTTTTCCTGTGCACATGGACATTACAATAGCATTCACGGAACTGACTTACAGAAGTTATTATTTTGGATCACTTCTCTCCTAAAAACCTGAAATATTTGACCACTTTTCTTATGGATAGGAGACATTTGGGGGGGGTCATTTTTGAACATAGTTCCTCTTTTCGTCTGCCTAATACAGTGAGCTTGTTTTCTGTGAAAAACAGTAACAACCAGAATGGTACTTTATTACTGAATCCATTTGCATCTTTACCATAAGTCTTTTGGTCTTAGTGAAGAATTTCTGCCTTTTTCCTCTTCCCAGAATGTATACAAGTCTGATCTCCAGTGGCTGAGAGGCGTTGGCTGGGTCCCCATCGGGTCTCTGGATGTGCTCAAGTGCAAGAGAGCTACAGAGATACTGAGTGACAACATCTACCGCCAGCCTCCAGACAAGCAGAAATTCACCAGCGTGACTGACTCCCTGGAACAGGTGCTGGCAAAGAACAACGCCATCACCATGAACAAGGTGAGCCCCAGCTGCCAAGCTTCTTCAGGATGCAAAAGATGTTATTATACTTCAATGACTAGTGGAGTCATATTACCCATGAAAGTGTGGGGTCACATTTACCTCCTAAATTGCATACCTAAAAGCCTCTAAATGATTTCTATTATTCCTATTTTAAACCTTGATAACCAGCATTAAGACTCAAACCTCCAATTGAATATCTTATATTCGAGTCCAGTTTATTTTCCTCAATTAGATCAGTAATAATCCTGTTGTAAGTTGACGATTTGTAATTCTTGTTTCAAATGGTTTTCCATCAATATCTTCTTTGATAGCGTTTATATACAGAGGCCTGGAACAAAGACAAGACTCAAATTCATGTCATGCCTGACACCCCGGAGATCATGTTGGCAAAGCAGAACCAACTCAACTACAGTGAGGTAGGAGCAAAGTTCTGTGGTGCTACACTTATTTTGTTGCTGCTGCTCTCGGTGGTTTTTCTGCACTTACTTTTATGGAAGTGCTCAGCTATTATGGTACATGCGGCTCTGTGGTATGAACACTCAGCCCATCCGACCTTTCAGATCTGGGTTGCTATAGGACTCCACAGGCAAACTGAAGTCACATTACCTTTTCCGCGTATGGCCACTGCTAGTGTGAGTTAGTGGGACTGAGTAGTATGTTTGGCATTGCTAGAGGTAGGATAGCCACATAAAACACTGGCTCAATATTTATTCTAAAATATTATTTGTTGCTTATCTGAAATTCAAGTTCAACTGGTCATGCTATCTTTTTATTTGCTAAATCTGGCAATGTGTTAAGGGGGCTCTGCTAATATGCACCTCTTCCCCACCTGGATCCTCAGTAAAATTGAGAAGGAAAACTAAAGAGTAGAAATGAAACTAAAATCTCACCTTTGTTACTACTAAAGTTAGGCTCAAGAACACATTTGTAGGAGAGGCAGTCTGCTCACTGAACCAAGGAATTGGGTTCCTCATTCAGGCGCAGGCCACTGTGTTAAGGGGGCTCTGCTAATATGCACCTCTTCCCCACCTGGATCCTCAGTAAAATTGAGAAGGAAAACTAAAGAGTAGAAATGAAACTAAAATCTCACCTTTGTTACTACTAAAGTTAGGCTCAAGAACACATTTGTAGGAGAGGCAGTCTGCTCACTGAACCAAGGAATTGGGTTCCTCATTCAGGTGCAAGCCACCCTGTAGCAGGACAATCAGCTCCACCCCATTCAGGGTGTGGTCCCACTTAGAGCCCAGGGGCACGGAGGAGGGCACTGAGCTTGTGCCTAGAGGGAACAGTGTAGGGCTGAGCTGGGCGTACCCAGTTATCCCAGCCTTACAGTTAGATAAATCAGTAAATCCCTACACCTCTCCAGGGGCAGAGAGTAAAGGCACCTGGAAAAGGAGTAAGGCCAGAGATAAAATAATTGAGCTCCTTTTATAGAAAGAAAGCCTCAGGCATGAAAAGCAGTGTTCTCCATTAACAACACTGATTATTGTGTGTGTTTTTTTAAGTAAAATGCAATGTCATAAATGCATGTGCTACTAACATGATACAGCTAAGATTTAGAATCAAAGTTGTGATGGTGGTCAAGTTATCTACTTTTTAAATGGTATTTCAATTTTTTCTTTTTTTTTTCTAAAAATGATAAAATATTACGATTGTCAAAAAATTTTAAATTATAAAGAAATGAGTAAAAGTATATAAGTATATATATAATAAACAAAAAATTAAATATATTCTGTAAGTTCTTTTTCATTTTGAAATATGTATAAATTGATGTTTATCCATCAATCTATATTTCTAGATTATATTAATCTCTTGATATGAATAACATATCATATAAATCTATATCCTATATAATAAAAGCATAATATGCAAGTAAACTGAACGGCAGAATGACCTGTGGAATGACTGGTCGCTATGACATGCCCTGACCACCAGGGGGAAGACGCTCAATGCAGGAGCTGCCCTCAGCCCACAGACCCTAGGCCAGCCATGGCGGGTGCAAGCAGAGGCCTCCCCAATTGCCCCGCTGGTCACTTCGAAGAGGGAGGCAACCTGTGGCAGCAGCAGGGTGTGGGACTGGCAAGCAGGCGGCACCAGGCCAGCCAAGGCAGGTGCCAGCAGGCCCCCCCCATCACCCTGCTGGTTGCCCCACAGATCGGCCCTGATTGCCAGCCAGGCCTAGGGACCCTACCCATGCATGAATTTCGTGTGCCCGGCCTCTAGTATTATATATTAATCTATTAGGTACCATAGTAGATTAATAATAGATTAATATATCAGTCTATGCTTTTACCCATTGGTATATCTCACTTGTTTCTAATGCTATTTAGTTTTTTTGGTAAGATATGATTTATTTACCTTCAATATTACTAGAATTTTAAATTGTTTCCAGAACCTATCCTTTTTAAGATGAAATGGTATGTCACTTGAAACTCTTCAAATGGTTGCTCTCAAGCCTCTTGCTTTAACCTTGACTTTCCTTCTATAGACTCTGTATAAACTTGCCAATGAAGAAGCAAAGAAGAAAGGCTACGACTTGCGAAGCGATGCCATCCCAATTGTGGCGGCCAAGGCCTCCAGAGACATCGTCAGCGATGTGAGTAACAACACTCCGTGTACATGGCTGGACGGGACAGGGTCATCACGGTCATCATTCCAACAGGGACCTGCATCTGTGTGCCAATTAAGTACATTTATTGTGATTTAAATGAAAGAAATGTTTTTCATTAGAAAAAGCTCTTTTATATTTTTAATTCCAAAAAACTTTAATATTCAGGCCCCATAGAGAAAGGTATCCTAAACTTCAGTATAAAATTAAATTTGAATATACAATTGCTCATATCTATAATTATGAGGCATTTATCTCCATATTTTGAGCACAGAACCCACAGAGAAATAAGAAAATGCCAGAAAAGTTTTAAAAAATAACGTGGTTACATGTATTGGTTCAACATCAGAAAAAGACCTGGTTACAGCTAGGTCTAGGGAAATACACCTTTCCCCCAACGTGCTCTGTGTTTTTGTCAACTCTTCCTCTGAAAAATTATCTTAAGTGCCTCCTTTGAGTTCCTTTTAACCAAAAACAGAAAAGCAAAGGCAAGCAACCAAAAACCAACAAAAGGGTGAGCCTGATTTCTCTTTTGGCTGTTTCTGAAGGAAGTGGGTCCTTTGGTGGAGAACTCAGACTTCCATAAATATACATTAGGATTTGTGTCATGTTCTTACCTGAAGTGGAGAGAAAATACCGGAGTCAGCACTTCCCACCACCTCCAACAATAAGCTTTCTTGTAGTTATAGAATCTGATTTCTTACTTGAGGAATCCCAACCAACAAGTCTCAGCCAAATTTGATGTCTGACAGAGCCGGACACACTAGATGGAAAACCCAAGCCAGTCCATTGCAGGGAGTCAAATAAAATTCCGCAGAGCCGTGTTTGGGAGGGGTAACAGGTGGTTTGGAGGGTGAAATCATATCTGTGCACTCAGGAGTAGCATTCTCAAAATCATATGTAAGATTTCTGGTTTCACTGGCCCAAGATGAAGAAAAGACAGCATATAATTCCAACGGATTTTTCTTAAAAGTGTTGCTGCTTTTGTTTTAGGGACTTTATGTCTGCAAACCATAAAACTACATAGTTTGGCATAGCTTCCCATTAGCAGTGGTTCTCAACCTTCTGGCCCTTTAAATACAGTTCCTCATGTTGTGACCTAACCATAAAATTATTTTCGTTGCTACTTCATAACTGTAATGTTACTACTGTTATGAATCGTAATGTAAATATCTGATATGCAGGATGGTCTTAGGTGACCCCTGTGAAAGGGTCATTTGACCGCCAAAGGGGTCGCGACCCACAGGTTGAGAACCGCTGCATTAGAGTATTGTGAAGTCTAATCAGAGTTTAGGATGAGGAGATAAGTTGATATTCAGATGATTCCATTTCTCTGAAAGAATTACCAATTTTGAAATAATAAACTTTTAAATTAATAAAACTTTTAGACCTTTTTATTTATTTTATTTTTAAAATCACTGCTTTTATTTCAGTACAAATACAAAGATGGTTACCGCAAGCAACTTGGCCACCACATTGGAGCCCGGAACATTAAGGATGACCCCAAAATGATGTGGTCCATGCATGTGGCCAAGATCCAGAGTGACAGGGAGTACAAGAAGGACTTTGAGAAGTCGAAGACCAGGTACAGCAGCCCCGTGGACATGCTGGGCGTGGTGCTGGCCAAGAAGTGCCAGACGTTGGTCAGTGATGTGGACTACAAGAACTACCTGCACCAGTGGACGTGCCTGCCCGACCAGAATGACGTCATCCACGCTCGGCAGGCCTATGAAATCCAGAGCAACGTGAGTACTGAGACCCATTACATACCAATGGTCACCAACCTCAAGATAGTAATACAGTGATATCCAACCATCATGCTGTAAGAATTTTTAAAACATGCAATATCTAACTATTTAGTCAGGGGCACTGACCTTTTTTCCCTTAGATTGTCAAACTAAAATATGACAACAGCCAACACAATGATAGCCGTCTGATGTGAATGAGTCAAAATTGTACCTCTTTTTCAGATTTTTTACAGAGAGGAAGGGAGAGGGATAGAGAGTTAGAAACATCGATGAGCAAGAAACATCGATCAGCTGCCTCCTGCACACCTCCTACTGGAGATGTGCCCGAAACCAAGGTATATGCCCTTGGCCGGAATCAAACCCGGGACCTTTCAGACCGCAGGCCGATGCTCTATCCACTGAGCCAAACCGGTTAGGGCAAGAAATATATTTTTTGATGTTCCATAGAATTTTAGTAATTAGTTTATGTGTGCCATGAGATTAAAAATGTTGAAAATAACTGTAGTAATACATAGATAATGATCTAGGATTAGATAAAGCTCTCAGAAAGAATAATGCTTTTCTTCTTCACCCCTCATTCATTGTGCCTTTTCTTTTAAAGAGAACATAGTACATGAATCTTTATCCAATTGGCCTTTATATTTTAATAGACATGGAGTTTAGCTATCCAAAGTTTCCAGTCTTTTTCTTTTATTTTTGAAATCAAGTGTCATAACAGCTTGAGTAATACTTGCCTTTGTTTTTATCTCACCAGAACATGTATAAATCAGATCTCCAGTGGATGAGAGGCATTGGCTGGGTCCCCATCGGGTCGCTGGATGTGGTCAAGTGCAAGAGAGCTGCAGAGATACTGAGTGACAACATCTACCGCCAGCCTCCAGACAAGCAGAAATTCACCAGCGTGACTGACTCCCTGGAACAGGTGCTGGCAAAGAACAACGCCATCACCATGAACAAGGTGAGCCCCCAGTTTGGGGGAAAGTAAAACAGGGCTATATGCTCTTGAGGATATTGATAATTAATTCATCTTTTTTGTTTTATGCCATTGCCATCTATGTATAGTGATTTGGTTGAGTTCTCTATTCAGTTACATTAGGATTTCAAAAATATATGTGGGAATTTCTGCTTTGAGGCCTCTTGGGAAATAGCCAGAATTAAAAATAGGACAGCTTTTTAGTGTGCAAACTGTTTGAAGTCTGTGAGAGTTACACCTGGTTTGGTATCAAGGTTTCTTTCTTGTTGGGTATTCATCTAGGTAAATATGGAACAAACAAGTCAAATTCACATCTCCATAACATTTATAAAATAAGAAATCTGGAGATGGCTAATCCAGGTATATTTGCAGTTAATAAACAAACAAACAACAAAACTATGGGAAGGATTTGTTTATATAGCCACAGTGCATATGGATGTGCATATATGATTGGAAATATTTGCTTTTCATTTAATTGGAATGGAGGTGATCTTGAAATGAAACACATATGTTTACTGGTCATATCTTAGTCTACATTTATATTTAGTGATAATAAATATCTTGTAATATTAAGGCGACTGAAGAGTATGGTATAAAGCACACAGCACAAATAGTGAGGATGCTGGCTTTCAACTTTGTCATGATCTCTAAATTGCAAACTCCTGTTTACAGCAAACATTGTGTTTCTAATTCATTAACCTTTTTATCTTTCATAGCGCTTATACACAGAAGCCTGGGACAAAGACAAGACCCAAATCCATATCATGCCTGATACACCTGAAATTATGTTGGCAAGACAAAATAAAATAAATTATAGTGAGGTAAGACTATTTACTTTATTTCCTTGATCTGACCACATTGATCTTTGCTGGTGTAGTAAGAAGGTCAGAATTATGGATTTAATTCTCATGAGGACCAAATATTTTTATTTTTATGCCCATTACTCTACCCTGAATATATGTATTACTGAATTCAAAAAGTAGATAGATAGATAGATAGATAGATAGATAGAGAAATTGATAAATATAAAAATTTCTCCAGAAGGGGGGAAAGCTTTCAAAGTCAATTATTAATGATTGAAACAAATTGTAATTTTAATTAAAAATAATTATTACTCTTATCAGATTAGTACTTGCTACAAAATTGTTCTGTGAATTTTTCCTCAGTTACTCATCTGTAAAACAAGATAAAATGCCTATCATGGAATTTCTGTGATGACTAAATAAGGTCATATATATAATATGCCCAGTGTGGAGCCTGGTACAAAATAGTTGCTTAGTAACTTTAATTTTTTCCCTTCACACTCAAGTCACCATGAAAATTAAATTTTTAACATGCTCAAAATAACTTGAGGTGTATTTGTTTATTTATAAGAACTGAAAGAGAATTCTTAGATTTATCCATTTGGGAATTGTCTGAAGACAGTAAAATACATTCTTTTATGCATTATCTCCAGCTAAATTTGTCATCATATATTTTTGCAGTCCAGAAATACTGTTGAAGAAACAGCTTCTTGCCCAATTGTTCTTGACAAAGAACAATTACCTGGCTTATTCAGGAAAAATCTTGATTTCGTGTGTGTGTGTGTGTGTGTGTGTACATGCATGTGTTTTTAACAAGAGAGGGGGAAGGCAGACTTTTCTTCAGTTTGAGAGCATTGGAAAATTTAAGTACTCATTTTCAAGACTTGGCCATATTCATTGTTTTGATTACCCATATTGATTTCTTTTTGCCTAATACAATGTATCTATAAAGAAGAGGTATGCTTATATCTTTTAAAAATATATTTAAAGCAGAATATACTAGTGCAGTTCTGCATCCAAAGGTAGTCTTCCTTAGGCAAAAATACATTTTTAGAGTGAAAGCAAGTGCCTTAACTAAAAGGTATTACTTCTGTTCTCAGAGCCTCTATCGCCAGGCCATGGAAGAAGCCAAGAAAGAAGGCTATGACTTGAGAAGTGACGCCATTTCCATTGTGGCTGCCAAGGCCTCCAGGGACATCGCCAGTGATGTAAGTGCTGATGAAGTCCCTACCTTTGTTACCAACAGGCCAGTTCCTACATGGGGCATCCCAGTATAGAAACACAGCTGGAAGTCTCTTCCGTCATCATCCATCTTAGCCACCTTTATTGTGTAGGCAAATACATGGAAGCTTTGAGACAGTAGGTAACCTGCCCAAGGTCACAAGCATCACAGGACAAAGCCTGGCTTGGAATGTGGTTTCTTTGATTCTTGTCACTTGGGTTTTTCTTAATAAAACTGAGAGCCTTGATTAGTTAGATGGACATGTATTGAGCTACTGCTAAAGCCCCATGAGCTCTCCTCAGGATACACCCAAGGCAAAAACTCCAGGAAAGAAGTAAGTTTAACTGAGTTCTCCCCATGACTTGAAGAAGGACATAGAATAGCAAGAAAGCTATAAATTTTCCTGCTGAGGGGTCCACAAAATCAATATTCCTTTACCCTAAAAATAAAAACATCAGATTCCTTGACAACCTAGACTTTAATCCAAGAGTAACAATATTGTCCGTTTTTATAGGTTTTTCTTTTTTTTTAGCATGATAAAACAACTCATAACACCATTATCAAGTGTACCGTTCAGTAGTGTTAAGTATGTTCTCACTTCTTCATCTTGCAAAACTGAAACTCTATACCCATCAAACAACAAAAATTGCCTGGTTTTAAACTACCCGCCCCCCAGATTGTTTGTGCAGAGGAAATTTCTCAGAATGCCTTAGGAAAATAAAATTAACGAACCATGTAAACACATCTCGGATGCACCCTCCCACATGACCGACTTCTGAGACACTGTCACTCTAATTGAGCTCAGCCTTTCAATGTTCACTTTTAATCACTTTTTGCCAACAAATAATTTTTAGCACAATATAAAGGACTCACTGGGGAGTTATACTGTGGGAGCATGAGAGTGAGCACACCATCCTCTTCTTTGGGAGTCAGCACACCCCAATGTATCGCATCACAGCAGCACATGATGAAATGCCCTGAGTGTCTTAAGGGTTTCACAGGAAAGCAGCACCGCAGCAAGAGCACCATCCTCTTCTTTGGGAGTCAGCACACCCCAATGTGTCGCTCACAGCAGCACATGATGAAACGCCCCGCGTGTCTTAAGGGTTTCACAGAAAAGCATCACCGCAGCAAGAACAACAGGGAAGAGCTCGTCAAGCTTCCTCCTCTTTTACTGGTTCTCTCTTTCAGTACAAATACAAAGAAGCTTATCGTAAGCAACTGGGTCACCACATTGGTGCCCGAGCAATCCATGACGACCCCAAGATGATGTGGTCCCTTCACATTGCCAAAGTGCTGAGTAACCTCGAGTACAAGAAAGAATTTGAGAAATACAAGACCAGATACAGCAGCCCGGTGGACATGCTTGGCATCGTTTTGGCCAAGAAATGTCAGACCTTGGTCAGTGATGTGGACTATAAACATCTCCTTCATGAGTGGACGTGCCTGCCCGACCAGAATGACGTCATCCACGCTCGGAAAGCTTATGACCTCCAGAGCGACGTGAGTATTCCTGATGCTGGTTCTGCATGTTAAAAGCAGATCTGAAGCATGTCCGTGGGTTCTGACTAGTGCCAATGGACACAGTGATGGCGAACTTTTTGAGCTCGGCGTGTCAGCATTTTGAAAAACCCTAACTTAACTCTGGTGCCATGTCATATATAGAAATTTTTTGATATTTGCAACCATAGTAAAACAAAGATTTATATTTTTGATATTTATTTTATATATTTAAATGCCATTTAACAAAGAAAAATCAACCAAAAAAATGAGTTCGCGTGTCACCTCTGACATGCGTGTCAGAGGTTCGACATCACTGGTAGAATTTGTTTGCATATTTCTAAATAGTATACAATTGAATGTTCCAAAAACAGTTTCCCATTGGTAACACTACAAATTATTTCAAAATCTTTCATCCCCAAAAGTTATATGTAAAAGAGGAAATAAAGTATATATTATCAATTTTATATAGGTATATTTCTTCCTGGTAATTTGGGCTTCCTCTGTCTGAGTTAGATGAAACTCAATCCTCAAAAAATATGTAGCTACACTTTTTTTTTTCAGAAGTGGTATAAATGTATGTATATGTCAATGGAGGGTAGTATGGGGAGAGTTAGGAAACAAAAGTATATTACACTAAATTATTTTAACAAACATTCATATTTTATACCTACTGACAGGAAAATTCTAAGGCATTCTTATCTTTTTCATGATGTTTTGTTGAGTTGTACACTTGAAACCTGTATGGTTTTGTGAACCAATGCCACTCCAATAAATTCAATAAAAAATAAAATAAAGTTGGTTCTTAAAAAAACAATAATCTAATTTTATTAACAATTAGCATGTCCTATTGAGAGTAAAATAAAAGGAATAATTTGGGAAATATCTAATATACTATCTTGTGTAAAAATTTTGTAATACACTCAAAGACATGACTGTGTCTTTTACTATATAAAAAAAATATTTCCTAGTTCTTGGTATAATCCTCTGTACAAAAAAAAAAATATGCTTAGGAAAAAAGATGCTTAGGAAAAAAATATACTCTGGATTTAATAATGTTTACAAATGAGTGATCAACTGTGCTGGGAGCCTTATCTGTTCATCAATAGGAAAAAAGATGCTTAGGAAAAAAATATACTCTGGATTCAATAATGTTTACACATGAGTGATCAACTGTGCTGGGAGCCTTATCTTTTTATTTTCTCTAGTATGAGCCATTTTGTGACTATGAATCTGAAACATTAATTAATGAATGTGGGCTTTTTATCTGTTGATTTGCAGAATTTGTATAAGTCAGACCTTGAATGGATGAAAGGCATTGGCTGGGTTCCAATTGGCTCCTTGGAAGTTGTTAAAGCCAAGAGGGCCACGGAGATACTGAGTGATAATATCTACCGTCAGCGTCCAGATGCACTGAAATTTACCAGCATAACTGACACCCCGGAGCAGGTGCTGGCAAAGAGCAATGCTATAAACATGAATAAGGTGAGCCTTCACTCCTCCCTGTTAGATACCAAAATTCACATTAGAGCAAGTTAAAAATGCTGACATATTACTACATTTTAAAAATTCCCATAGGGTTTATGATACCTTTAAAAATTACTTTTCCATTATAATATCATAGGTAGTTATATTAAACTTATGTTGAAAATGCAATGTGCTATAATTATTTTATAACTACAGATTGTAAATGCTTCAATCCAATTATACTTTCAGGACTGTTTTTTTTAAATAAGAAGCAAAACTCTGAGTGAACAAAATAGTGAGATAAATACTCTTGGAAATACTAATTTATCTACATAAAAGATAGGACTATATGCAACTTTAATAATTTTATTTCTACTTTGTTTAGAGGCGAGATGACTGGCACATAATCAAAGAAGTATCTGTGAACTCCAAAATAATTTTTCTCATCTTTTTTTTTCATAGCGCTTATATACTGAAGCCTGGGACAATGATAAGAAAACAATCCATGTTATGCCTGACACTCCAGAAATCATGCTAGCCAAGCTTAACAGAATAAACTATAGTGATGTGAGTAAACGATTGCTTTTATAATGAACAGAAGACAAAAATGAACTGTTGTAACTGTCTTCTTAATGAACTGTTTTGACTAATTTATTGTACATACTCCAAACTAACATTGCCAGTAAGAGATAGTTCTCCCTTGATTCAATTTTGGACTATATGTTAGATCTACAAAGTAGGCCAGCCCTTTAGTAACAGAGTATCAGGAATGGAATGCTTATGGAGGAATGTTCCAATAGAAATTATACTCCTCAAGCCTTCCCCTATATGACAATGTGGGTATCAAGTCATTATTTGGTTCAATAACTATTTATCAGGTAGGCACTGGCTTGGAACTCACTAATGATTGTTTTTGCTGCTTTATTAATGTTCTGGTTACCATTTCATGTTGTTTGCAAGCATTTTTCTAGGTGTTTCATTTAGGAACAACATTTTCATCAGGCCAGTGATTCTGAAACTCTACTCTACAAGTAGATCACAGTCTGTAATGATAATCCACAACAAAATGAGGAAGAAAAAGGACAAGGCCTTGAGTTTTTTATGAGTCCAAATATATTTCGTTTTAAAATACTTTCCTTATTCTTTCTCCTTCTTTAATATTAAAATGGCCTTTTATTTTATGATAGTGATAGTAAATAGGTTTTTTAGCATGTGTTTGTTTGGCAAGACAAAATTTTGGCAACCCCAAATTTTTGAAATTTGCCAATCAATAAAATTCCAAAGTTCAGAACATGTCCCTTAAAATCTTTAAGTGCCTATGAAACCAAATTTTTTACAAACCCACCCTAATACTTCACTTTGTGGATTTGTTTCTGAAGTTTAAATGAGGATGGAAAACGTTTAATAATTAACAGTTTTATTTTTTATGAAAGGAGGAGTGATTTAATGACTCTCTTTTCTGCAGAAACTCTATAAACTTGCTTTGGAAGAGTCCAGGAAGGAAGGCTATGACTTGCGTGTGGATGCCATTCCAATCCAAGCAGCCAAGGCTTCAAGAGATATTGCCAGTGAGGTAAGTTGATGTTTTTAGAAGAGGCATTTTTTATTCAAAGATGTTCACAAATGGAAGCTTTTGTAATTTTTCTTGACAGAATTTTTGTTGTCCCTACACGTCTCAATTTCATTTAGCGATTTCCCAATGTACAAAGTTGCAAAGAAAAATGAAGAAAAGCATAAGATACTATGCCCATTATACCTATTAATCAATTAAAGAGAGAAATTTTCTTTAAAAGTAAATATTTTATGCACACTAAAAATGAGTTCATATTTTTGAGTGTCAGAAATTGAGCAGCAGTTGATCCAGATATTTGTTTAAAAAAATACATTGATAGCACATGCAAATCAACCAATATAAATGTGAACACTTTTCTACTACTTGTATCCATTTATTTTGGCATTAAAAGAAGACTTGATGATGGACGCGTTTAGAGTTTTAGTTCATACTTTTTAACTTTCAGTGAAGTTTTCCTACCCAGAGGCCCCTAACTGGTTACAAGAACAAATTGAGAAGTAAGCAAAGCTTTTTCTCAGTACCCACTTATCTCTTCTCTCTGTTCCTTCCTTTCTCATGAGAAACATCTCCGGGGGGTGTCCCATGCCCTCATTATGTTCCAGGGCTGCTTAGAACCCAAATCCAGATTTTTCTTCCTCTAGAACAGTGATGGCGAACCTTTTGAGCTCGGCGTGTCAGCATTTGGAAAAACCCTAACTTAACTCTGGTGCCGTGTCACATATAGAATTTTTTTTATATTTGCAACCATAGTAAAACAAAGACTTATATTTTTGATATTTATTTTATATATTTAAATGCCATTTAACAAAGAAAAATCAACCAAAAAAATGAGTTCGCGTGTCATAGGTTCGCCATCACTGTTCTAGAAGGATCCCACACTTTAGATTTATGCTTCATTCCTTCAATTATTTAAACTTTTTCTGGCTATTAAACTGAAGAAGCCCATACTATGATCATCTCATGGCAAAATGGACCATAAGATGTTATTCTTGAATTTTAAAAGTAAGGAGACTGTTGACCCAAGGCATGACTTTCTCACAGTGAAAGTTCAATGACATTAACAGGCTAATAAGGGAGGCATTTTCTGGTGAAACTATCTAAATGTGGCCCATATACTCAACCAAGGAATTCACCATAAATTCTAATTACAAGGAAGATATTCTAAGCATCAAAACATTTTTTTTAGAAAAAAATAGCCACATCTTTAAATTAAGTAGATGCTTTTTTAGATTATACAAGATGTTTTACCTTTACTTGTTAAGCAATCCAATGTAAACTAGGTAGTATTGTTTAAGAGAAAGGGAAAAATATTAGGAACCAGAAGCTACTTCATTCTAGTCTGAACTCTGCCTCCCACTTATGATGTGGCCTTGAATAAATTAATCCCTTTAAGTTTTAGGTTTCTATTTTATAAAACGGGCTTGACAATATTTACCTTTCTCACACTAATGGTAGCAAAGATCAAAATAAATACAGAAATTTGTATATGAAATTATGAAATGTGATATGAGATGTTCTTATCATTAGACTCATATCCCTTTTCTTTTTTTCAGTACAAGTACAAGGAAGGCTATCGTAAACAACTCGGCCACCACATTGGAGCCCGGAACATCAAAGACGACCCCAAGATGATGTGGTCCATGCACGTGGCCAAGATCCAGAGTGACAGGGAGTACAAGAAGGACTTTGAGAAGTCAAAGACCAAGTACAGCAGCCCCGTGGACATGCTGGGCGTGGTGCTGGCCAAGAAGTGCCAGATCCTTGTAAGCGACATAGACTACAAGCATCCCCTGCATGAGTGGACCTGTCTGCCCGACCAGAATGACGTCATTCAGGCTCGGAAGGCCTATGACCTTCAGAGTGATGTGAGTAGGTCTACTATTATTCAAAATGTGTTTTTAAAGCTTAAAAATGAGGTCTAACTTCTTGTGTGCCATGGAATTTTTTGGCAATCTGTTGAGACCTATGGACAACTTCTCAGGACAATGTCATAAAAAGTATAAATCTAAAATATATATACACTAGAAGCCCAGCGCACAAAATCACGTGGACCCACTTACCCGCCCACCCCCTGCCGCGCTTGCAGCCCTGCCCACCCACACTGGTCTTTGGTCATTACGGCGTTAGGGCCACAGGCATTTTTTAGTATAGATACATATACATATATGTGTGTGTGTGTGTGTGTATACATTTTTATATATGGATTTTTATTGACACATTAAATGAAAATATCTAGCAGTGAGTGTTATAACTAGCTTAATTTCAAAGCAGTTATGAGCATACATATTTCAAGATGTCTGCACAACTGTAATTGGATATGAAAATATTTGCCATCTCTGTTGCCAACCAAATCTCATGCAGTGTCAATACTACTATGATCTCTTGACTAAACTCATAACTGAAAGAAATGCTATATTTCCATTAGAGGTTAATGAAAATAAATATATATTTTTTTCTATCTAAGTTCATTGATGTTCTAGTTTAACCCTTTGAGTGCCAACCAATATCCTAGGAACTATGCTAAAATTGCCAAGGCATTTTTGCTGATTTTACAGCAGTTTAGGAAAAAAATTATGAATCGCAAGTAAATGAAGTTACATATTCAAAAACTTAAGGAAACCTTTACTACATTGACATATTTAGCAATATCATCATCACTAATAAAAGCAGACTTAGAACTGGACGCCATTTCGAAGCTTTGATAGCGCTCCTGGCACTTTTGGCGAAAGACAGGAGGAGCGTGATCGCGCTCCCCGGCACTCTAGGGATTAACTAAACCTAACTTTCCAAATGAATTGATTGCATTACCTTTTTCTGACTACTTAATTTACAGGAATATCTATTATAACTGGTAAAAGAAAGTTTAGGAATGAATTATACATTGAGATAATTTATCCAAGAAGCTGAAAACAATACTTTCCTAGGAATATGTCAGGCACTTTTGTTATCAGCTAGTAAATTGTCCTGAGCACTTAAATGCTACCTTATTGGTTTAGTAGCTCCTTTTTGTTTTTTAAATCAGGCTCTCATAAGTAGTCACTTTCAAAAGAATGATAAAAGTCGTGGCACTGTAAAAAGAGAGTTTCCCAAAAATCCATAAAAATAAAAAGGATTGTTACCCTTAATAATGAGAAAAATTATCCTTCAAGCAATTATTTAAATTCAAAGAATAAAACTGAAAGAAAGACGAAATATCTTATTTTACTTGAATTATGACAGAAAAGAGGACTGAAAATAAGATAAATAAGAGTAAAAATATATGTACTCTTTGTCTTAGAAGCATGTATATAGAATTATATGAAAAAGACACCCTTTTTGTTGTTCCCAGAAAGTACATTAATTCAACATGTGGTCATCCTTTCTTTATATTATAGGACTGGCTGTGAAGGCCATTGTCCAATTAGATAAGAACAAACTGTGTTCTATTAGTCCCACACAATATGGGCAATCAAATCAGAAAATAAGCTCTTTGTATCAGGAGGCAGACAGTAATTTCCTTAAAATGGTTTTGTATCAATGAAATCCATATTATTATAGCGATTTCGGGGTATTTAAAACAAGGCTACCTTCAGGAACAAAGTGTTTAGCCCCTCTGTACCACAGTGGGTCTTCCCAGAAATTTACACAAGTAAGATTCAGAATTATACATCCTCTGTAAATGCTAAATCAGGGTCAGACACCAAGTTGTCTAGGTAATTTTTAATAAATATTTGACATTATTTCGTTTTCAGGCTATTTACAAGGCTGATCTTGAGTGGCTGCGAGGCATTGGATGGGTGCCCATTGGCTCCGTAGAGGTCGAAAAGGTGAAGAGAGCTGGAGAAATCCTGAGTGACAGGAAGTACCGTCTGCCTGCAGATAAGCTCAAATTCACATGCATTACAGATACCCCAGAAATTGTCCTGGCAAAGAGTAATGCCCTGACAATGAGCAAGGTTAGTCTTCATCTGTTTCCAGTTACCTGAGTCATACTTCTCGTGAATATAGCTCATAAAGTGAGAAATATATAACATTTAGCCTTTTGTTTTAAAGTCTGGGAAACACAGTGTTTATAGAAGTACCATACACAACTCAAATTAGTTGCTTGGTTTATTCTTTCTCCTTAGGTTGTGGAAATTGTTTTGAAAAGTGAGCTGCTATTGTTGCTTTCAGTTTTATTACATAAGATAGATGATCAGTTCTTTTTTCCGGAGTTCTAGCAATCTGTTTATTGAGACTGAGCGAATTCTTTATCCAGTGGATAGAACCTTAATATGCACATTTTAGATTGAATTCAACTTATCTAAATTCTCCCACACCTGCCTGGACATCTTCCAAACATTCAGGTGGTGATATTGAGTGCTTGCTCATTGAAGAATGTGAAATTGGCTCTCAGCAAACCTCAGAATTAGGGGTATTAACGCTCCAGAAATTCTATTCTATACCACACCCATCAGCAGTAACCACAGTAATGACAGCAATAGAAAATATACAATTCGTTGAGTGCCTACTATGACTGATGCATTTTATATGTTATTGTTAATCTTCAAAAAATACTCAATAAAAAAGATATGATTATCTCCCTCCAAGAAATGAGGAATATGAGGCATTATGCACCTTTTTCAATATCACATAGCTTGGACATAGTGGAGTTGAGTTTGAACTTGGGATTGACTCTGAAGTCTAGGGATTTCTACTACATCACAGTTCTATAGCCAAGCTCCATCCTTGGAGGTACTGAGTAAGCTTGAGTATTACTGGATGAAAAGAATTAATAATTGAGATCATTATGTTGTTTCGTATTAGCTGTGAAACGATCATATGGTTTAACTCTCCTCACTACCCTTTTGCTTCCCTCATCTCCAAATAACCTTAAATAGGCTATTTTACTTAAGTGAGTTAAATGTGATAATAACTGTAATGTACCGCCTTTAAAAAATATGGGTCTTACCTTATTTCCCTCATAGCACTTATATACAGAAGCTTGGGATGCTGACAAAACTTCCATCCATGTGATGCCGGACACCCCAGAAATCATGCTGGCCAAGAGCAATTCTGTCAATATCAGCCAAGTAAGAGATTTCCTGATTGTTGTTTAAGCTGCTCTAGGAGTAATTCAAATACTGTTTCTATCTTACCACCTTCCTTTCTGGAATAGGCCTAGTAACTGTCTATCACCCTTTTATTTTTCTGTTGTGTATTATCCTCCACACAGAAACTTTACACCAAGGGATGGGATGAATCAAAGATGAAGGACTATGACCTGAGAGCTGATGCTATTTCCATCAAAAGTGCCAAGGCCTCGAGGGACATTGCCAGTGACGTAAGTGCCCTCGATCCGACCCCCTTGGTCTCACATTGCTGAACAACCTTAGTGCAGCTGGCGGGCCCCACTTTGTAACTGCTTCCACATGTATTCCTCCAGGCCTGCTTGCTACGTTCTAAGACCTTTCCCTTTGTTGTCATAGAGAAGAAAAATATATTTTTGGAATCACAGTTAGAGTTGATGGAGGAAAGGGTTCCACCAATGAAGATATATGATTACACTACAGTTATTAGTGTAATGATAGCATAAAATATTAGTTTAAAATTATTCAGAGATGCCAAAACATTTGCAAAGTAAAATTCTTATCTGTTTGCTAATGGATGTTCATGTTGTCATTCTCAGTGTGTATATGGTAATAGAACTGGATTTCTAAACCTATATTTCTGACATTTTAGTACAAATACAAAGAAGCATATGAAAAACAGAAAGGCCACCACATTGGAGCCCAGAGCATTGAAGATGACCCCAAAATCATGTGTGCCATAAATGCAGGGAAGATTCAAAGTGAAAGAGAGTACAAGAAGGACTTTGAAAAATCGAAGACCAAGTATAGTACCCCAGTGGATATGTTAGGCATCTTGCTGGCCAAGAAATGTCAGACACTGGTCAGTGACATTGACTACCGGAATATCCTGCATCACTGGACATGCTTACCCGATCAAAACGACATTATCCAAGCAAAGAGGGCCTATGAGCTGCAGAGTGATGTACGTAACATGAACGCTGGGAAAGGTGGAATGGGAGGATGTAGATTTACTAATTTTCCAGTCATTTCCTCTGTGGACAGACTCATGGGTTGTGCACAACTCCAGGAGGCACCATTCACGTTGTTTAATAAAAACATATTTAGAAGTAAAGCTGGGAGCAAAGATTATAGATAAAGAATGCTACTTGGTCATGTCCTTTATTCCCTGGACTATATTCCAGACTATTTTCTTCATGTCATTTTTATTTTTTGGCAATGAAAATATATTTCAGACAAACTTAAATTGTATGAATGGGTTTTTTTTTAATTGCCTCTACTATATTATATCCAACACACTGAACGGACTTTGCATGGGTTTCTTTTTACAGGATGAAAATGGAATGAGAGTCAACAAAATTTCCTTTTTAAAATGTTTATTTTATAATTTTTTAAAATATAAAATAATTATCATAAAATTTAACATTATTACTAGTGTATTCCTATTCATGGTTAGTATAAAGAATCAGGCTTTTACAAATTACTCTGTCATTGATATTACAACCCCCAAGTTATGTAAAATCTCAGGTCTTTCTTTTTTGGAACCACCATCTCCCCATGAACTTTACTTTTCAATTACGGGATAATGTGTCTAACACGGGAACAAAATTTTGTTCTAACCCCTTGTAGAGTGTGTATAAGGCAGACCTGGAGTGGTTGCGTGGCATCGGCTGGATGCCAGAAGGCTCAGTAGAAATGACCAGAGTGAAAGGTGCTCAAGACCTGATGAATGAAAGGCTCTATCGGACGCGACCAGAAGCCTTGACATTCACTTGCATTACTGACACTCCAGAAGTTGTCCTGGCAAAAGCCAATTCTCTGCAAATTAGTGAGGTAAGAACCATTTTATCTCAGGCGTTCCTTTTGTGGGGCTTTGTTATCAAATGAGGCCAGCCACAGGGGACAGGCGGACTGTTCCTCTTCAAAGACTGTAGTGATGGGAGCACCTCTAAGAGTCTCTTGACTAGTTCAGTGAGGACGCATGTGAAGCAGAACTCTGATGCATGCCAAGGTGCCCGTCCCCTGCCACACATTTGGAAGCATTAAAACTAGAAAAGTGTTACTCCATTGTGCGTCAGGAAAACAAATATTTAAGTTCTATAAAATACTAAAACCTGTGGCACAATGCTGCCTGCATATTAAATGGTATAAGATTGTATTAGTCAGCGTTCTCCTAAGTTCTATAAAATACTAAAACCTGTGGCACAATGCTGCATATTAAATGGTATAAGATTGTATTAGTCAGGGTTCTCCTGAAAAGCAGAACCAGTAGGGTGTGTAGGAGAGAGAGATTGGTTGTAAGGAATTGGCTCTGTTGTGGAGGCGGCAAGTCCAACATCTGCAGCGTGGGCGGCAGACTGGAGGCAGGAAGGAGCTGTAGTTCAAGCCCAAAGGCATCGACAGGCAGAGTGACTTCTTGTTCAGAGGAAGTCAGACTTTTTTCTAAAAAGGCCTTTGACTAGACAAAGCCCACCTACAATATGGAGGGTAGTCTGCTTTACCCAAAGTCTGCTGAGATGTTAATGTCATCTTAAAAATACCTTCACAGAATGTCTGGAATAATGTTTGACTGAATGTCTGGGTACTGTGGCTTAGGCAAGTTGACACATAAAATTAACCATCACAACCATATATAAAAACATTATTCCAGATTAAATGGTCACTTAGACTTTATGTTTCAGATCTCCATTCTCTATGAAATATTGAAATAAAATTTTCCTTCTCTCCACAGAAACTGTATCAAGAAGCCTGGAATAAAGACAAAACCAACATCAACATTCCTTCCGACACGCCAGTCATGCTGCAGGCCCAAATCAATGCCTTGCAAATCAGCAATGTAAGTGGCGTGGATATGAAGTGTCAATGCCTTTATGAGTCAATATCTGTCCGCTATGGAGTGTGTTGTAATTGAAAAATTACCTATCTTAGAAATGTTTACAGCTTTTGATGCTCGACACTTTCTCTCTAGCTACCACTCCCAATACAATATGAATGGAAATTCTCTTTTAAATGTTAGTTTAGATACATGGTTGAGTCCCTGGACTGCAACGTGTAGGATACCTGCATCTTAGTGATGTACTTCTTTCAACCTTGAAATCACTGTCCTATTTATATATATATAAAAGCCTAAGCAACCAAATGACCAGAACGACCAGTTGACCAGTCACTATGGCACGCACTGACCACCAGGGGGCAGACGCTCAATGCAGGAGTACTCCCTGGTGTTCAGTGCACTCCCACAGCCAACCTCCCACGGCCAGCCAACCTCCGCCCCATCCGGCAGGCCCTGCCCAGCAGGCCCCATCCGGCAACCGGCAGACCCTGGCCAGCCCAGCCCTGAGAGGCCCCAGTCACAGGCCAGGCCTAGGGGCCCCACCCGTGCACAGATTTCATGCACCGGGCCTCTAGTATCTAATGTTCACAGCTCAGTTTCATTGTATCTTATTTGAGAATAATGAAATCCCTAGTTAAATGCCTCTTAAAAGGTAATAGTCTCTATTATCTTTTTTTCTATTGTCTTTATCAGTTTTTGATTGATCCAGAACTTTCTTGTTGGACATTTGAAGGCTGTAAGAAAAGCCAAAAGACAACTTCTAAATATATGCAAAGTGCAGGATATGTATGATATATATGTCACATCATTAGCAGAGACCTCTAAAAAGTCAAAGGACAACATTAGGAAGACAATCTAATCAGGTTTCATATGTTGCCTTGTGAAGAAGGTTCACCATTGATTCTTAGTTTTCATCTACTGTGTAATGAGATTTCTTCAGATGTGGGCCATATTGTGATGAATACAGATATTCAAATATTAGTTTGGGTTCAGATGTTTAGATTTAGGTGTTTAGCTGCTAGACTTAGATATTTACCTTTGAAAATTTTATCAGAAGTATCCGGCACTCCACAAAGTAAATAACCAATAACCAAGAGAAGAACTCAGAAGTGACAGGTTTTGTTCTTATGTTGCCATCATTGACATTATGCCTTATGACTCATATGACTACTTTGAGTATATTTACTTATTTTCAATTCTTGTAAACAAACCTGTTTTTTCCCTCAATAGAAACTCTACCAGAAAGACTGGAACGAGGCCAAGCAGAAAGGCTATGACATAAGAGCAGATGCCATCGAAATCAAGCATGCCAAAGCCTCCAGGGAAATCGCCAGTGAGGTACGGCTCCTTGTTGCCTTGTGGTTCCCCTCCTCCATGCAACAGATAGGCAGAGTATTTTTCAAGAATTTGGGTGTTTTTTAAAGATCTAGACAAATGATTATGTTTTGTCTTACACTAAAGACTTTATTTTAAAACATTAAAATGGGACAAAAGAACATTAAGGTAAGCATAAATGAGGTACATGTGTAAATAACTTCTAAGTTGTTTCTAAGTAGGAGAAAAATATCGTGAAGGGTCTGTGTGAAATTCTTGGGGAAAATTCAGGAACCAATACAATGTGATTTTACCCCCAAAATATTTTTGACATTCTCCATAAATATAAATCACAGGTGAAAGTGTCAAACAAGAAGACTTAAGAATGAAATCACATTTTATAAACAAGATTTTATGCTGGAGGCTTATGTATAATGAATGATCTTAGTAACCTTTTGAAGTTCATTTAACAGTACTTTTAAAACTTACTAATGGTCAAAACAATTATCCTATCAAGTTCGCCGCCCCCCCCCCCCAGTTCCAAATCTTTAAGCCATCTTTATTCCCTTTCTCCCCATTCTTCTCTATTTTTTATTTCATGTATCCAGCTGTTTCTTTCTAACTTCTTCCTCCTCTTTATCTCTAAAAACTATACCTGAGTACAGTGTCTGCTTTATTCCTGTTCTTTCTATCTCCCTTTTGTCCAAATTTACCGATCAGATCTAAATATGGGGAAGAGAAGCTATCTAACTCTAGTCCTAAGACATTGAGGACAAGCGTGGACCACAAACTTTTATCCATGGGTCTTTTACTGTCATCTTCTGATTCAAACCAACAACCTTGCTTTCCATTCCTGAAACATACATCTTGTCTGTCTCCTAAATCACACATGATTTTTTCCTACTTGAAGTACCTTCAGTACTCTTGGGGGGCCATCTGACCTAATGTTTCCACCTGCCAGGCAATTTTGGGGACAATGGTTACCCTTACTGTGTCCCCCCCCCCATCTGAAATATGTGATAATAATAGTACTACCACATAGAGATGTTGTGAGGATTAAATGAATTTATAATTGCCACTGTCAACTATTTTTAACTTAAAAAATCAGCAATATCAGATGGATCAACCTCATACATTTGAAGCATTCATAATAGAGTCTGGCATAGAGTGATTGCTCAGTAAATGTTAGCTATTATTATTTTTTTATTACTCTTGTTTACCATACTGTCCCTCCTGATTTACTCATGTCCTCTCTAAAGCTATCTAAATAGCCCTTTCTAATTTCCTTAAAGTGAGCTGATGTACATAATGACTGCCAATGTCAAGCCAATTTACATTAAGAAAATATTCTGAAACATTTCATGAAAAGTTCTCCAATACATTATTTTCATATGTCTTTTTATCTGTTTTTTCACCGCTTTAGTACAAATACAAAGAAGGTTACCGTAAGCAACTGGGCCACCACGTGGGTTTCCGCAGCCTACAAGATGATCCCAAATTGGTATGGTCTATACATGCTGCCAAGATCCAGAGTGACAGGGAATATAGGAAAGCTTATGAGAAGTCTAAAGGAATTTACAATACACCCTTGGACATGATGTCAATTGTTCAAGCCAAGAAATGCCAGGTCCTGGTTAGCGACGTGGATTATCGCAATTATCTGCACCAGTGGACGTGTCTGCCGGATCAGAATGATGTGATCCAGGCCAAGAAAGCCTACGAACTGCAGAGCGATGTGCGTATATTATCACCAGACCCCTGGGGAGATGTGTGCCTGTGTGTGTAATCATAGTGTAATCCCTGGGGATGTAATTTAACTGGTAATCTTCATAGAAAGAACCTAGCATAGTCTGTACATTTCATGATAGTAGAGTTTTTCTGAATATTTTTTAATCTTATAGGGGATTCCTTCTTATGCAACAAGGCCTTATCCATCAAGATGAAAATCACTCTGCTATTCTATGTAATTAGGTAGAAAATTTCAGTCCCAGTTGTTCTGATCCAGTACATTTGTGATACATTATCAGATACCTAAGTTTCAGAAACAGGTTAAGCATAAGAAAATTTTGCATTTCAAGTTTATCTGGTGCATATAGGAAAATGTATATTTATATTATATTTTTGTATATAGAGAAAAATGTTTATAGATATGTATTTTTTCTCATTATACATGCATCTAAGGACTTTTTCCCCCTAAATTCCTGCAGATGATACATCTGTAGGCATTCCCAGTGGTACATAAAAGGCAGATTCCAAGTGGTGAGCACAAAAGCTCAACTTTGCATTTTATGCCATTGCAGTCTGTCATTCCCCAAATGCCACTTGTCAGCCCTGCTCCAATCCTGGAGGATAGATCCTGTGAGCTTCTCCCAGAGACCTGTGCCAGAGACAGTACACCAATGATACCATTTAATGCTGATCCTTGAGTTTCGTGGGATTGGCCACCCAGCTGATTTAAACAGAGATCGTGTGTGTGGTTTGTTGGCATTGTGCTCTACTACAAATTTGACTCTTCTGCACTCTGTGGTCCTCTCCTTCATGTAGAACGTGTACAAATCAGACCTGGAATGGTTGAAGGGTATCGGATGGTTGCCAGAGGGTTCTGTGGAAGTGGTGAGAGTGAAGAATGCCCAAGATCTCCTCAATGAAAAGCTGTATCGTACAAAGCCTGAGACCCTCAAATTCACCTGCATTGCTGATACGCCTGAAGTCATTCTGGCAAAGACCAATGCTCTACAGATCAGCGAGGTAAGCTGTGAACTTTAAACTGCTAATACCCATCAGAATCCTGAAGATACATATATCCAGATAGAATTTTATATAGTCGGTCGATGAACAGTATCCACATTTCATTTCATTAGATAACTCTTTGCTCACTATAAGTGTAGTGGGTATCTTCATGTTTCACAGACTCTGATGTATACTTTGAACGCATTTTAAGACCTTGCCTATAATACTGGTCAACCAGTTAATACCATGATCAGAAATTGACATCTTTTTTGTATTCAATCATAAAATAAGTTGAAAAGTCCAGGGGTAGCAATGTTAGACATTATTAAAGTTATTTTAGTTAAGAGAACCAGGACTTTACTAGCATTGTGGAATATCATAGTTACCTACAATGCAGGTTTACTGCCTGATAATTACATGTGAATAAATGCAAGAGGATTATTTTACTACCATGTTTCTGACTCATTTTACATTTATATTATATTATGCATGAATGTATTCCTCTTGTTGAAGTCACCATTGGCACTTTCTAAACAAAAACAAAATGTGATCTATATTTACATAGGAAAACCTTCAAAGAGAATTTTTAATTGTAATGTTATTCATGTGGTAATTGATTTATTTACTCGTCAATCATCCTTTGTTTTTCATTTTTACCAGCCATTGTATCGCGATGCCTGGGACAAAGAGAAGGCTAATGTGAATGTGCCAGCCGACACTCCAGGGATGCTGCAGTCCAAGATCAACGCCCTGCAGATCAGCAACGTAAGGCACTACACACCCATTTGCTTTATACAATGCTTTCTGCCTAACTGAACCTTTAGGCAGTATGCTCCGGAAAGTATTTATAAAAGACAGTTCCCTACCATTCCTTTTATTTCTAGTCTTTAAGCTAATGTGTGTGTGTGTGTGTGTGTGTGTTTAGAGATATGTGTCTTTATCTTTGTTGGAAGGGAAAATGCAGTGGTTTTGCCAAAACACAACATAAAAGTACCTATGCATGTATAATAATACTTAGCTCTCTTTTTAGTGACCCATCATTGATTTTCCTTTTAAAAACCAAATAATATTTTTTTCTCATTTTAACATGATTTCCTGTCTCCTAAATTTCCTTCTTAAAAAAAAAGTATAAGAGATAACTTTACTAAATTCCATGAAAAAACGATTGGAACATAAGTTCAATATGAAACCAGCCTATTTTATGAAGCTCTAGGGGAGATTAGTTTTCAGTATAACTGTTAGCATGTTGCTCAGTAGCTCCCTCTTCAGACTGACTGTAGCATTGCAATCTCCAATTGCAGAAACACTACCAGCAAGCTTGGGAAGATGTCAAGTCGACCGGCTATGACCTGCGAGCAGATGCCATTGGGATCCAGCATGCCAAGGCTTCCAGGGATATCGCCAGTGATGTAAGAGCTCCTCCTTGCCCAGCTTTGACAAACACTAGTGGGCACACAGGGGGTTAATGCCATACTAATCTTTAACTTATTTCCCCAGGAATTATACTTAAGTGGAGGTCATTGTTATTAGTGTCTTGTTTTAAAATCCCAAATTTAAGAACAACTTTACAACAATTTGATGATCTTCATGCATCTCTGCTGAGTTCTGCTCTTCTTCTTATGTTTAAGCACAGATTTTTATTTTATTTTCAATATCTTCTCAATATAAGCTAATTTACTAGCATTTGGAGATTTATAGGTGAAAAGAATTGTGTTGTTTCTCAAAGTGATATATTATGCAACACATAAACAAGCATTTTTTTAAATGGTTATATATGTGTTTCAATGTGTGCTAGAAATAATACTGATTTTATCCCATTTAGATAGAATTATAAATTTTAAAATAACAATTTAAGTAACTTTACACTTAAAAAATAAATTTATTTAAACAAAGGATCAAATTGACTTAAAGTATGAAGTACATTTGGTACGTGTTTGTGACAAAACATGTGAGGGTGCCAAACCTTGACTGGAGTTTGGGAAACACTGGACAAGCCTGTATTGGAGGAAAACCTAGAAGCACACTTCTTGCCTTAGAGGTGCTCACAATGTTCTTGCCTAGAGGTGCTTATAGCGCCCCAAAAACAGGAATCTAAGGGAATGGAGCTATTTTGAACTGAATGTCTAGACATATTGAATTTGGAAAAACAACTCTTCTTTCTTCTGTTCACACCCAATAGTATCTATATAAGACTGCTTATGAGAAACAGAAAGGCCACTATATTGGATGTCGCAATGCCAAGGAAGACCCTAAACTGGCTTGGGCAGCAAATGTACTAAAGATGCAGAATGACAGGCTGTACAAAAAGGCCTACAATGACCACAAGGCGAAGATCTCCATCCCGGGGGACATGGTGTCCATCAGCACTGCCAAAGAAGGCCAGGCATTAGCAAGCAACGTGGACTATCGCCAGTACCTGCACCAGTGGTCTTGCTTTCCTGACCAGAATGATGTGATCCACGCCAGGAGAGCGTACGACCTGCAGAGTGATGTAAGTGTGTGCCTGGGAAGGGAGCACCAAGGCAGGTGCCTGAGGGGTGAGCTGTCCCCGGGAAGGAAGCCTTCCACAGCTCTGCCTGACCACTCCTTCCAGTGTGTGGGAAAATGCAACTCCCCCTGCATAAGCACTTCCCTTGAGTATTTTACCAAGCTTATTTACACGCCAGGAGAGCGTACGACCTGCAGAGTGATGTAAGTGTGTGCCTGGGAAGGGAGCACCAAGGCAGGTGTCTGAGGGGTGAGCTGTCCCCGGGAAGGAAGCCTTCCACAGCTCTGCCTGACCACTCCTTCCAGTGCGTGGGAAAATACAACTCCCCCTGCATAAGCACTTCCCTTGAGTATTTTACCAAGCTTATTAAGTGTCTACCCTCCTGCTGGGTTTATTCAGAAAGTTTTTGTTTTTGTTGTTAAGTTTTTATTTTCATAATTTTTCTATAGACTTGTGAACATGTGCAGTGTTTGTAGTTTATTAAGGATTGTCCTGGTCCTTCAGATAATTTTTCTATAGACTTGTGAACATGTGCAGTGTTTATTAAGGATTGTCCTGGTCCTTCAACTATGCATTGAACTAGGCTATTTTCCTTAAATTTAATTTCAAAGGTTAGCAGCATGCTCCAGACTCACTGGTTTCCCTTAACTTGGTGTTCTTTACAACCTGGTGTTTCATTAATTTACCTGAAGTGCTTTTAGATTTACTCATATTTTCTGCACATTCAATGTTTGGGAAATGATGGATTCCCTCAGGCTATTTATTTTTTCTATAGAAGGGATACCATTTTTTTTAAATTACGTAAACTTGGTTCCCCTAAGCTTCAAAAGATGCTTTCTCATAATGAATGAGTTTCCTGTAGGATGTACGCCCATCACTTGAAATGCATTGCCACCTGGTGAATGTAGGCCGTTTTCTCAAGAAAGGCAGTCTGTTCACTAACCTGACCCACATTAGTGAACTGAGGCGTGCACAGCAATCAAGTTCTTAGAGAATGAGGGAGGGAAATTTCAAAATGTCTATGTAATCTTCTTTGAGAATCCTTTCTTCTAAATTCTAGATATGTCATTCTTCATGTAGGTAGAAAATTTCCTACCTTTTCACTCCTCTTACTACCTTTTTAGCCTGGTATTTATATCTTATTACCTAGTTATTAAAATATCATTTCTGAAGAACACCAGGGTTTTTTATAAAATTAATAACTGGTGCTTAACATAAAGCAATTTGATATGGTTTACCACTTACCTATGTCTGGGGAAACAGATTTAGATAATCAAGAAAATAAAAATCCCTATTCAAAGGGAGGTGCTTGCTATCTTGGAAAAAAACACAACAATTGAGATCAGAATTGTGAAGCTAGGGTAGGGATTGCATTCTTAATTGTCTTTTTAAGATATTAGACACTTTATGTGCCAAATGTTGGGCTAGGCACTAAAGATACAATTGTAAATAAAGAATAAATGAGACCAAGTTCCCGACTTTAGGAATTCACATCGATAACAAAGAAATAGGTGCTAATTGGAGAATATCAGCAAATAGTGAGATGGCGAGGAGTGATCTCTGGCTCTATGAGAGGTGCGAAAGCTTATCGAAGGAAGTGCTGATTTAGTGGCTCTGAAGGGAGAGTAGGAGGTGGCTCTGAGGAGGACACAGAGGATGTTCCTGCAGAATGAGCAACATATGCAAAGGGGGCCATATGCAAACCACAACTGAAAGAAGGCCGGTGCGGTCAGAATGCACAGGTCGAAGGGAAGCACCCGTAAGATGAGGCTGGGAGAACAGTCGGGACTGGTGCCAGGTCAGCCCTTGCCTTCTAGTCCATGTTAGGGATTTTGATCTTTATCCTAGGACCAATGGGAAGTCACAGGATGAGGGGATGTGGTGACAGCAGATTTGAATTTCGAACTTTGAAAAGATCATTCTGGTTGCTTTGTAGAGGACTTACTAAAGAGCCCATTATTATTGCTTTAAATTCCACATTGACTAGTAGGATGAGTATCTAATGTTATTCAAAAATTTGGCATGCATCCCCCAAGCAGAGAGCTCTTTCTACATCTTTCTGCTTTTTAAAATGTGCACATGCACCCAAACTTGGACCCCCTGCCACAGGGGAAAGGCAGAACAAAGCACTACTGTGTATATGAGAAGTTATGTTTGTCAGGAGAGTACTCATTTTTTATTACTGTTTGTGGAAGATAAAATGTAACATACAAAAGTGCTTGCCTATTTTACTAATTTTTAAAAAAAGCCCGTTTCTAGCTGACTTTGTTTTCTTTCCCAGGCTATCTACAAGGCTGACTTGGAGTGGTTGCGTGGCATTGGCTGGATGCCGGATGGGTCTCCCGAAGTACTGAGAGTCAAGAATGCCCAGGAGATCCTACGAGACAGTGTCTACCGGACACCTGTGGTGAATCTCAAGTACACAAGCATCGTCGACACACCGGAAGTTGTCCTTGCTAAGTCAAATGCTGAAAATATTAGTATTGTAAGTACCATTTTCTCTATAATAAAATTAGGTTAGTGTTATAAATAAATGAAATCATTGCCCGGGCCCTGTGAGGCTCCTCCCTCACATCAATGTTTCTCTCTGTCTTTCCCTCTCTCTTCCACTCTCTCTAAAAATCAATGGAAAAATATCCTCGGTTGAGAATTAACAAAAAAAAAAAAAAATGAAGAAAGAAAGAAAGAAATCATTAACCTAGTAATCTCAATGGAAAAATATCCTCGGTTGAGAATTAACAAAAACAAACAAACAAACAAATCATTAACCTAGTAATAAACATAATATTGATGATAGCAAATATTTTAATAAGTAATGTTGACAGAGTTGCTTTATTATTTACTTTCTAATTTTAAACAGAAACTCAAAGTATTAATAAAAGGTATTAATACAGTAATAAAAATTTTTTATCAAATTTGAGTAATCTATGTGAAAAGGCTCTAGATATAAAAATGTTTTGCATCAGAAAAATTAAAAGTTGTGCATTGGAACTAGCAAAGTTACAAATTATGAAGTAACTTCTTTATTATTGGTTCTTTCCATAGCCAAAGTACAGAGAAGTTTGGGACAAGGATAAAACTTCGATCCACATAATGCCAGATACTCCAGAAATTAATCTCGCCAGAGCCAATGCTCTCAATGTGAGCAATGTAAGTATCGCAACAGAATCCATTTTGTTTAGAAAGTCATTGAGTTGGTGCTACAATATCACCAGTGGAACTCTTCATAGTCAAGGGAGAGAAGATTGGTGGAGGCAAGAAAGACTCCTCACCATCAGTCCGGGACCAGGAGTGAGGAAAGGAGCAGATCCCCGGCTCAGAGTCACTGGGCAGGGTCAGTTATTGGTGCGCCAGTGTCAGCATGATAATAGGGAGAAGAGAATAAGGACAAGAAAGATGAAAGAGGAATGAAGACACCCACACACAAGAAAGGGGAATTAATGACAGAGTCAGGTGAACTTGAAATATGAGAATTCTTTGCAAAACTCTACAAATTAATTTTAAAATTGGGACTATGGGCATTTTCTAGGAAATGACAAATTACCAAAATTGACCCCAGAAAAAGAATAAAAACATATAGCAAGAAATTGAGAGGGTTATTAAGGACGTTACATTCTCCTCTCAAATGCCATGGTCACTCAGATGATTTTACAGAAGAATTCTTTCAAAACATTAAGGAAAAAAAAAAAGACTGCCATAGAGCCCAATGAAAGAAAAAACGCCATTACAGTTACCAAAACTTGTCCAAATAGTTTCACAAATGGAAACTAGACAAATGATAATGAGGAAGATCTTAAGTAAAATATTAATAAATCAAATTGGATATAAATACATGACACAAACAACTAAGGTTGATACAGGAATTCCAAGAGGATTCTATTTTCAGAAACCTAATAATGTGATAGAACAAAAGGGAATAATCATATGCTCCTTTAATAAGATTGAGAAATGCATGCAACAAAATTCAGTATCTGTTCTTATTTTCTAAAATCAAGTCATAGAAAAATAAGAATAAATGAGTATTTTCTTGATGTGACTGCAAGAATAAATCTCAAATCCAAGGCCAGGCTCATCTTCAGTAACTAAACTTCTCATTCAAGTCAGGAGTAAAACAAGAATGCCCACTAACATTGCCAATGTGCTGAAAGTTCTAGCTGAGTAAGCCTCACATTCAAGCCAAAATAATTGAATAAGAGTAAGAATAAGAGATAAATTTTGGAAAGAAAAAATTTCAAAATTATTATTATTTGCAGAATAAATCATTATATGCCTGGGAGAAGCAAGGACATCAACTTAAAAATCTATTAGATAAAATGAGAGAATTTAGTTATGTGACTAACATAATGCAGCAACGTTCAAGAAGGTACCACCTTCATGGATCTCAGAGGTTTCTCATGTGTAGAACAAGCATAACCTTAGAAGAAGGATACTTCCTTAGTGCAACTCACCATAGATTGAAACTTTGCATCTTTCAAAAAGTAATACATCTTTATGAGAGAAGGAACCTGCCTGGCAAAGATTCCTCACCACATGCCCAACTGTGTGCCCTCAACTTTATGATAATGAGCCACTTGAGAGCTAATTTTTTCCAAGGCTTAGGAAAAAAATAAAATTTTAGGGCCCCGATACTTTTGCGGGAAGGGGAGGACCAGAATCAGTATTTTGTGCAGTGTTCCCTTGTCAAGTGACTGGGTGGAGAGGCAGCTCTTCATTTGAGCAGGGCCTCTTCAGCTCTCTGGTTTGATCCAGAGGCATCTTTGGCAGGAATTTTCTCGAAAGTTTCATGTGGTCTTGTTTGCATGATGAATTTCCCAGCTGGATATGATGATATAAGCAAGACTAATATTTGAAAATATGCCAAAAGTAAAGTTATTAACTTTAGATATTTACATATTCATGAGAATGGCTTGTATTTGGGAAGAAATCAAACATCCCATTTGCATGTCAACCAAAATGTGCATTTTCTTTACACATGGTGTCCCCATTATTATAACTTTATAAAATTCACTATTTAAAACTCTTTCCATCATTTAGAAAGCACGTTTTTAGAATATTTGTATACAATTTTATAGGTAATCAAGCAAATTCATGTTAAGTTGACTCATTTAATCTTCAAATTAGCCACATGAGTAAAATATGGTTATTTTGTTTTTATCAAATAGGAAAGTTGAAACTTAAAATGATTAAGGAATTTTCTCATGTTTTTCCAAAGTTAGTAGATGAAGAAGTTTGGTCTCAAGCCAGATTTATTTTTAATTCAAATAAAAATACATTTGACCACATAAGCAAACAAAAATAAAGAAATAAAGACATGAGAAAAAATAATGTGATAATAATATGTAACAAAATGAAATAAATAAAAAACAAAAATAATTTAAAATAATATAATGACAAGTTTGCATTGAATATTCTCTAGTATAATACATTTAAATGTGGAGAATACTTTTTCTTTTGCACAGAAAACAAGTTGATTATTAAAATAGGACCACCCAAATTCATACAAAAGCTTGAATGAAAATTCCTATAAAATGTATCCATACTTACAAAGACAAAATTTATCTGAGCACTCATATTTCAGATATGCAAAGGCCATGAAATTATCAATAATTGAAATTCACCTCTCCTTTCTTCACTGTTCAAGATCCCATACTGATTGGTATGTTTTCTAAATTATGCATTGAAATTATTGTTATTTCTGAGTCGTCGTGACATTGTCATACAGACTGTGCCTATTTAAATATGAACATATATTTTTAAATTTCTCTGTAACGAACTATAGAAATGATCCCTGAAAGCATAGTCTTTATAAGGTTATCTGTAAACCAGTCATTCTCTTAATTAACTTCTCTTTACAAACAAAAAGACACTACATTTTTCTTTAAAAAAAATGGCTATTAATATCCAATTGTACTTCAGCAGGAACATCTAACATTCCCAAACAATATGCATCATCAATCATATAAAATCTAAGAAACCATATTGGGAGGAAAGCCTCACAAACTTAAAAAGTTTTTACTTTTGAAGATTACAAAATTGAATTGAATTTTAAAATTAAATAAATTAAATGATTGAATAAAGAAATTCAATACTAGCCCATTCATGTCTGAACTGAAATTTATCCCAAAGCTACCAATCCAAGAAGCAACTCAACTCTTTTACATAAACCATTTACAGCTATGTGGAGGCTATGATTGAAATTAAAAAGAAAGAACTCTGGTCAATCTCTGATATTTGGACACCGGACATGGTTTTATATTTCAGTACCATGGTGCAGAATGATTCTTGCACCTATCCCCTTTTCTTTAACTGTCTCTGGGTCTTCAAAACTGCACCCCTCTGATAATAATTCTACGTGAGTCCTTGGAGTTATTGGTAAATTTGAACCTGGAATGATACCCTTTGTTCTCTTCAGAAAATTTACCGCGAGGGTTGGGATGAAATGAAGATGAGCTGCGACGTGCGGCTGGATGCCATCCCTATACAGTCTGCCAAGGCTTCCCGGGAGATCGCCAGCGATGTGAGTGTGGCCTGGGTTAACTTCTCAGTTTTGTAAGCAAATGCCCTAGGTGCACTGCGAGTACAAGCTGTGACCCGTCTGCTTTGTTTTTGTGTCTCCAGTATAAATACAAGCTTGACCATGAGAAGCAGAAGGGCCACTACGTGGGCACCCTCACCGCCAGGGACGACAACAGGATCCGGTGGGCCCTCATAGCTGGCAAGCTTCAGAATGAACGAGAGTATCGGCTGAACTGGGCCAAATACAAGACTAAGTTCCAAAGCCCTGTGGATATGCTTTCCATCTTGCATTCTAAAAATTGCCAGGTTCTGGTCAGCGACATTGATTACCGCCAACGCTTACACCAATGGACATGCCTGCCCGACCAGAACGATGTGATTCAGGCCAAAAAGGCCTATGAACTGCAAAGCGATGTGAGTGGGCTGCATTTTTGGATGAGCTCTTCTGTATTTTGCCAGGACTCCCAGAAAGTTTATGTCATTAAGTCCTTGGATCAGATCTCCATGTCTTTATACAGCCAAGAATTTGGTTTTAGTTACACCTGGTAGTATGGTATCAAAGTCACCAAAGTCATAAAGGATCTAGACTTTGTGTCAAGAAATAAATGGTAGTGTGAATACAGTCCTTAATTGTTACAGGGTAAGGACAATTAAGGTGAAAATACGATTTCTATAGAATTTAAGTAGCAACAGGTTTATATCATAAATAAAATAGTGGCAGTCCATGGATAGGGTGTAGGCACAGATATGCTTTTTTAGTTGACACAATGTTTAAAATTTTTGAATTAAGTTGCCAGAATTTTTAGATCAGAAACTTTTGTATACAAATCTAGGACTTCCTATTTCTCTTAAAAAGTTAGAGGAGGAAGCTCTGAATGTGCCTGAGCCCAGACAATAACCTCTAGCTGAACGGAAGCTACTCCCTCTTAAATAGAAAATATGTCCCTCAGCTTGTTACTCAGTTTTGCCACCTGGCTTCCTAATTAATTTACATGTTACCTGCCTGGCCGTTTGAGTAGATCATTGTTGAATTGTATTTCTCCATCAGACCAATGGACAGAATAAACAGGACTTGTGGGTAGGATTGCTGACTTTACCTCCACCTTTTTTTCACAGGCTATTTACAAGGCCGACTTGGAATGGTTGCGTGGGATCGGGTGGATGCCCAATGATTCCGTTTCCGTCAATCATGCCAAATATGCTGGGGATATCTTCAGTGAGGTATTCTAACATTTTATCCTGCCATTCGTTACACTTCTTAAAAGAATGAACAAAAAAATATACAAGCTCTGGCTGGGTGGCTCGGTTGATTGGAGCATCATCCTGTTCACCAAAAGATTGCAGGTTTGATCCCCGGTCAGGACGCATATGGGAAGCGACCAATCAATGTTTCACTCTCACATCGATGTTTCTCTCTCTCTCTCTCTCTCTCTTCCTCTATCTAAACATATCTTCAGGTAAGCATTAAAAAAAAATACACAAGCCAAAGTTTAGTCATTACCTATCAGCAATTTAAACAATTTCAATTGCTGTCATTTGAGCCAGACATACTTTTTTCCCCCAAAAAATAATCCTGTGCTGTTGCTATGACACTATGGGATCACATCCATAACATAATATCCAGCACACTCATTATGTTTGGAATTGTATATACGAAAAACTTATATTGTCAGCAACAGGAAAATACTTTGAGAGAACTTTGTCCAGTTTTAAAATAATGTATTGAGTATTATGATATATGTAATATATATGATGAGACATTGCATGACTTTGGGAGCTAAGCAAACCTGCTACTTCAAAATTCGTGGGAGGCATAAGAAGCCAGCCATTTGTTCAAAAATAAAATGCTAAGGTCCTAGCTGGTTTGGCTCAGTGGATAGAGCATTGGCCTGCAGACAGAAGGGTTCCTGATTCCATTCCTGTCAAGGGCACATGCCCGGGTTGTGGGCTCGATCCCCAGTAGGGGGTGTGCAGGAGGCAGCCGATCAGTGATTCTTTCTCATCATTGATGTTTCTATCTCGTTCTCCCTCTCCCTTCCTCTCTGAAATCAATAAAAATATTTTTAATTAATAAATAAATAATAAAATGCTAAGAAGAAAGCCAAATTGCCAAGAAGATGCCTTTCAAATATGGTGCTGTATGCGTCTTGTAGAAAAGGATCCTTAAATTTAGCGTATCTTTCTCAGCTCACACAGGACCAGTGACTACGACTGTCTAAAAGCTATTTTCTTTCCCATAGAATAAATATCGTACAAAAATCGAAAGTCTGAACTTTACTCCTGTGGATGACAGAGTTGATTATGTGACAGCGAAACAAAGTGGTGAAATCCTAAATGATGTAAGTACATGGCTGCCGTTCTAAAATTGCAATCATGAAGATGTCGTTTCCAAAGCTTTTCCACCTACTCACACACACTCAGCATGCAGTCATTGTCTGAGATACAGGTTTTAATCATTGAGATAGATCATGATGCTAGACTGCTTACATGATGCTTCCTTAACATCAATTAACTTACCTCTTGCCTCTGGTTTCCAGATTAAATACCGGAAAGATTGGAATGACACCAAATCAAAGTACACCCTCACAGAAACCCCCCTGCTGCACACTGCCCAGGAGGCAGCCCGGATACTGGACCAGGTATGGGTTTTACCCAGATGCCTGGGACTTTGGGTGGGGACCATCGGAGATGTCTGCACACGACTTCTCCCTCCATTCTGACTCTTCAGTGTAACCCTTTGCTGTGGTCCTCTGTCTTCTAGTACCTCTACAAGGAAGGCTGGGAGAAACAAAAAGCCACAGGCTACATTTTGCCTCCGGATGCTGTGCCGTTTGTTCATGCCCATCATTCTAGTGATGTTCAGAGCGAGGTAATTCATCCTGTTATAAGTGCACTTTGCAAAGGCTGGGCCTTGCACGTGGGGCAACCCGGTTATGCTAAGTCATAGCACCGTGGCCAGGCTAGGGGGTGGTGGAGGTACCTGCTTCCTTCTGATCCTTTTCCCATGGGCTTTGGGAGTCCCCTCCAGCCCCCCGCCCCCCCCCCCGCCATCCTTGGTTTCTTTAAAGGCTATCGTTTGAGTTCTTTACTTTTTCTCATTTATTTATTTTTTTATTGTGGTAAAATTGACATATATATATATATATATGGCATTATGTTAGTTTTAGGTGTGCAACATAATGATTTGGTATTTGTACATATTGTGGAATGATCACCACAAGTCTGGCTAACATCCATCACCATCTTCACTTTTTCTTCTTTTCCCTGGTTTTCCTAGGATTGCTAGGCCTTCAAATAAAATACTGCCAGAATTAGAAAACAAATGACTTCCCCCCCCCCCCCATATTTAAGTTGATATTTTTAATATTTATCTACTTCAATGTTTTTGTTATTTATTCTCAGGGTGGGGATTGTAACACAAAAAGCTGGGGGGGGGTGCTGAATATGTTGATGCCCAATGTCCCTTTTGCCCTGTGTGCTTGTCAAAGCTGATGGAATGCATCTCCATGCTTCTCCCCACCAGCTGAAATACAAAGCTGAGCATGTAAAGCAAAAAGGTCATTATGTTGGTGTGCCGACCATGAGGGATGACCCCAACCTAGTGTGGTTTGAGCACGCGGGCCAGATTCAGAATGACCGACTGTACAAAGAGGACTATCATAAAACAAAGGCCAAGATCAACATACCTGCTGACACGGTGTCGGTGTTGGCTGCCAAGCAGGGGCAGTCCCTTATCAGCGATATCGATTACCGTAATTACCTGCACCAATGGACATGTCATCCTGACCAAAACGATGTTATTCAGGCCAAGAAGGCCTATGAACTACAGAGTGATGTAAGTGACTTTTGTTTCTTAATTACTTAGAAACATACAGTATACCCTGAGAATTGTAAGTAGCATTCCAGAACCACCACTCTTTGAAACTTGGAGCCATAAATATTTAGTTTGTGCCCAGGAGGAACTGAAGCTGGATATGAAGTAGAGCAAGATCAGGAGCAGTGAGTGAGTGACAGCACTACCCACTGGCTGCATTTTGAGTAAATCTCAACCTCATTTTTGTGTTTAATCTGCTGCTTTTGTACCATTGCATTAGCAACTCCTCACTCATATTTGTATAAAAAATTATCAACTGATTTAAAATAATAATTGGCTTGGGTGGGAATTGAGTTGGGATTCTAACAACATTGCATGATAGAATAGTCCAGGCCCTGGGAATGCCCCATTCTTGCTTTGCCAAGCATCTCATTCTTCAAGGCATTAATGAAGTATTGCTTGCAAGGAATCAAAGCAAAATGGTTGCAAAATACTGATGAGCCACATGAGGGCCCAGAATTTCTCATTCAGACTGTGGTAAAGCTAGGGTAGTTAATATGGCTTAGGCCACTTTGCACTGAGACCTGAATCAAGATCTCTACCCGACACCAGCTGTCTATAGGAACATAAACAGGATGCACTGACATGATGCTCAGGCACATAAAGGAGCTAACCCTGCATAGGTCCCATCACTACCAATACAGAAACAGGAAGTAAAAGACTGCCTGTGGCACAGGTGCTGAACTTGAACCTCAGCAGAAAGACCATTGTGGAACTTGAATCATATTAGTAACTCCTCTTTATTCCGTGTGGGTGCACTGGGAGAATCCAGGAACTAGGTGGGGAAGTGTAGAGGCAGGCTTGACTAGAAGGAGGTTCCTCATTCATAGTAAGAGGTTCAAGACTTATTACTCAGATGTACAGATGAAATCATGACTGAATGGAAAAGACAATAGCTACAAAAGATTGAAATCCTTTAAAAGCTGAAAAAACTTTGTTTTTAATATGCTGTCTGTAACCCTGTGTCCGGTCATTTCTCCTGCATTATATCTTTCTTCCTGCTCTTAGAATGTCTACAAATCTGACCTGGAGTGGCTCCGAGGCATTGGCTGGATCCCCCTGGATTCTGTGGACCATGTGAGGGTTACTAAAAACCAAGAAATGGTGAATCAGGTACACAAAGCCTGTTATTCTTACCTAATTGCCTGTCCTCCTTACCTGCCCTGTGGGAATGGGTACTCTGTAGGGGGAGACCCGACTTCATCATCTCTGCCTTTGCAGGTGAAATATAAGAAGGCTGCTCTCGACAACTATCCTAATTTTACAAGTGTGGAAGATCCTCCAGAGGTTGTTTTGGCCAAGATTAACTCAGTCAATCAAAGTGATGTAAGTTTGCTTTGTGTATAATGAGGTGCATAGACTGGGAAGCTAGTTGGCTATCATTGAACAGATTGGCTTGTAAGAAAATTGAGGGAGGAGGGTTTGTAAGATAATCTTTGGGAGAGGATGTCTTAAAAGCCACTAGTAGGTGGTATAATTATACCCACTTTTAGATAAAATCCACATTTTTGTCCAAGTTATTCTATTGTATTAGCTGAAATGGACTGAAATTTTAATCTCCAGTCCATTTTAATCTCTAAATGTAGTCTGATTATCTTACTAGGTAGATCTTATGAAACTTTAAATATACATTTATAGTAACCAGAGGTTTTGTTTTGTTTTGTTTGCTCTCCTTAGATAAAATATAAAGAAACATTTAATAAATTAATAAAGGGCAAGTATATATTTTCTCCAGAGACACCATATATCACCCACTCCAAAGACATGGGAAAACTCTACAGTACCGTAAGTTCTATTTTATGTGATGTACATCTCAGTTCCTAACCTTATGCTCTTGTCAGTATTCACATTCTTGGATGATTTTGTGAACAAATGGACTTTTAAAGGAAATCTACTACATCTATTGTATTAATTTTGTTTATTAAAAGTAGCATATTGTTCAGCGCATGTAGCATTTATTCACCTGGTATATTTTGAGCTGCTATGATGTGCCAGGCGCTGTAGGAGGCACTGAGGAGCTAAAGCTCAAATGAGACAAGCCTTTCAAGAGCTCATACAAGTGAGAGGAACAGACCCACAAATAATGTAACAAGTGCTGTACCAGTTCCGGGGGCACACAGGACTGAGCACCCACCATCAGAGAAAAGACAAAAAAAGCTGGTCCCTTTTCAGCAGTCATGTACAAACATCTCCAGCCAAGGAATGGGAGACTTGCCCTCCAATTTTAATTTGGCTAATTTAAAGGACAATGTATGTGTGCACATAGTATGTCTGTGTGTTTAATCTCAGCGGAAAGATTGCAATTTTCAGTGATCTTCTCACTAGGAGCAAATTGGTTTTCATTTTTTTAGAACTGTAAATATAGTTAACCTCTGTTATAAAATGCCTCAGAGTTTGTAGATTTCCTTTGCAACAAGCCAAAAGACTCTACCTTGTTCTTAGGTAGGTACACTAATGGCTGTAAACAGAGATCTAAGCCTTGCCTTTAAACATAAATCTTTTACCTTGATTTTACCACTTTCTTTTTGGTGGTATCTGAAAGTAAACTTTTGTTGACACACATTTTTCTTTGTTCTAGATACTGTATAAAGGGGCGTGGGAGGGAACCAAGGCCTACGGCTATACCTTGGATGAACGCTACATCCCCATTGTTGGAGCCAAGCATGCTGACTATGTGAACAGTGAGGTCAGTAGGACTTTTGCCTCTCAGAGACTGGAGAGTCTTCATTGGGGAACGAGGGCTGGTTAGAAAACCCCAGCGGTTCTCAATGTTGTACCTGTTTCACAGCTTAAATACAAAGAGACATTTGAGAAGCAGAAGGGTCACTACCTGGCTGGAAAAGAAATCAGTGAGTTCCCTGGTGTGGTTCACTGCCTGGATTTCCAAAAGATGAGGAGTGCGGTAAGCAAAGTTCACTGTGACTTTACTTCTGATCTGCTCTTTGGTGCGAGATTAGCTGGGGATGGGGTGGGGAGGCATGAGTCGATCCTGAGACTTCCCCACCCCTGCCATTTAGCGTGTGTGTCTTTGCCGATTTTGAGTCTTCCAACCTCCATTCCCTCCCTCCTTCATTACCAAACACAAAGTGAGGGCTCTGTATTTGACAACAAGGTCACTATTTATCCTGTGTTATAAAATCATGGGAAATTTTTACAGAAGAATATATTATAGTATGTTTGTTTAACCTTAGTCTATTCTAAAGGTACTGATCTATATTGGAAATAAAACTCTTAAGAGATTGATCTGGATAATTTACATTTTCCTTTCTTATGTTTGTCTTTAAAAATATTCTTCTTCAGTTGAACTACAGAAAACATTATGAGGACACCAAAGCAAATATTCACATCCCCAATGATATGATGAACCATGTGCTGGCCAAAAAGTGCCAGTACATCCTCAGCGACCTCGAGTACCGACACTACTTCCACCAGTGGACGTCTCTCCCAGAAGAACCCAGTATTCTACTGGCCCGGAATGCACAGGAGATCCTGAGTGATGTATGTCATTCCTGCAGCTTAGCTTAATTACAGGATTCACCCAGCCTGCCTTGCCTCCCCCCACAACCCCCACCTCCAGTCTTATCTAATTATCCCTGTATTCATAAACCCTGCTGCTTTTCAACACAAAATGGCATGAATAGCCACTTTTTGGTGTAAGAATTCCTTCTGAGCCATGGATATCCATGTTCTGTTTCACACTAGACTAAAACTTATCTAATATTCTCCTCCTAAGCTTTGTTAGGCCAGGGCATTAAAGACCTCCCAGCTGTTGAGAAGTCTACCCTATGACCACTAAGCACCATGTACAGCCAAGAGCTGATCGGAAATTATCAAAGCATCCCATTGCAAATTCATTGAGTACTTATGTCTTTCACCACTTCTTCTTTCTTGCAGAATGTGTATAAAGATGACTTGAATTGGCTGAAAGGCATTGGATGCTATGTCTGGGATACACCTCAGATCCTCCAAGCCAAGAAGTCGTATGACCTTCAGAGTCAGGTAAGCCAATCTCCCTAGAAGGACTAATTGGCTGCGGACCAATGGGACCCATGGTGCTCTCAGTGGGGTTTACCCAGGTTGTCCCGGTGCCCAGGCAGAGAACGCTGTTCTAACAGTGCATGAGGAAAGGGAGCCATAGGTCCACTGCCCAGTCACACCTCTCCTGGTGGCCTGCCCTGGTGCTGGACCCTCTTAGTGTGTGTCTCTCAGTAGTTTAAGGCATTAGACATTTCTAACAGAACGTTGTCTGGGAGGTGTTTCCTAGTAAACTACCTCTAGCATCAGTACCTTAGTTGATCAGGTTAACGTGTAGATAGTAGAATGCAAATGCATGCTTTGACCGTAGGTAGGTAAGCTCTGTAGTGAAAACATAGATATTTAGGAAATCTCCCAGCATATGGTTCAGCTTGGATGGAGCAGACTAATGGAATGTCGAAATTGAGGGGCTGCCGCCAGGGTGGAGTATAGGCGTGGGAAAGACAACAAAATGAGGAAGGGGGCCCGGAAAAGATCCAGACCTCACTCTTGGTCAGGAGAAGCGATTAGTTTTGACAGCCATACAAAATCTGCAGGACAACACAAGGGTGGCCTCTTTGTTAGGAGTGATGCAGAAACCCAGCCTACGAATAAGGGCTCATCTAAGTTGGCACAAATTACTAAATCTGACTGTAGACCCATACTTTACCCTTATAGAGACTTTGGTTTTCCTTCACAGATACAATACACGGCAGCAAGTAAAGACAATCTGCAGAATTATAGCCTGGTCACAGACACACCAGTTTACGTGACTGCTCTTCAAAGCGGCATCAATGCCAGTGAGGTGCGTCTTGCTTGTCTTCTCTTCCAGAACGAGCCTTCATTTGTCTTTACATTTTTCAACAGCAGAAAAGAATCACCCATCTTTCTTTATCTGTAGGTGAGATATAAAGAAAATTATCATCAGATTAAGGACAAGTATACGACAGTACTGGAAACAGTGGATTATGACAGAACCAAGAATCTGAAGAATCTTTATAGCAGTGTGAGTTGAGTTTTCTTTCCTCTCTCATTTGAGTTACCTCCCCCCACCCCCTGGCCTGCCCCCCGCTTTGGAGACAATAAGAAAATAAAAGGGATAGGCACTTGATTCCCAAAGGTTTGTCCAGTTTTTTTCCTGGACCTTTAAGTTCCTACTTTAGCTCATAAATCCTCCTAGTTGCAATTAGATGAGCCCCAATTTGAATATTGCACTATTGCACACAGTTAACACAAATTTGGCAACTTCCTCCATGTGGCAAGCAGGTACCGTTGGAGCTATTCTTTGTTGACCCTGAACCTGTCCTTCTCTGGATTCTCTAGTGGCCAGTGGCTTACAAACCAACCAAAAAACTCTTTTAAACTCTTCTGAATTGATTAACTCAACACACTTTTTTTTTAAACTTCATTTGGAAATAATTTGAGATTTACAAAAAAAGTTTCAAAAATAGTACATAGAATTCCCACATTGTTTTTTTTACATAGTTTTTTTCTCTGTAGTACAATGATCAAAACTAAGAAATTATCATTGTTAGAATGTTACATGCTTTATCTAGATTTCACCAGTTTTTTCATTAATGTAACTTTTCTTTTTAAGATACAATCCAGGATCCTACTTTGTATTTAGTTTTCATGCCTCCTTAGTCTCCTCTAATCTGATCATTTCTCAATCTTTTCCTTGTCAAAATATTTTCCAAAATAACCTAAATTAGTTGTTTTCTTCCCCACTTCTGCCACTGTAGTCTTGTTACCCATTGTATAATACAATTAGATTTATTTGTTACAGTTTGTATTCCATTTTAGTCCCCCTTCCTCATTCTTTGTTTGTAAATTTTACTATTTGAGGTATATAGTACTGTGGCTTTTGATAAACACAAAGTCATGTGTTCACCACCACAGTCCAGACACATAAAAATTCTGTATCCCTTCCAAATTTCTCTCTTGTTGCCCCTCTCTTCTCGCCTGGCATCCACAGAGATGTTTGCTACCCCTAAAGTTTAACTTTTCCAGAATGTCTTGTGAATGGAATTATATAGTATGTACCCATTTGGCCTGGCTTTCTTCTCTTGGCAAACTGACTTTATGTGTTGTGCACATTGCTGCATAAATCAATAGTTTATTTTTTATTGCAGAATGGTATTCCATTGCATGAATGTCCCATGGTTTGTTTATCCATTCACAGTTAAAGGAATTAGAATTGTTTCCAGATTTTGCAAATTATGAATAAAGCTGCTATAATACATGTGCATATAGGTTTTTGTGTGTACATAAGTTTTCATTTCCCCTGGATAAATGAATATGTAGGAGTGGAAACAAATGTATTTTGAGCTCCCACTAGCTACATAAAAGTAGGGGAGGGTAAATTGTGTGTGTGTGTGTGTGTGTGTGTGTGTGTGTGTGTGTGTGTGTTAATGTTAGTGGTTTTCACCTTCCAGAAATTCTTAGACCTATGGGGAATGAATATGGCATCAAAAACTCTGATAACTATCAAACTGTGATAAGTACTGTGGTAGAAACAAAATAATGGGCTACGAAATTACGGTCGTGGCATTAAACCAGTTATTCACTTAGGGGCACTTGGATCCTCCAGAGTGAGAAGATCTGGAGGTTGTTAGGGCGTGTCTGAAGGGAAACGGGGAAATCTGCTACTCAGAAGCTAACCAGAATGTATTTTTCCACATTCACAAGAAGGTTTTTAACCCCCACAGAACCTGTACAAGGAGGCCTGGGAAAAGGTGAAAGCCACCAGCTACATCCTGCCTTCCAGCACCATGTCCCTGACACACGCCAAGAACCAGAAGGATCTGGCCAGCAATGTAAGTCCAGTGCAAATGTGACAGCCTTGCCACCCACTCCCTGCCCTCCCCGGCTCACCACTCCTAGGATCTTTTTGGCTGAAACACATGCTGCCCAGAAGCATTCCCAGCACTTCCATAGGAGTATGCCACCAGCAAATAATTCCAGGCGCTCAGCCGTCACAGACGCTGGGAACTTATTTCTTCTTCTCAAGGGCCCTGAAGTCTAGAGAGAATCACAAACACCTGTATTAAGGAACAGCTGTGGCCTTTTAGGCTGGTTGCCCGCAAATGACATGGCAGATATACTGTTTCAGCTGAAAGTGGGGATAGACAGAAGATATAATATACCATACAGAATAGGCTTTTGTCCAATAGAATTATGTAGGTTGAAGTACAAAAATAAACCAGTGAATGTTATAACTAACTAGTCATTACACCATCCTAGAATAAATGATTTAAAAAGTAAATAATTATCTACATAACCATGAAATATAAAAAAAGTTTAAATCTTTTGAAATTCTACTTTTTTAAAGCATAACTTTTCTTAGGTATAGACATGATTGTAAAAAAAATTCTAAATCTTGTGGGCTGTTTAAATATAGTATAAAGTCTTGTGACCTTTAACCCTTTATGCCTAAAATGTTCTTAAGTAAAACCTTTTATTATAAAATTTCCTGTAACCTTCATTGCAGTTCTAATAAACCCAGTTCTCTTTCAGGAACTTTACCTCTTTAGAAACTTTTACCCCTTAATTGTGAACATTTTATGTAACATTTTAGACCAGTATTTCTCAAAACTTTTTTTCAAGACCCATAGTAAGGAATTCATTTTATATTGCAAGTCAACACACATTCTCTGTCCCTCTCTCTCCCCCCCCCACACACACACATCTAAAGTTTATGTGAGTTCCTTCTGACATAAATGTTTACTGCTACACTAAAGACAATGCACTCTGATCATTTCAATTCTATTCTATTCATTTAAAATGCTAGTGACCTATTAAGTTGATTCACTACCCTCTAATGGACCTAGAGATGCATAATTTTTTTTAAAAAAAAGCCTTTGTTATATAATAATGAAATTCATTTCATTCTTACCTAGAGAAAAACTAATACAAATGATTTTTTCAAGCCCCAGTTATTTGGAAGACTGCAAACAGACTAACCCAAAGGAGCAAACTTTTCATTTCGGAAGAGAAGCTTTGTAGATAGTAGTTTAGAAAACTTAGCAGAGGCTTATTCATTCATTTATTTATTTTTGTCATGGAAAAAGTCACAGAGGCAGGAGTCTTGGCAACTTGTTCTTGGAATAAGGTGGGACACTGAGAAATTAACCCTTTTAAAGAAGGATTCCAACAGCAGTTTTTTGTTTTTTCTTAAAAGTGCCTTTGAATACTACCTTCTTTATAATTGAGGAATGGGTTAGATGTAAGGAACATGTGAACTAATGTTCTAAAAAATTCTGATGGGAATTTTGATTGATTTCTAGTCAAGGAAGAGATTTGCAAGAATTCTAATACAAATACTCCTGTCTCCTATTTTTGCACTGAGATGTGGGGTTCTGAGCTGTGAGAGACTTGCTATTTTATCATGTGCTAGGAGATTATATATCTTAGTCTCTGTAGGGTCTTACCTCCTAGTTCAGGAAATCATGCAGCTTTAGTTAATAGGCAATACAACTTACAGACTAAAAGTTGGTTTTTCTGTAGAAGGTGATTGCACTGTATCTTTGGAAACCCTTGTACAAAGTAAAACTCAAAGATTGTGTCTCTTAAGCATCAGGTTTGTCAGTTATTACAAACAAAGAAATTCCTGAACACATCTTTCCTCTCACTTATGATTAAGAAAAACAAAGCCATTATTACAAAAGAGCTTATTTTATTGATTTAAGAAAGATGGAGGAAGGAAGAGAGAAAAACATCAATGAGAGAGAAGAAACATCCATCACCTGCCTCCTGCACGCCCCCTACTGGGGATTGAGCCCACAATTCGGGCATGTGCCCTGACTGGGAATCAAACTGGTGGCCTTTTGGTGCATGGGATGACACTCAACCAGCTGAGCCACATTGGCCAGGGCAAGAGATTATTTTAAAATTACATAATCTTTTACATAAAATTACAACTAACTTTTAAATGAGTTAGTTGTAGCAGCAGTACTATTATTGGCATAGAAGTATTACAAATAGTAACTACAATTGTATAGCTCTCTACAGTTTAGAAAGTACTTTCAGATATAGTCTGAATTAAGCCTCAGGAAACCTGGGCAGGTATGACCGTGCACAGATGAGGAAAGGGACTCGCAGAAGTGGTGACCCCATGTTGGCTGGATCTCAGCGATGAGATCTTCCCATTCAGTCTCATGCTCTTATGACAATGTGGACCCATTACTCTCCCAAACTATGTTTCTTTCTTTGTGCTTTATCTCTACAGATCAAATACCGGGAAGAATATGAAAAGTTCAAAGCTCTTTATACTTTACCTAGAAGTGTTGAAGATGACCCAAATACAGCGCGATGCCTCAGAGTTGGCAAATATAACATTGATGTAAGTAATCTCAAAGGCCTACTTCAAACTGAAGCCAAGTAATAGAGTTGTCTATTGTAAATCAGAACCGTTTCTATTAAACAGTGCATATGGCTCTGACTGTGTATATATGGAGGAGCTAGGGGCTATTTCAGCCCCAGCTGCATCTCCAGCCCACACGAATCTGTAGAAAGTGTCAGGAAATTCCAGCCCCTGCCCTTCCCCCAACTGATTGCTGTGAGCTGGTCACCGTGACTTCTCAGGTGTGTAAGAAGTGTATAAGAAGGCATATAAGAAGGTCATATATTGCCATGATTCTGTGCACAATTTTCTGTGTAAGTGGCATGTCAAGCAGAAGTGGCAAACACAGAGACTGGGCAGTGCCTGGCTTTTTCTCACTGGGAAAGAAAGTACTTAAGGTTCTGCTCTTCCCCTGAAACTAATATAAAATAATATTGAATGTGAACTGTAGTTGAAAAACAAAAATAAAAGATTCTGCTCTTGTTTCCTAAGACCTGATGTGTTCAGGTAACTCCCTGAGGTGGAGTTGTAAGTGATCTAAGTCTATACAATGCTTGTTGTTTTAAAGCTTTCAAAATTGCTTTTTGTATCCTTGTATCAAGAGCAAGTTTATGTGTGTTTTAACTTCACAGCGCCTGTACAAGTCCGTTTACGAAAAGAATAAGATGAAAATCAACATTGTGCCCGACATGGTAGAGATGGTTACTGCTAAGGATTCTCAGAAGAAAGTCAGTGAAATTGATTACCGCCTACGCCTCCATGAGTGGATTTGCCACCCCGACTTGCAAGTCAACAGTCACGTCAGGAAAGTCACAGATCAGATCAGCGACGTAAGCCCATTGCTCATGAAGGCCCACCCTCCTGGCCCCTCCTGCCCAACCTAAAGAAAAGCATACTCACCCACTTCTTTACCTCAGCCTCCTCCCAGTATTGCTTTCCTATATACCCAGCCTCCTCCTGATACTGCTTTCCTATATACCCATGGGTCCCATTGGAACTCAAAGGTATCCCTGGAAGCAGGGCTCTGTGTACCAATGTTTCCATGGCCCGCTTGGCCTCACTGCATAATGCCTTTTGCTTCTCAGTCCACAAAATCAATCTCGGTCCAGAGGGTGCCCGTGTCTTTGGGGTTAAAATTATGATCAAATTTGATTTTGCCAACCCCCTTCATCTGTTTCAATTCTGTAGATTGTGTACAAGGATGACCTCAACTGGTTGAAAGGCATTGGTTGCTATGTCTGGGACACTCCTGAAATTCTCCATGCCAAGCACGCTTATGATCTGCGCAATGATGTGAGTTTGCCTTGATTTTGTTGTTGTTTTTTTATGTGTTTTCTTCTGTTCATAGTCTAGAGTCAAGGCGAGAGTATGTAAACTATGAACATTGTCACAGACCAGCTGTGTCTTAAGTGATGGTGAGGATGGCTGAGCTAGAGAAAGATGCTAAGCCATAGAAAGCAACCATTTCTCAGGAGTGCATATGGCATTCCTATTCAACAATGCAGTTGAGCTGTCCCATTGTTCTCTGGAGGAGAAGGGGCATGTGGCTCTTCTCTCTACCTTTTGGGCTATTTTGAATGTATTAATGAGCACATAATTGTCATTATAGGAAAATATAATTTATTAGGAGTTTGTGATGCTATACACGGGATCTATTGGCAAAGAGAGGATTTCCTAGGAAAATCAATACCGTATTCAAGATGTTAGTAAGAAAACAAATATTCCTAGAAGAGCAATTGTCAGACCTCCTAGCTTTGATTACATTGATTGTCATAAACTTCAAACACACCCTGGTCTATTGAATAAATGCTGGTGAATGTAAATGCCAGGAGTTAAAAAACAACCAAAACTGCTGTGAAAACCAGCAGTCTCCAATATAATGAGTGGTCTAACGCAGGCTTATTTTCTTCCTCTCGGCAGATCAAGTACCAAGCTCATGTGAAGAAAACAAGGAATGACTACAATTTGGTCATGGATACTCCAGTCTACGTCCAGGCTGTCCAAAGCAGGAAACAAATAAGTGACGTAAGTGCCCATCGGGGATGTGACTGTGGCCAGTGATAAAGACAGAGGCCACCATTCAAGCAGAAGTTTCAAACACAAAGACTGGGTGGGCAGTGCCTGGCTTTTTCTCACTGGGAAAGAAAGTACTTAAGATTCTGCTCTTCCCCTGAAACTAATATAAAATAATATTGAATGTGAACTGTAGTTGAAAAATAAAAAAAAGATTCTGCTCTTGTTTCCTAAGACCTGATGTGTTCAGGTAACTCCCTGGGGGGGAGTTGTAAGTGATCTAAGTCTATACGATGCTTGTTGTTTTATAGCTTCCAAAATTGCTTTTTGTATCCTTGTATCAAGAGCAAGTTTATGTGTCACTGTCTAGATCTTCTAATAAGTTAGAGCAAACTAATGAGAAGGAAGCAGGCTCTGAAATTAGAGGTGTGGAAGAAGTCCAGCCTATACCAATCAATGAGGTTTAGGAAAAGGACTTAATCTTCCAAGTCTCAGCATCCTTACCCATACAATGAGAAAATGAATGAAAAGCACCCACTACAGTGCCTGCTATAGAGCAGGAAGAACAAGCACAATGCTGTTCTTTCTTTATTAACCCCACAGGTTAATAAATAAAACTATCCCACCAGTGACTTAGAACATTGAGACCTACTGTTTTTGAACTTGGCGTGCCAAAATGGCCACTCTTCCTCTTCTAATGCCTGAGCCAACTCTTCCACTTATTTCTCAGTCTGGGGCCACACCCTGGCTCTGATCTTATTGGACAAGGCACAGTAACATATCAGACAGAATTCTTTAGGCAAAGGGACGCAGGCTACCCTTCCTTTAGAGAGAGAGAGAGAGAGAGAGAGAGAGAGAGAGAAAGAGAGACTTGGGTTTCCTTTTACGTTGCTTCTTTCTAACAATGCTGCCAGAGTCTGAATCAGTGCACTCTGCTTCTCTCTGCACCAGGCTGTCTACCACTACGACTACGTGCACAGTGTCAGAGGCAAAGTGGCTCCAACTACAAAAACCGTGGATCTGGACCGGGCTCTTCACGCATACAAGCTCCAGAGTGAGGTGAGCTGTGAAAACGCTATGAAGTGCCTGGCAGGTGTCCTGGATGCAGCTTACAAACGCCGGGTCATTGGCCTCTGTCCAAGCACCTCAGCGTGGGCATCTTCTCAGCCTGACCTTGTACATTGTAAATGCTGTTCCATACTGTACATGCTGTTCCATTCACATGAGTTACGAAAAAACAAAAAGCAGTGCATAGCCTGTCTTCCTTCTTGGCTGGCCAGATCTTTCTAAGCATGCAATGGGCATTTTTGGAGCCATGTTTACAAGTTACAAAGAAGAGGGCCATTCTACTATTTCTGCTCTCAAAAAGCTTAAAACCAAAATGACAAAGACAAGGCATATGATCATAAAAGATTACTAACAAAAAGAGATAAAGCTAGAAATTGCTGTTGTGAAACTCAGACAAGAAGGAATGTGGACTCCACTCCACGTGGAAGATCTCTATTCTGTGTTACCTGATGGTGCGCCTTTGGTCTCAGCCTTCATTGCTACTCTCCTATGTTGACAGTTAGGAGTAAATTGGTTTTTAATATTTTAAATACTGTTCTTACTCCTATAGTTCCTCTGAGAGACAGACTATTTAAGGGCACAGAACCCCTTCCACCTTCTGCCAGTAATATGAGCATCCTGCTCGCTTCATAGTCTGACATCAAAGCTGTGTTTGGGGGCGGGGGTGGGGGAGAGATAAGATTCCAAAGATGTGCTTTATAATTAAGACTGTCTTCAAGATTTGTGACAACTTGAATATTACCTGAAAGTGTGGTGAAGAACAGAGGTGGCACTTGGTAGACTGTTTTCTCTACTTAACCCAAATTCTTGCTAGTTACCATGCAGTCAACTGGGCATATGTTCAGAAGCATAGAAGAATTAATTTCTATAAGTCTCTGCATTCATTGCTCTCTTTTTAAAAAACAATGAGAGTAATTTGATTAATTGTCTCTTAGAGCTTATTCAATTTCTTTCTGAAAGTAATTCAGTAAGCATAGTACTTTAAGTATCTAATTGAAAACCTAACAGGAGCAGGATGTGACTTGTTTAACTTAGATCAGTTATTACATGTAGATGTTCTTTAACCCGTCCTTCTCATTCGGCAGAATCTGTACCGAGACGCGGGCAAGCGCTCCCTGGCTACTGGATACAGGCTTCCAGTCGACACTCCGCACTTCAAACACTCCAAGGACACCCAGTACATGAGCAGTTATGTGAGTGCTCGCCTCCTCATTGAGATGGGGTCTGAAGTGAGAGGGGGCACTAATATTCATTAATAGCCTGTTCTCATCCCCCCAGTCCCACCCTGAAGGTTCAACATGATATGATGATAGGAGCAGAGCAGGGGAGACAACACCTTTCCCAGGGGTGCTGTGAACTGGCTGGCTCCTCTAGGTCAGCAGTGTCTGCACAGCCCAGTGCGTTAGCATAGGACTCCCGTGGGATTACATCTGCGTGATTCAGTTACCTTGGCTCGGGGCTCATGGCTGCCCCGATGCTTCTACTCCTGCTAGCCTTAGCACAGAGCATCCTGGACAATCCTAAGCCATGTACTGGAAATTTAAATCATACCTTCACTACTGATGTGTGGCAGTAGTATTGTCTTCCTTCTGCAGTGTGTCATTGAAAAAGATGTAACAGCCTAGCCAGTTTGGCTCAGTAGATAGGGCGTCAGCCTGTGAACTGAAGGGTCCTGGGTTCAATTCCAGTCAAGGGCATATGCTCCAGTTGTGGGCTCAATCCCAAGTAGAGAGCGTGCAGGAGGCAACCGATCAATAATTCTCTCTCATCATTGATGTTTCTATCTCTTTCTCCCTCTCCCTTCCTCTATGAAAACAATAAAAATATATTTAAGAAAAAAGAAAAAGATATAACATCCCTGTATATTTCTTTGAATAGAAAGAACTTTTTGCCGGGCTGCTGGCCCTGGTACTTGCCTCACTATTTACCCTCTGTGCCATTTCATAGACAGCTCAGAGGATAGCTTCTCACTACCTGTAGCTTTTGCCCTGGAGTTAGCTCAGGCACCCACCTCTCCACTTTTCAAAAGTACCATTTACCCAAAGGATAAGGCCCAGGGAAGTTTAGTCTATCCCAGTGACTGTGGCCTTCAAACCAGACCCATAAATAAGCCATCAGCTGGAGAATAAGCTCTCCCTTCCATGTTGCCCTTCAGAGTTCTGTGTATCAAATCTGCTGGCCAGTGAGAGTCCAATATCAATCTGTAAAGCCATCCATCAGTCTTTAGTCTCTTATTTTTTCTTTGCATTTCCTAATTTGCCAGTCATATCGCAGCTAAAAATATAGGTGTTTTTTTTTTCATTTTGCATAACTGTATACAAACAGATTTCATCTAGGCAGCCTTGAATTTTATTCCTTTCTGGATCTGGCTTTACTAGCCAACAAAATAGTTTTCAAGACTCTAATTATTATTAAAATTTTGTCAATGACTTTTCCTTATACTTAATGCTTAGAGACTAATTTTCAAATGAAAGTGACAGCTCTTTTTGGTTTGAGAAATGTAACCCTGCTCTTTGTTTGCCCATCAGTAATCTCATTCTGACTTTGCTTTTGCAGTTCAAGTACAAGGAAGTTTATGAACACCTCAAGGCAAATGGGTATACACTTGGCCCCAATGATGTTCCGTTTGTCAATGTCCGGAGGGTCAACAATGTTACCAGTGAGGTACTGTGAATGTAAATTCTGTGGAGAAAATATTGATATTTGCTTATTGATCAGTCAGTATCCCACATTGACCACCTGAAATGGTGTTTCTTCCAATGTAGAGGCTGTATCGGCAACTGTACCACAAACTCAAAGACAAGATCCACACAACCCCTGACACACCTGAACTCCGCCAAGTCAAGAAGACACAAGAAGCTGTCAGTGAGGTGGCTATTATTTTAGGAGAGAAGACAGGCCAGGGAACCCAGGGGTGACTTTCAGCCATTCAGAATGTCACTAACATGTGTTTTTCTGGACACTTTTTTCTTTAGCTGATCTACAAATCAGACTTCTTCAAGATGCAGGGTCACATGATCTCGCTGCCGTACACACCCCAAGTGCTCCATTGCCGTTACGTGGGAGACATCACCAGTGACGTAAGCATCTCTTAGGGTCTTTCTGGAAGACTGTTAGGAAGAGGATGGCTTCTTTCAGCATTTAAGCCGATCAGTGGTCTTTTCCACTAAGGACCTCTAAACTGAATGTACAGCTTGGAGGTGAATAGTGTGGATACAGGACCCCACATTTTACCAGTGTTGGGAACAGTAGTAAGGGGACCACTTGGGAAATGCAAGAATCACTTGCCGCCATTCTTCATGCAACCCTGAATTATTACCAACTCTTCACTCTCTAAGTGGCCTCTGTTTCAGCTCATGTTTAGTAACTTTCTCCTGCTCATCCCTGCTCCCACCCGCTTAAGCAACTTCCTGCTGCCATTTGTTTCTTTTTCTTCCCTGGACCTTTTCTTCTCCTAAAAGACCACTTTATCCCATCGAAGCCCTTCTCCCGTCAATGCAGTCATAAAATAATAGCTGTGTCCTCTCCTCGGATCAGGGCTAGAGATTTAAATTTCAAAATCTGTGATTTACTTGCGTGCAAACAGACTAAGAGTACAAGGTGGATGTGTAGAATCAAAATGAAAGATATATCAGTAAAAAGAAGCTTCACTACTCTGTCTTATTTATTCTTGATTTATATTTGCTCCTGACCAGCTGTATTTCTATTTTTGCCACACAGATTAAATACAAAGAGGACTTGCAGATCCTGAAGGGAATGGGCTGCTTCCTGATGGACACTCCTGACATGGTCCGTTCCCGGTTCCTGCGAAAGCTCTGGGTGAGTGCCCGCCCATCTTCACAACACGTGGCTACCCCTACACAGCTTCCAGGAGCTGGGCAGAACATCTGCCTACAGCCACTTTTAAAGGGAAATTTGACATTAACCCACTTGAGCAAGTCATGACCATGACTCCTCACAAAGGTAATGAGCTTAGGTAGATGACAATTGTTTTGTCCCTGCCTGCGAAGGCCTCCATTTGAAAGACAATGGGTGACCATGACATGCAGTTCCTTGAATGATGACTCAACTTTTATTTTCCTTCTGTTTTTGGTTTTCAGTCTAATTACCTGTACACTGATAATGCAAGGAAGATGCGAGACAAATACAAAGTGGTGCTTGACACTCCGGAGTACAGAACAGTGCAAGAACTGAAGACACATCTGAGTGAGGTAAGGATGTCACCACCAGGGATGTGTTCCTCTAGGGAGCATTTTTCAGGCAACTACATGAGGCAAAGATCTCCCTTCTGCCTTAATTACAGAGTCACCAACACGTCTAAGCAAGTCAATTGATCTCACGTTGCCTCAGTTTACTTTTGTCCCCTTTTAATAAGATAAGGATATTGATATTTGCTCTACCTAGGACCAGGACTGCTGTGAGTTTTCATGATTTTATAGATTGGAAAGTCCCTCTGTCTTACACTATTGCTGTAGTTTCCAAATGAATTTATTTCAAACGTCTCTCTTTAATTCCTGCTATCAGGAACCCTAATTGTGGTAGTGTCATTTAAAAAGTCTTCACTGGCGACCTGCTCTATTCCCGCTCAATAAATTCCAAACTACTTCAGTGTATTTGAGTGCCCCTCATTTTCATCTGTTTTCCTGGCACTGAGGGTCAACCCTTGACTTCAGCGAATAGCAGCCTAGGGGAGGGCAGAACCACAGAAGGAAGCTGCTCCCGGAGGGAGAATGGTGGAATGGAAGGCAGAGGAGAGTGCTCGGGAATGAAACTGCTCAGGGTTTCAGTTGCTACAGAGAAGCATTCTTGGATTTGGCCATTGTAAAGTTTTTTATAATCTTATTGAGAGTGACTTCATTGGAGTGATTGGAGGGAAGCCGAACTGTCGCCTTGAGAGATTAATCAAAAGAAAGAAAAAGAACATTGTACTATGTAGAAAATTATGGACTTTAATGTTTTTTTAAAAACAGGCAGGAAGAGCCCTTGTCTCTTCTCTGACCTGATCACAGAATTTGTGTAGTGGATTTAAAAAGAAGAGAAAAATGTTACAAGTTTGGAGCAAGGGAGTATGCGTTTAAAAGGAATCTCCTTTTTGTGTGCACTTTTCCTTTTGTTTCAATGGGGAACCTCAATCTGTTTTAATTGCACAGACACACGGACAAAAAGTCATTTTGTATCTGCCAAGTGTGGTACCTTCCTTTGTTTATTTGCTATTAAACTGTTTGAGAAGGGGGGAAAAACGCATAGTCTGCTTGGCTGTAAAAAAGAGGAACAAGGCCAGTGGTAGAGGCTGGACAATGAAGGGAGGGACTTGAGTCTGTTTGCAGATGAAGGGAGAGGGCTGGGAAAACTGGAGGTCATGGACGGGAAGGAATAATGTTGGAACTGGGTCCTAGAAGGGACAAGTAAGAAGAAACCAGGATCACAGCAGGAGGCGTGACTCTTGGACAAGCTACAGAGTGTATTTTGATAAAAGAGGGAAAAAGTAAAGGAAGCCCAGGGAGGTACATAAAATATTGGTTTATCGGGAAGAAACTGAGCGTGTTGCAGTGGGGCGGCCCCTGCTTCTTCCATGAAGTAGGTAATAAAGGCATCTGCAGAGAACATGTCCACGGAGCAGAAAGGATACTGATGACTGTTTTGTGTCCAGCTGGTGTACAGAGCTAAAGGCAAGAAGCAGAAGTCCATCTTCACTTCAATTCCTGATACACCTGATCTTCTAAGAGCCAAGCAAGGGCAGAAGCTTCAGAGTCAGGTAAAGTTAGTAAAGGAAGATTCATAAACCCGCCACGCTGGCATCACAGGGGGCAGTTGTGGGTGTCTGACCACTCCTGGTCAGCAGCAGCCTCTCACACTTGGTTGTCCTTGATGCAACTGAATGCCTATTAACTTCAAGAGGCAGTGCTTGTCTGGGCCATCCTAACCATGGTTTGTTTTACATGAGCAGGTAAATGCCATGTCTTCTTTTCCAAGTTCTATTCAACTTTTGTTATTGGATGAGGAGTCTGTGGACTCCAGGGAGTGAAAATAAATTGCTTGACTTATTCTATAGAACCCATTTATTTTCCACAGACAAATGAAATTACAATTCATGCATTCAGGCAAAAATGGATAAAAAATATGTTGAAGGCCCTAGCTGGTTTGGCTCAGTGGATAAAGCGTTGGCCTTCGGACTGAAGGGTCCCGGGCTCGATTCCTGCCAAGGGCACATGCCTGGGTTGCAGGCTCAGTCCCCAGTAGGGGGCTTTGCAGGAGGCAGCCAATCAATGATTCTCTCTCATCATTGATGTTCCTCTCTGAAATCAATAAAAATATATTTTAAAAAAATATGTTGAAGGCTCTGTTAGAATCCTCTTATTCTTCTATCTGCCTTCTGTATTATATGGATTTAGATTAAACTGTACTCAGCAATAAGATTATTAGACAATTGGAGTGCAAATATGTGTTTCCAGATGTGAGACATAGAGAGAAACAAATGAACAGAACACATATAACAAGCAAAAAAACAGGACAACAGGTGCATGCCTATTGAATAGAGAAGACTAAATTCTAAATAAAAAAATGTTTTCTCTCTATAACATCTGATCCCTATTCTGATTATTTAGTATCTATATGTTGAACTTGCCACCAAAGAGAGACCCCATCATCACGCTGGAAACCAGACCACAGCCTTGAAGCATGCCAAAGACGTGAAGGACCTGGTCAGCGAGGTGAGCTGGGAATTTGGCACTGAGGCACTGGGCTACAGAAAAAAAATGCTCGCTAAATCCTTCACCTGCTGCCTCTGATAGGAGAGCTCATGTCTATAAATGGTGCTCAGCAGCATCAAGAACAGGAGGCGGAGCCATTCTCCTAATGAGCATAATACACTGTGTCCCTGGGGTGGATCTGTGACATTGTTGCGGATTGTGAGGGATGAAAACACTTGAACTTAACTTTGTCTCTCTCTTCTATCTCTATTTCTTAGAACAAGTACAAGATTCAGTATGAAAAGATGAAGGACAAGTACACCCCAATCCCAGACACACCAGTCCTCATCAGAGCCAAGAAGGCTTACTGGAACGCCAGTGATGTATGCATCCCTTCCTTCTTTCTTCTGCTGTGGTAGGGACAGCGGGGGGTTGAGGTACCTAAGAAACAGAAAAGATTAGTCATATCCATAGTTCAAGGTCCTGACCCACACATGGAGCAGGAAAAAAAGAAACACCACATCCAAAAACTTAAAAAAAAAAAAAAGTAGGCACAAACAATACCAGTTAGGCAAAGTAATAGCTAGGAGTAATGCCAAAAGCCTATGACTCTTCTCGTTGCTCTTCTAGGAAGAAGATGGCCCTTTCCTGTGAGTCTTTGGTAGCATTTCCTAGGGAATACTTGACAACTAATCACTTGCCTATAAAATCATGTTCTTGGAGTCAGCCAAACATGGTTTCAAATCCTGATACTGTCATTTGCCTGCTGATTGCCTCTGTATACCTAACCTGTTTTTTTTCTGAGACTGTTTTCTGATGTGGGGAATGAGGATAAGAATTGTGATAATTAAATTAGACTACACCTAGTTTCCCCTGTTGTTAATACCTTACATTACGGTCATACATTTGTCACCACCAATGAGTCCATATTGATACATTATTCACTAAACTCTATGCTTTATTCAGATTTTATTAGGTTCCTCCTCATGTCCTTTTTCTCTTCCAGGATGTGAAATCAGTTTTTAAATCTCTCCTAAATTTATTCATGGGAAAACCTGAGAGAAACCTCAAGCTTAAAAGCCTTCAATTATTTAACTCGGTAGTTTTTCGTAATCCATGTGTGTTTTCTCCTTCCAGCTACGCTACAAAGAAACATTTGAAAAGACCAAAGGGAAATACCACACCGTGAAGGACGCTCTGGACATTGTGTACCATCGCCGAGTCACAGATGACATCAGTAAAGTACGTCCCTCCATATATCTACTTGCGTGAGGCTCGATGAGCCACCATCAGTTTTAAAAAGAGTCCTCCCTTGCCCTAGCCGGTTTGCCTCAGTGGATAAAGCATCAGCCTGTGGACTGAAGGGTCCTGGGTTCAATTCTGGTCAAGGGCACATACCTCAGTTGCAGGCTCCTCCCCCGCCTAAGCCTTAACCTCGGTTGCAGGCTCCTCCCCCGCCTAGGCCTTCGTTGGGGCTCATGCAGGAGGCAACCAATCAATGTGCCTCTCTCACATCGATATTTCTCTTTCTCTCTCTCTTCCACTCTCTCTAAAAATCAATGGAAAAATATCCTTGGGTGAGGATTAAAAAACAAACAAACAAAAAAGTATCCTCCCTTCCCTAAAACTCTCTGGAAATAAGTAGACTTTTTTTGCATTAATTTTGGATCAGATGTTATACCTGACTTTGTGTTTTTCCCACAGGTGAAATACAAGGAGAACTACATGAGCCAGCTGGGAATCTGGAGGTCCATTCCTGATAGCCCAGAGCATTTCCACCACCAGGCAGTCAGGGATGCAGTCAGTGATGTGAGTCTTCAAGTCTTCCATTTTCACGTATAAATTCGTATGTCCGTGTGACTTAGGGAATCAAAAACTGCACTAAAACCGATTAAACATGTGACTCAATGTTGGTTCTCATGCATGGATGTTTAAATCATGAAACTCATTGACAAATGAGTGAACTTCAACTTGGGAGAGAAAAAATATATTCCAATTTATAAACCTAATTTTTCTTCCAAATGTATTATATCATATTACATGGCCGGAAGTGATATACTTCATCTAAGCAATAACCTACTTTTGGTCAATTGAAGAGACAACTTCATGAACCAATCAAGACAGGTAACGATGCTCACTTAGAAAGAAATGTCAGCTTTCTATAGGAAAATACATCTGCGAAGTTCACAATATGGTCTCTATGAAAGTACACCTGTCACATTTGAATTGTTTTAATTAGTATCAAAAATAAAAATTTCCACATATAATTCACCATAAAGTAAGCAGAAAAAAGTATTATTGGAAACTTCTCTTAAATAATTGTTTTGATACTTTATTATCCTATATGTCTCAGTGGTCAGAACTTTTATTTGTTCCACGTGTATCGATCCTAACCTACTGCTATTTGGAGATAGGTTCTTAAAACTCTTTTGATGACGTTCTTCTTCCAGGTAAAATACAAAGAAGATTTGACCTGGCTTAAAGGAATTGGTTGCTATGCCTATGATACCCCCGACTTCACTCTGGCTGAACAGAACAAGACTCTCTACAGCAAGGTATATCTCCTCAAGGATAGTGTCCACATCCGTTTAACATATTTCAGTGCTCACAGAGAGAATTAACACTGAGTATATAGCTTTTTCATATTTCCTCCCTGATCTTCACTTCTAGTCCCTGTAGTTGGAGTACATACTGAACTGTCCACTGTCTGATGGGCTCCGCTAAAATGGCATATCTCAATTTTTTTTAGTGCTGACCTCATTGACTATAGTTATCATTTAGTTATATCACTTATTTGACTTTGATAAGTGGTCATTTCAGACCAACTCATATCTCTGCCAGAATTCCCTCCCTATTAATATGTCTCTGGGTAATTCACCCTATTAGAGTTGACATGGTGGGATATAAAGTGGGATTATTTTTTAACAATATATTTTTATTGATTTCAGAGAGGAAGGGAGTGGGAAGAGATAGAAACATCAATAATGAGAGAGAATCATTGATTGGCTGCCTCCTGCATGCCCCACACTGGGGATAGAGCCCACAACCTGAGCATGTGCCCTGATCAGGAATCGAACCCAGACCTCCTGGTTCATAGATGCTCAACCACTGAACCACGTCGGGATTAAAGTGGGATTATTTGAATCCACACACTTGTGTGACTCGAAGCAAATAACTGTTTTTTATGGCCTCATTTTCCTATTTCCAAAATAAAGCTGTTGGATTAGCTTTCTTTGAATTCTAAAATAGTAGTCAGCAAACTTTTCTTAAACCAGCCAGATAGTTAATACTGTAGACTTTGTGGGCCACATTCATTCCGTCACGCATTCTTTGTTTACAATTATTTTAAATTATTTTTTTTAAAAAACCTCTTAGTTCATGGGGTCATTAAAAAATAGATGATGATCTAAATGTTAGCCCATCCCTGCCCTAAAATATTATGATTATCTGATTAATTACCAAAAAACTACTTCAAACTAATGGACTAAAAACTACTTTCAACTGCATATGGTAATACCTTCAAAATAAAAATAATAATCACTATAATACATAGGAACAAAGAAGGAACTGATTTGGATTTTTGCCTAATTTGGAAAATAGATCTGTTTTTCATCCATTCAGTAAAAAATATATTTTGGAGTGAGTTTTCAAGAAATCCAGGTGGATATACCCTTCATTGCCTTGGGAGACAGTAAGCATTTAGTAATTACTTATTAACTCTATGAGGAAATTATCACAATTGTATGATAAACTAAAAGCCATGTCTCATTCTTAAGATAATCACAGCCTGCTATCAATTAACCACATTCTGTTTTCTCTAGTATAAGTATAAGGAGATATTTGAAAGGACAAAGTCAAATTTCAAGTATGAAGCCGATTGTCCAATCAATAGGCATTTCAAGTATGCAACTCAGTTGATGAATGAGGTATGTATGACCTGACCCAATTAACCCTATGCAGTTCCTTCCGAAGTCTATAGACTTATTTGATTACAACCCAATAAGTAAAATGACAGAAAAGCCTTTCTAAGTGTTGATTCAAGATAAAGATCTGGAAAGACTCTTATAAAGTCACCCTCTGATGGGCTCTGCCAAAAGCATGAACAAGACCAAGCGAAGGGATGTGCCGAGTGGTGGGAGGGCCCCACAGCCATCACCACTCTGTTCCCGCTAGCACAGGGCAGCACAGCCTTTTGGGTGATGACAGCAAGGAGGTAAAGGATTTCGTTGACTATCAGCTGAACTCCCTAAAGCAGAATACTGTGTAGAATTGGGAGACACAGAAGTTCAAGGTTAATTTAGCATCTCTACTATGGCACAGAAATGGCAGTGGTTGGAAAAGCCACCCCTAAAGGGATTGTTGTGATTTGGCATTCAATTGTATTGCCATTGTTTACTCATATGTTGGTGCAGAGAAGTAGCCATTTGTCCCCAAAATATTCTTTTATTTTCTACCTAGTCTTTCCTGGAACTATCTTTGTAATAATTTAAGTTAAATTTAGCTTAAAATGACTGAAATAACCAAGCTATTGATTAACTTAAATGTTTGGATGGTTTTATATTTAATTTCCTATCTTTGGACATTCCACAGATTTACATGAATTCATGAACAATGTTAGAAAATTAGTAAAATGTATCTAAAAATGGTAATGTAACCAATGGTATATTTTTTTCAATATATGACTTTTTTCCCCTTTTTAATTTGATTTTGTTCATTTTCAGTAGATTTCCAGGTGGAACAACTCTGAAGAATTACTGTTAGTAGATTCCTAGAATACAGTCTTGATATATTTTATTTCTATTTTTCATACTCACAAAGGATTTCCAGGTCTCTTTTATAATTAAATAAACTAACTAGCATTAGAAGACTATTAGAATTTTTCATGAGTATTCCTTTTGATTCTCACAGCTTTAGATTGTAGACCTGTAGATTATCATGCCTTATTTTAAATACAATGTAAGGTGCCATAAATCCTAACATTACTAATGGCATCCTATGTAGAGATGGGAACTGTTTAGGCACAAGGTCCTCCAATTTGGTGTCATAAATCCGATCTATCCCAAGCCCCAGCCCTCTCCAGGCAATCTTCCCTCACTTAACTCTCTTTGCCTCCCGGATGCTTTGGGCGCCCACCTCCCAAAATGAGATATTTCTGGTCCTCTGGAGTGTTTATCTGGGGACGTATCTGTGTAGCCTTGAGGTTGTACTCTTGCTATAATTTGATCTGATGTCCGAGCAGAAAAAATACAGAGCTGATTATCACCAGCGGAAAGATAAATACCACCTGGTAGTCGATGAGCCTAGACATCTGCTGGCTAAGATCGCAGGCGACCAGATCAGTCAGGTACTGTGATGGGGCTGGTTGGCCAGCCCAGGCAGGACTGCGCTCCAGGTTTCTCATGAGATGTTGTCCTGTCTGCTGCAAGGATGTCATAGGTTCTGCCTATGATATTGGGATGTTCTGTTTCACAGTATCTGTCCAGCCACCCAAAGAGCCCATGAGCTCTTTGAGTGTGCCAGTCCATGCTCTGTGTGCTCACATGTGCTGCAGTGAAGAGGAAAAGGAAAGCTGCGTCCTTCCACCCTTTATTCCTCCGGAAGCCCTGTTTTCAGCATGCAGCTGTAAATTGCAAATTGAGTTGCAAAACCAAAAACAAAGAAGCAAATTCATGGAAGGAAAGAAAACAAAACTCCCTGCCATATTTTCCTACTCCAATGATGTCCTTTTTCCTATAAGGCATTTCCTATGTCATTCATTCCCCATTCACAAGGATGATGGATGGTCAACTGCAGGTGTTGCAGTCACTCTGCTTGGCATTGTAATATATTCGGTGTCTTCACCCACACGTATATGTGAGCACATACAGTGTGTCTGCCTACATCTCTTCACTCAGAGGTGATGGGGATATAGAGCCATGTTCTTAAGTCTCTTTTGTGCTTCACTGCTCTTTGCATGAACAGAGAAAATATAAATCTAGTGCCAAGATGCTTCTGAAACGAGGATGTAATGAAATTCTGCGTCCAGATATGTTGACTGCCCTCTACAACACATACATGTGGAGCCAGGTAATTTCGGATGTGATGGGAAGAAGTCTTGGGGACATTCATCTTTATGCTTTCCTTGACTTCCTTTCCCTGCCTCCTGCCCCCTGCCCATGGTTTCACATGATAAAGCTGCATAAATGTTCATTCCTGGTAAATGAACACTGGATGTGGCCGCCACTGTGATGACGCCATCTGTATATCATCTGACACCTAGGGAACTCCTAGTAAGATTAGCTGAGACTTTTCCAAACTTTATTTCCAAATTGGTATAACATTCATTGATATTTTTCAATATTTGCCCCCTCCCCAAATAGATTCCTGAGAGACTGGGTATATTAAATAGATTCAGCAGCATTTAAAAGGTCTGAATATTTAGTATTTTTATCTAATTTTGGCCATTGTTCAATGATCACTACAAGTGTACCATTTAGGACAGATGAGGATTACAGTGCAGCTCTTTTACAATTGTACATAGTCATGGCCCCTCTTGAGTTTGATGCTGAATCTGTTAGGTTATTTCAGGCACTTCCGTCCTCTTGCATACTTGTTAACAGTGTTGCTGATAACATTACCTTCCCACAAGGTCAGTAGAAGCACACCACCACTGCCTTTCCATCATATGCTGAAAGGTAAATTTGAAGCAGCAAAAAATGGTGATGATTGCTTAACTACCAGATACAATGTTAATAAAATGCCATTGTCCCCATACCAAAAAAGTTTTAATCAATCTTTTGTATTAGGAACTTGTTTTATCACTTTAGAGTGACATCATCAGCATATGAAATGAGGGGAATGAGCTCTCCCTAGGCATATCCTATTGGCCTGCCACTATTTTTTGTCCTGATATGATCATCAGATAGTTGTGCATGAGATATTGCTGTGCTCTCTGTATCTGTGCTGCTTGAAACAGCTTATGTGCATGAAAAAAATCATGACTTGAAAATTACAAAAATGAATGTCTTTTCTAAAATGATAAATACTTTAAACTCTATATACTTGTGTTTTTTTTTTATTTTACATCTATTGCATCTTTGATATGGAAACATATCTTAAGAGGTCATACATATTCGATGCAGCATACAGGATCAGGCAAAAGTAGGGTTACAGTTGTATGGGAAACACAGTTTATTTTTATATTAGTATTTATTCATTATTGTATTATCTTCCATACTCACAACTGTAAATCTAATTATGGTATTATTTTCCATATGAACTATAAACCTACTTTTTGCCCCACCCTGTATTGTGAGTGAATCATTACTTGTCAGAGTCCAGAGATTAAGGGTCTAGTCCTGGCTCTGAGATTCACTCTACATGTACCCTAAGTTTAGTCTCTTACCCCATCTCGGCCTCAGTTTCTGCATGTACAAAATGTATGGGATTATCACTTATTGTTGTTATTTTCTCACTCCATTGCAAGCTTGCTATCAAGTACAGATTTATATTAAACATTTTCAATTAGGATTTAAAGAGAAAGCATGACCCTATTCCCCCACATCTGTGGCTTGTATAATAATCCTACTATTTGCTGTGGGACTCTCTCAGGGGGAACATTAGATTCCTTAAAGCCCTCTCTTCCACTGCTTAAAGTTAACTTGGTCTTCTATTCCACAATTTAGATCAAGTACAGGAAAAAGTATGAAAAATCTAAGGACAAATTTACCTCAATTGTGGACACTCCGGAACACCTGCGTACTACAAAAGTCAACAAACAAATCAGTGATGTAAGTACAAGAAACACTGAACAGATTCTCAAACTCGGGAGGCATTTGCAAATGTGGAGGGTATTCTAGACTGTCACAATGTCCAGAAGACTCTTCTGCCATTCAGTGGGAGTGAGGCAAGGGTGCCAAATGTCCTGCTATGCTCAGAACTTTTACAATAAAGAACTGTTCCACCCAAATTGGGAGACACCCCATTTCAGAAGCACCAGGGCCTTGGCAGAAAACACAAAAGCACCTGTTGAATTTATAGACTTCACTCACCTTTATAGACACTCACAAAAGCCCTTTAAACTTATAATGTCACATTACATTGCACTGTAAATGGAGATATATAACATTGTCTCTTTCTGCTTTTTCATCTCCTTTAGATACTTTACAAATTGGAATACAACAAGGCCAAGCCCAGAGGCTACACCACAATCCACGACACGCCCATGTTGCTGCATGTCCGGAAGGTCAAAGATGAAGTCAGTGATGTAAGTATCAGAATGGCTTCGCGGTCCCTCTCAGCTTGGCCTCTCTCATGTGATCTAACAAAACCTGGTTCCGTTATCTATTTCTGTGTAACAATCTCCCTAAAACTTAGCAACTTAAAACAATCATTTTCCCCCCTCGTGATTCTGTGAGCTGAGTGGGCACAGCCGAGTGGATCTTCTATCCCACATGCTGTTGGCAGACAGCTGAGGCTCAGGTGGGCCAGCACCTCAAGAAGGCTCACTCACATGGCTGGTCGTTGATGATGATTCTGGGCTGGAGCTCTGCTGTTGCATAGACAGCTCCCCCACCCCCCACCCCCGTGTGGTTTGGACATCTCACAGCACAGTGGGTGGGTTCCAAGAGGCTGGAATAGAAGCTTCCAGACCAGTTAAGGGCTATTCCTAGAACTGACAAGAGACACTTTTGCTGTATTTTATTGGGCACAGTGGATACCCAGATTCAATGGGTGAAGAGATAGATGCCACCTCTGGATGAACAAATGGCAGGGTTACATTGTAGAAAGGGGGGGGCGGGGAAGTTGTAGAGACCATTTTGAAAAATGCAATATGCCATAAATGCTATGAATACTCTATACACTTTATCTTGACTAAGAAGAACAAGGTAGCCATTAAATTCAAATATCCTGAATTTAAGGAGAAACTGTATTCATAAATTTCCAGATATATAGATAGATTCCGTGGTTGAAAACTGTCATGATTGTTTGTTTAAAAAAAAAATTAAGGAAATTCATGGCTACATGGCACCGGAGAGAATATTAAAGGCAGCTGTGGAGTACAGGCATCCTTACCCATAGCCTTGACCTCGGCTGGTGCTCAGGAATTCCCTGATAGTTGAATAAATGTGTTCACAATGCTGGCCCTGAGCTGCCATGAAAAAATGTTAAATACATTCATACACCGTTTATGAAGGCAGAAATGTATTTTAAAAATTTTCATATTTTTCGTGTTAAACTAAGTTTTGGCACTTCAAACATGGACACCGGGTATTCATAAGCATCTGTCAGGTCAATTCTTCATGCAGAGCAGCCCTCCCCTTTCACTGTAGAAAAATGAAGCATTTTGGTGTCCATTCTCCCACATTTTCTGATTCTAACAATAACCTGAGATATGGCTGAAAAATATGGATTTCCGGGCCTTTCCCCTGGAGATATTGATTTATGTGTGTGGTGGAGTACAGAAAATTGTGATCAAGCAAATTTAGTAATGCTACCAGACTTCCTTAGAACAGTTTCACTTCAAATTTAACCACTTTAACACCTGGGATCCCTCAGCAACAATTAGTGAGAAAACCCAAGTGAGGCTCCAGGGCCCTGAAATTCACGAGGAGCAGAATTGGGTGAAGCTAGAAAACCTGGGCCCAGGATGGGGAACTACCTGTTGGGCCCTGAGACTAAGCCTTCCCTGACACTCTCCCTCTCATCCAAACCCTCCTATGCCCAAACTGGCCAGATGTGGCTCTAGCGGTGATGATAGTGATGACTGCATCCATCCATCCATCCGTTCACTCATTCATCAAATATGTATTGGGTTTCTTTGTGCCTGACACCAGGAACAAATGTGCCTGACACTAGAAACAGATGATGAATGACACACAGTCTTTGCCCTTGGAGGAGTTCAGCTTAATGGAAAGAATAGACAGTTAAGCAAATAATTACCACATGAGGTGATAACAGCTGGAACTGTGGGGGGTACAGAAGGAGGGCAAGACTCATTCCATCTGGGTGGGAGGAGCTTCGCTTCCATCAGCAGTTTTCAAGATGTTCTGAACTTGGAATTTTCTGATTTGGAAAAGGGAGAACATACAGGGAAAGCTGTGCAGCTGGCCCTTCCAGCACAACCTCAGGGGACGTAAGTGCCACCGTGACACTAGTGAGCACGTTCAGTGTGTCCTGGGAGCTGGTTTTAAGATCTGAGACAGGAACGCACATGTCTGCATGGCCACAACCTTTCTACCCACAGATTCATTCTGTCTTAAAGAGCAGTGTGTACTATAATCATGGTTTTAATTTCTTATTTTTTTAAGTATCATAGTAGACTGCTATCAAAAGTTAACCTGGTCATTGTATTGCCTCCCACAGCTGAAATACAAAGAAGTTTACCAAAGAAACAAGTCCAACTGCACCATTAAGCCAGATGCTGTGCATATCAAAGCAGCCAAGGACGCCTACAAAGTCAACACCAACGTAAGTTCCATAAACTTCCCCCCTAGCCTAACAGGGGATTCATCAGCTTCTGCAGGACATGGGGTCTCTTACATCTCTTCCCGCGATTGAGTCCAGATCAAGAGTTAGGTGCCAGGAGTGTGCATAAGGACGCTGAAATCTACATGCTGCCTCTGGTTCTCGCAGAGGTCAACAGGGAAGAGCCAGGGTGGCCATCCTGTGCCACAGTCATTACACCCACTCAGCCTTGGTGCTAGGTGGCTGAGAAATACGAGACTTAATTCTGAAATGAGAGTTGCATTTTAGAAAGTATCTCAGTATCTTTCATTCCCTCCACCCTCCATATTCTCCTCCTGCCCCAAACCCTAGAGCCTGTTCTTTATGGACAAAAACAAATTTAACCACTTGGTGCTGTCAGGAGTTGGCCTAAGCCTTCCTTCTGCTCAGATCTCCCTGCGCTGACTCATTTCTTTGTAGTGGGGCATCTTACAGCCTCAACCACAGAAACATTTTTGTGCATTTAGATGAGTATCAGCTTAAAATATATATATACATATATATAATATGAAACCATTATAACCCAACTAGCGCCCACTAGTGCCAGAGAGAACATACGTTTGTTAGGGCCAGCAAACTGAAATGCCTGTAGGGGCTGGCAGGTGACTTACAGATGTCCTGAGGATGGATTGAGGGATGGGAAGCAGGATGGATGTGGGGAAAGGCAATTGCAGTAAGATGCACATTGTAGAATGCAGGTGGTGGGTATTCTCTATAAGATTCTTGCAATTCTGTCGTATGTTTGAAAAATTTCACAATAACATGGGGGGAAACTCATCAAGTAGTATACATAGATGTATGGACATTTTGTGTGCAAATTAACCCTTGACAAAAAGAGAGAGAGAGGAAAGAATGTGCCTGATAGAGAGGGCTCTTCCCAAGGACACAAATTAAATTGCAGACACTTCTGTGCCTCAGATTTGGCTCAAGGCAGCCAGTTCTGCGGCTCAGATGAAGGTCTAATTCTAAAGGCACCCTAAAGCCAGGTTGCCTGGCTTTGAATCCCAGTTCCACCTTTTACTAGCTGTCTCACCTTGGGCAGGTTACTAACCCTTCTAGGCAGTTCCTCAGCTGCCTACTGCATGCAGTTCTTACAAAGATTAAATAAGCTAATAATTATAAAGCACTTAGAAAAGCGCCTGGTGCAAAAGAATTTACAAAAATGTTTAATATTGTTTTAATTAAGCCTGAATTTAGTTAGAAGTTAAAAGTGGTCAAGTGTTCTAAAGATGACTAAGCTACACTGGCAGAACTGGAAAGATTGTAGAATCTTTTCCCCCAGAGACCTTTAAACATGTTAGCCCCTATTGGGACCAAAGGATCCCACAAGAAGACCTCTTGAGTGGCTGACCAGCTGCATAAATTGTAGAGAAATTTTCACTGGGGCTCTCTCTTGCATAAAGAACCACGATCTGTTGTATGTGAAAATGCAAGCCGAGTCCCTCTGTGCCATGCGTGTGGTTAGGAATTCAGCCCCCTGACTGATGCGACTTGTTTTCCTCTTGTTAAAAACAGCTGGACTACAAGAAGCTGTACGAAGCCAACAAAGCCCACTGGAGGTGGATCCCTGACCGACCGGACTTCCTCCAGGCCGCCAAGTCCTCCCTGCAGCAAAGCGATGTGAGAGAGAAGAGACACGCCTGAGACAGAAAAGCAATAATTAGTCATGATAACCACCATCGAGGGTGCTAACCTAGCCCATTTGAGATCCAAGGACAGGGGTTGTGGGAGTAGAAGGCCGGCTCAGGAAGCAGACCTGGCCTCAGAGCCTGGCTCCCACAGCTGGGCCCACACACGGATGGTTCGGAGTCCTAAGCGAGGCTGGGGTGGGGCTGGAGGCGAGCAGGCTTGGGGGGGCTTGGTCTTGGCCTTGGGGCTGGGAAGGAGGAGTTCAGCAGGAAGTGAGGGGCCAGGAGGCCTCTGCCCCCATTCTGTAGCAAGCCCTCTTCAAGAGGCGGCCTCCTTACGGGTTTGATCAAAGGTTGGCTTTCTCCTGTGCCTGTCCCCCTTTCCCATCTTCCTCTGCCTTTCTTCTGTGACAGTTTGAATACAAGCTGGACCGAGAGTTCCTCAAGGGTTGCAAGCTGTCCGTCACCGATGACAAAGACATGGTGCTGGCCCTGAGGAATTCCTTAATAGAAAGTGACGTGAGTACCCGTCCCTTCCATGACACCTAACCCCACTCAGAGCCGTCTCCCCAGGGACACCAGGAAAGGACCAGGGCTGCTGCTGTGGGTGTGGGTCCCAGATTAGGACCTGGCATGGCAGAGCAGGGCGGCAACAGCGGGAAGGTATTAAAGCCTGCTGACTGTCTTGACCGCTCTCGCACCAGGAGAGAACTCACACAGCAAGAATCAGGAATCTGAGGCCCGGCTGGGTTCCATAGGGAACCTAATTCACGTTTGTGGGCACCCATTCTTCCTGTGCTGCACTTTCCTCGTCTGAAAAGGAGGAATA